>NC_137773.1:20051431-20556712 GCF_963455305.1 Plecotus auritus
CTGTTGTATCTGCATTATTCCTAATAGCACCTGCCTCTCTCTCAGAAATACCTTGATTTGGACAATGAATTACTTGGTCCCTCTATTCAAGGACTAATTGATGAAAAGATGGGCATGGGGGATAAAAAAGCACATAGCAGCTATAATATGTTCATCTAGACCTCGGCTATGGGTAAAAGAGATTTAATAAAATATGTCCCCTGAAAATGAATAGATGAACTCAGCCTGGGGTAAAAAAGTTATACATGTTCATTGTATTTAAAACCTGGGAAATTTAAAAGAAGAGAGAAAATCACTCAGTTCCTTTGCCAAATTAAAACAATGCTAATTTTGTCTTTTTTTTCTGCCCATCCGGTCTTTTTTTTTTTTTTTAGACTGGTTTATATTTTCTTCGGCTTTATTTTACAAATTAATTTTATGTACTGAATTTTCACTAACTATAATGAAGAGCCTTGTCCCCATGTTGTAAACTTTGCAGACAATATTTAGTGCCTGAATTTTTTTCTATTCAGTGGCTGTAATTTAAGTAAAACCCTGTGTAGGGCACTTACATTGTTACCAATGCTGGCTATTAGAACAAATATCACGATGGACATTGCTGAGTATAAATCTTTTTGACATTTAGGATAGATTCTCTAAAGTGAAATTACTGGGTCAAAGAATAAGGTCACCATTCAATTTCTTGACACGCATTATTGCCAATTGGTTTCCAAAAGGGTGTATCAATTTTCATCCCGCTTCCCTTTGACAGGATTGGACAGCCATTTATTACAACATCTTCCTGCACAGGTTATGAATATCCAGAACACTCTGATTCAAGTACTCGCCCCTCACCACCGAGATCCCTGCCCAGGAATTACCCATAAATAACTGGCAAGCTCAGGGCCATGAATCTGAGATGGGGAGAGGAGGAGGAAAAAGAAAGCTGATGAGCGAGCCTTATCTCGTCACTGTGAATCTTGGCAATAGGAACCCCATAACTCAGACAGCCAAGATATAAAAGGGATATTAAAGCTGTAAATAATTTCCAATTAGCACTATTCTCTATGTCCTGGGCTGCGTAGCTCCCAGTCTCCATTGGTAACAGGAGACTTGAAATGAGCTCCTACACCAGGCTGAAGGAAAGCCCGAGAGAAACACCCATTAGCCCAGCCCAAGGGTAATGCTTGCGTTTTAGAGAACACAGACCCTATTCAACAAGTAAAAGACACCCACTACTTTATTTGGGAGAATCCTGGGGGTTAAAGGTATTTCTGAGGATGGATTTTTCCATCATAGAAATGGGAAGAGCATTGGATACAAGGAATAATAATAGACTGGGGTTCAAGTTCTGTCTTTTCCAAAAGTAACTCTCTGAGGTTGGACAAAGGTGAGAAAGAGGATGATGATGATGATGATGATGATGATAGATATTTGTTCATTAGATATTTATTGTGTGCCTACAGTGGATCAGCCATTGTTTCAGACTCTGGGGATACAATAGTAAACAAAACAAACACTGCCCAGGTGGAGCTAGCTGACCTTCCATTGGTGGGAGAAGATAAGAAAGGAATAAGTAGTAGATTAGAGGGTGATATGAGAGTTAATTGTATGTGTCAACGTGGCTATGCCACAGTGCCCAGATATTTGGACAAACACTAATCTAATCGGTATGTCTCCGCTGAGGATATTTTTTAAATGAGATGTACCTTTAAATGGGTGACATTGAGTGAAGCAGATTGCCCTCTGAAATGTAGGCTGTCCACATCAGTCAGTGAAGGCCTGACTAGAAAGAACAAAGTCTGACCTTCCTCCTAACAAGAGGAACTCTGCCAGCTGGGCCTTTGGACGGAAACTGCAGTGTCTGTTCTTCCCTGGATCTCAAACTGCTTTCCTCTCAAATCTCCTTACCTCTTTCCCCTCCATTCCAATCCCAGAAACATGGGGTTAAATTTGGAGGTCTGTGCATATACTTTGTTTTATAAGCAAGATGGGCGATTTTCATATGCCACCAGGATTCGGTTTGTTGTTTTAAGATAATCTGTCTGGGTGTTAATCCCCAAGTTTCCTTACATGTGGAGATGATGATGATGGTTGTCTCTTCAGGAGCAGGAGATGACCTTTTTTTCTTCTACCACCAGGGTTTATGGCATCTCTGAGCTAATAGGAACACGAGAAGTTATATAGATTAGCAGTGCCTAAACTTTAATGCGTAGAAACCCCAGGATTCTGCTCCCTGGGCCTGGGCCCAGAAATATGCATTTCATTAGCATCCTGACAGGTGAAAAGAACACACTGAGAGGCACCCATCTAGTTCAGATGCCTCAGCGGAGGCCGGGGAAGGGGAGGTGATTAAGGGCAGTAGTGGTGCAATTCCAAGCCCGCTTTCTCCCTTTTTAGCCCTGGCCTCTGTGTCACCCCAGGATCAGCAGAATCAGCAAATCACCTACATTTTTCCAAAAAAAAAAAAAAAAAGCAAATTTTTAGACCCAGACCTAGACTAACTCAGAAACTCTAGGCCCAGAAATCTGTATTGTATGGCTCCTCCAGGTGACGCTGGTGCATACTAGTTTGAGAACCACTGCCCAAGCCCACGTTTCTTTGAGAGCTGCAGTTTGCAGCAAGTGATAGTCAACATGTAACCAGGTGCCCTTCTTAGAGGTGTGAGGAATCTCCTTAATTACATGGTGTGGTCCACCCTTTCTTCCCAGGTGCTGCCCATCAGCTGTTCTGAGGGTTTATTTAACTGGAGCCAGTCACGTGGACCTGCTGGTCTGGTTGTGCTCAGCTAGCCAGTCCTCACCCGGGGCCCTCATGCCTACTCCTCTCTTCTCCCTCGGTGCCAACACCAGGTGAGTAACTTCTGATTGTTCAATGTGAAGGCTAAGGGGGGCAAGGATGTGGGTCAGTACCTGACCTAAGACTTTCCAAGCATTCTTAAGTGGAAGACAGTCACTTTGCCTATTAATGATTTGGGGCTGGAAACATCAAGGGTCATGACTAGGTTCTGAGTTGCGTTTTCTGCTGTCCATTGACAGGGCGATTCAGGCATTTTCTTCATTCTAGGAGGGAGAGGGTGCAGGGACAGAGCGTTGCTCATCCTGAACAGTTTGCTTGATGATAATGACAATGAGCTGCGTTTATACAGTGCCTTTCATCCAAATAACTCTACAGGCTGAATTTATGTTCACCATTGCTTTAAACATACTTCCTAGAGTCCCGAGGGTACATTTCTCGGAGCCCTGTAACCCCTGCATTTGTAAGTGTCTCTCTGCTTACACAGCCTGCAAAGAAAGATGGATAATGAGCAATAGTGGTGCTGTAATTAAGGCTGCAGACTGACGGAAAGGAGATTTGATCTATCCTGACTTTCTGGCGTGTCCCTGGTGCGATTCATTGATGTGTTCTTCCGATTTTACATCTTTGTCAGGAGCTCTCTGGGGAAGAATTGCGCTAGAGTGTGGAGGTGTGCAGTTGAACTAGTAGAAAGCAAATCTGAATGCTGCAGCCCCTTTGTAGGAGAGCGGACTCTCTCCTCTCTGGTGAGTCCATTGCCAGGAATTCACTTCTCAGCAGGCAGGCTTTGGGGAGAAGAGTGGTTGGAAATGTGTGGACTGTCCTGGTGAATTAGCAAGTAAGGTGAGTCTGTTGCTCTTCCAAGCTTCTAATAACCCAAGGAAGGGTGGTGATTCTGGCTGTGTGTGTGGCTTTGTGTCCAGGTGTGGGAGGGGTGTCACTGGGGAACCTGGGATTGCTGGGGAAGAAGACCTGCCTTCAACAGGGGTTTCCACTTTGGGTGCTCATTAGAACGGCCTGTCTGGCAAACAAGAAAGCAAAGGAGACTTTCTCTTCGAGGTTGTAATTCCTTTTCAAACAATACAGTTCCTGAAAACAAATATGGAAATGGTTTCAGCTCTAGATGGTAGTGTCTGAAGTTCAGAGAGAAGCAGTGACTTGACTGAAGAGGCACAGTGACAGGCTCTTTGCCCATTCTCATTGGTTTGGGACCTGATGGTGGATTCCATGCCAGCTGTCTCAGAGCAGCAGCCAGGAGTCTTAAGGCCATGAAACCAGGAAAAATGCCCCAAACTGTACCTCAGACTTGTCTGGTGAAGATTCTCTTTAGCTGGCCCCTTGGCAAATGGTCCCTACTTCCTTCAAGATCCGACTCCTGATGAACAGTTTGGGGTCTGAGCATCTAATATGGCAAATGCTAGGTAATGTGTCCAGGCTTAACTGAAAGGGCTAACAGAGAAAGATGCTGGGGCATTTTTAGACTTTATATTGGTAAGCCAAGTCTGCCTTACCCGGTAGGACACTTCTCAAACACAACACAAGGTTCAGCTCTTAAGTAGCCCCAATATTTTTTTTATTTTTTTTATTTCACCTTCTTTCTTACCTCCTCCTCCACAGCTCTTACCCATCTTTCAAGTACCAACACAAATTTAGCATCCTCAAAAATTTTCTTAGTGACTCAGACCACATTGATCTCTCCCTTTTCTGATCTATCGCACTAATACAATGAGTCACACAATACAAAATCTAATTATAAACCATTTTGGCTTGTTTCCCAATTGTATCACGTGCATATGTCTGTTCTCCCCAAATCAATCATCAGCAACTGTAGACTAGACTCTGTATCGATTACTCACACGGCAGGGTATCGGGAAACATGTGTGCCCTGTTGGAGGCCATCAGCTAATGCTTGTTGCTTGGTTTCAGGGATTCATATTTTTGTGTGCACAATACATTGCCTGCAGTTTGTGACGTGACTATAAGAACAATAGATATAATAGTTAAGAAAATAAAGATCAGAAACAATCATAGTATAGACTCTGCCATTAAGAAAATAAACTTTGGAAAAAGGCTTAGGAAAATGTTTACCTATTCTAACTAGGAGATCACTTGCAAAATGACTGAAAATAAAACAGTTTACATAAGAGAAAAATATGCTTCTGGCCTAGCAGCAGACCATACTTGAAATATTTCCCAAATGATTATCCTGTGCTTCTGGAGTAACATAGTTGGGGTAGAACCTATGTGGATACTTTATGCAAAAGTTAGTGGGGAGCCCGGCCTGTGTGGTTCAGTGGTTGAGCATCAACCTGTGAATCTGGAAGTCATGGTTTGATTCCTTGTCAGGGCGCATGCCTGGTTTGTGGGCTTGATCCCCAGTTGGGGACATACAGGAGGCAGCTGATCAATGATTCTCACTCATCATTGATGTTTCTATCTCCTTCTCCCTTTCTCTCTGAAATTAATAAAAATATATTTTTTAAAAAGTTAGTGGTGAGCTTGTTCTTTCAGTGGTGTCCCTTACACAATGGCAGTGTTTATCAGTGGTGTCCCTTACACAATGGCAGTGTTTATCAGATTCTGTCTTTGGTGAAATACTTAAATGTATTCCTTCCTTCCTTCTACATAACTTCCTTCCTCTATCATAACTGGTTTACCAAGTGATCAGTATCCCATTTCCCATTTAAATCTGTCATTAGTAAAGGACTTGATATCTGAGTAGCCTTGGTTCTTGGATCCTCAGCCTATGAGAACAGATGAGGTCACACTATCAGGCATCCTCAAACTACGGCCCGTGGGCCACATGCGGCCCGCCGAGGACATTTATCCAGCCCACTGGGTGCCTCTGCCTGTCCTGCTTAACAGCGACTCGTCCCAGGCCCACAGTGCGCATAGGAATTTGTTCATAGTTTTTTTTTTTTAAACTATAGTCCGGCCCTCCAACGGTCTGAGGGACAGTGAACTGGTCCCCTGTTCAAAAGTTTGAGGACCCCTGCAGTTATTTGATAAGTTAATACAAATCTCCCCCAGCTGATCTACCCTCTGGAAAAATCCATCTTAGCCACTCTATAACCGCCTATATCTCTTCCTATGACTCCATCTAAGCAGAGGGTTTTCTCAAAGCCAGAGGAAGGTGTACATGGGTGCTTAATGGTATGTCCAGCCTGCAGGGCACCAAGCTGCAAGGGCGCACATTGGCCAATGTGCCAAGCCTTCCTGGGGCCATGGCTGCACACTGGGGTGTGGCCAACAGAGGGGAAGGCCCCCCAGCCCTTTGCATTTCACTGTTAGATGGTCTTCAAAACAATACTGCTTGTGCCTCCCACGATTTTTGTAATAAACTCATTGCATAGTTCTTATAGAACTTTCTTTCTGCGCCTTCTCTTCTTCCCTCCCTCTCCTCCCTGGCATATCCAGATCACATTGAGTATGAGCACATAAGAGCTATGCAAACCAGGGCTTCTCCACTGTCACTGACTTTGTCACTGTGCCCAGATGGTTCTGCTTGGTGTCTTCTTGAAGTGAAATGTGTTGTCTTGCAGAGGCCCCCTCAGCTCTCTGTCTTCCCTTCCCACCTCCACTCAAAAGGATCATCATTAAAGAGATGAAGGAGATTTGGATGTGTGAGGGCAGGAAAGGAAGCAGGGGAGATGGACCCTTCTCAGGGGTCCTGTCCTGAAAAGACATCAGGCTTTTAACCTGATGAGGATGTCCCTTGCTCCCAATCTTTTGCTTAGTCATGATCAAAGGTATTACACAGAAAGAACCCCTAGTTAATAGACTCCTGCTCGTTTACTCTTCCAACTTGCTTTGCCATCTGGTGGAAACAGGCTAATGCTAAAATCTTTAATCCCAGGAGGCTGGCCCTGAAGACCTTTCATAACAGTCACTGAGGCAGCATATCTCATCAGGAAGATGTCAGCTGCATCTGTCCAGTTCCTCATGTTTGAGCCACATAGTCGCTGAGTATTGATTCTTTAGGCTGAGGGTTTCTATCATCTTTGAACTCTGGCTCTTCCAATGGCATCTTTGCTTCAGAAATCCAATGGATTTAACAATGTTTATGAGTTTTATGGGTAGGGAAGCAGAAAGAGTGAGACCCTAGCACTCAGTGTAGTATAAGCAAAGGCAAGCTTAAGGCAAAAGAGTAAACTTTTATAGAAAGGGAAGCCATCACTCTGAGAGGGCTATAAGAAACCAGGAGAAAATCAGAGCCAGGGTAGGTATTCACAAACAAACTTAAATTTAATAAGCGTTTATTGAACATCTTAAATGTGTGAATTTTATGCTGTGTTCAAGTACAGTAGTTAATAATTAAGGATGGACAATAGACTCACCTGTAGAGTTTGTTTTGTTTTTAAATAAGCATGCCTATGCTAGCTAGGCCTACCTATACCTAATCAACTTTTGTGGGAATAGAGTATGCAGGTCCAAAGGAAAACCATAAAATAGCCACCCCAAAATCCTGAATATTTGATCCTATGCTAATGCCTGTTTGAGTGAATCTAGTATTGTGTCCAAATGGAAAATCCAGTGCTTGTTCTTGAGATGCTAACAGTATAGTAGGAAAGACTAGTATCTCAACAGTAGAACAAGGTATAGAAAGATATATTACTTAAGGAGGCTTCCATTTATTTATTTATCTATTTATTTATTTATTTTGAGAGAAAGAGAGTGGGATAGAGCAGGGGGGTAGGCTTCTCAATGGGTCCAAACATGGTTTGGCTTGAGAGAGACTGGGGACAGGAGACTGCCATTTTACTGTGGTTAGGGGGTGCAGCCTAGATAAGGGTTGCTATGGGTGGGCAAGGGCTTGATTGATTTGAAACCTCTACTTGCCCCCAAAGAAGGGAAAGCCTAAGTTTTCTTATCAGCTTACCCAGATATAGATGAGAAAGGGAAGAGAGAAGGATGAGGCTTACAACGTTTCAACAGTTAAACATCATATAATGATGTCAGCACTTGATTACAAAACTCAGACATGTCTTGATTCTCAGCATAATATTTCTCATTAATGATTCTTTCATGAACCAGTCCATATTATGATCAAATCAAAATGCTGATTTTCCAACAATCCCAGCACACCCTCCACATTTATCCGTCAACACTCAATATTTTGCTGTAAACTAGAGCCCTCATTCCGAATCCTCTTTTTTTCTTACAACTGCATCGTAATTGACTTTTATTTCAAAGTAAAAGTTTAATTTAAAAAAGACTATACAGTTATTTTTATAGTTACCTTAAAACTTAATAATATTTTACATCAAGATTTCTTCTTATAATTTTTATGAGTTTCATGCCTATTCTCTGAGTTCAGTTTTTCCCTTTAATTTTTGTTTTGGCTTGGATAAATCTACTTTGTCTTCATTTGTCAGAAAGTTCTTTATTTTGTCTTGGATTTGAATGATTACTTGGGGAGCATTTCTTGGTTGACAATTCTTTCTCAGCACTGCCCAGAATGGATGATAATGTTGCTGACGAAAAGACTGCTTTCAATTTAATTGTCATTCCTTTTAAGATAATTGATCTTTTGATCCCTGGTAATTTGAGATTTTGTTGTTTTATTCTTTCTGGAGAGTGGTGATAATTCATTTATATGTGGATTTATTCTATTTATCCTTCTTGGCCCTAGCCAGTTCTCTTTTAATCTAAAGTAGGATTTTCTTTCTTTTTGAAAAAAATTCAGTCACTTTTATTCAAATGTTGCTTTTCCATCTTTTCTTCTGTGTTCTTATAAAGCTTCTATCAAATAGATGTTAGAATCCTCATTCTATCTTCCCTGTATCTTCTTTGTTCATCTCTCTCTCTCTCTCCCCTCTCTGTCTCTGTGCCATTGCCTGATGGGTAATCTTGGGGTTGAAATTATGTTTATAACACCTAGAGGCCCATTCCCTTCTTTAATAATGAGAATGGTTGTTGTTGTTGTTGTTGTTAGTTAGTTTGCTTTTTAGCTAACCAAATAGAAGAATGTCTTTCTGGTCATATATTATCAGACAACAATGCCGTAAAGATTTCATCTATGCTATAATTAATAAAATTTCCAGGATAGCAAAATAGCAAACAACTCTAATAGCAGTTCTTTTGTTGCTTTATTTTTAAAAACTTTAAACTTTATACATTTCTTCTCATGCCTCCACACTTTCATAGTTTGAATATTTCTTCAAAATACATCCAATGGTAAATTTTGTTTTGGGGAGGGAAAATATCTAGTTAACATTCAATTTTGACCCTGAATGTTATTGTAGACTCTCTGATTTGGAGGATGTACATGTCCATGACACTGTCATTGTTTAATGTTCCTATAAATGTCAAGTTAAATGACTGATGTGTCACCTGCTTTGAGATTTATCTGAACTTCAAATTCCAAGCTTAGTTCAAATCATGAATCTAGGTCTGAGTGTAAGCCAGTAGTGTATCTGACAGTATAAAGAACATTCTCCATTTTAGCTGCTATCGCAAAAGCTAAACAAAACTCTGGATATAAAGAAACACAAAGAACTCTTCAACATATAGTGAGCCCATATCAAGGGGTATGTAGGTTGTATAGGAAATATATTTATCTGGACATTTAGATTTTGTCTGTGAGGACAAGTGATCAACTATTCTGATATGAATGACAACTATTTCAGTTAATCACCCAGATGCTATTTTATATGAAAATTCTATTCATAATAAATTTTCAGTTGTTTTTAATCAATCAGGTGTTGTCCCTAAACTTAACCAGACTGTAGCTTTCCTTTACCTAAGTTATTTGTGTATAGACATAGTTGATTGATTTTTTTTGACTTGTCAAATCATTCAGAACCCAGATATTTATGCCTGTCACCCCAACTATAAATGGCAATTATTCACTCAATTTGTGAAAGAGTAACAAACCTGAAATATTAATGTGGTCAGGAAATTTTTTGAAAGGAAGGAGAATTTTAATAATATTACAAAATTCAAATATATTTCCTTCCTAGACACTCCCCGAACACACACACACACACACACACACACACACACACACACACACACACACACACATTTTACCCATTTTAAATCCATTTCTGATTGGGATTTTAAGCAGTCTGTTATAAATCCAACTCTTTAGTCTTTTCCCTTCAAAGGTGTTCTTTTTTTAAACTTGCATTCAAGATGCACCTGGCTTTGTTTACTGGGTTATTCTTGCTTGTGTGTTTGCCCAGGAAGGTAGCACTTCTCAAAGTGGTGAGTATGGCTTTTGCAGGGAGCCTGAAGTCACAGTGGGGGAGCGGGAGACCTCAGAGCCCTCTGCAGCAAGGCGTCTGGGCAGGTGAAAATGTGTTCTGAGAGGTGTGACAGCAGTTTTGAAGCCATAATGCATTGTCTTCCTCCCCTGCAAGTGACCATGTGCACCTGCTCTCTCTCTGTAGATATTTACATTTTCTCAGAATATTGTTGTTTTTTCAAAAGGAAAAAATACAGCACCATGGGTTCTGTCATATTGAATTGGATTTCAGAAGTGACTAGAGCAAGGATACAATGGTGATAAATGTGCTGGGAAGCAAGCTAGCTTCTTTTTTCAATAGACTCACAAGATTTTCAGTTTGAAGGTGTTAAAGAGGCCTATTGTTCACTTTGGGGAGGCCTACTATCCACATAAAATCAGGCTGAATTGTGCAGATTCAAGGGAGCTTTTAGATTTGGCCTCAGCCTGGTGAAGGATTCTCTTTTCTCCTGGCCTATTATTCCTATGCAGTCTCTTTGTACTGGTAATCATCCCTTCTAGTATCAAAGGAGGGAACTAACCAGGTCTTAGTATATCCTTTTTGGAGATCCCTGTGATTAGGAGATAAGTAAGAAAAAAAAAGAAACAGGTATCTTTCTACAATGTAATTATTAATTGTAAATATTATAATGATGTTAATGAGAGCAGTCAAAATTTGAGTTAAGTATGGCAAGCTCTTTACTGATATACCCCCATTCTCAGTGAATTAATAGGACCTTATAAAGTTATCATCATTATCACCATGTTTCAGTTGGGAATAATGACTCTTTAGCTGGTTACATAGTTGCTCAAGGTCAAATTGCAAGTTAATGGCCATGCCTAGAATTCCAATCATTGTGCTCTAACTACAAAGTTGACCTTATTATGGGCAAACATTCACTTGATTCTCTGTCCATGGTATTGTAGATCTATTTCACCTAAAACTTTGAAGTGTGGATGTCATAAATTGTGGGTAGCATTTGTCTTGGTTTATTAGACATTTGGGAACCACTGGAGGCCTCTGGAATTGGAGTAATTGATCATGAAATATCAAAAACAAGTAAAATGTATATTGCCATGGATAACACTCAGGACCTATTAAGATAACGGCAATTTTATAGGAGAAATGGACACTGATCAAACAGGTGTCAAAATGATTATTGTTATAAGTAATACAGAGAAGGTAGAGCTAAGAATGCTTATACTAGGAGATCCTAATCTTGAACACACACAAACATACATATATATGTATATACATACATATATATACACATATATTTGTACAATATATTTATAATTTTTTTCTTAGTAGAGTCAGCCTCTTAGTCTAGGAGTGCCAATATTCTAGAAGTGAAAAATATACTTCATTTTCCCACTTCCTTTGCGATTAGAGAAAGGTCATGTAATCCACGCTGGCCAGTTGGAGCTGAGAAGTCTGTGGAGGTGCTTCTGGGAAAAGTTTTACATCCTGGAGGGAAATGCCACCTCCTTCTGTGGCAGCCAAGGGTCTCCCCGTGATGCCTGGTATTGCTGTAACTCTCGTAGCAACATAAGGAGAGAACAGAAAGATGGAAAGAACCTGGGAGCCCTGATGAGATTACTAAATACCTGAATTAAGCCTGGAACTCTATCTCCAGATGGCTTGTTATGTGAGGAAATATATTTCGTTTTGTTTAAACCATTTAAATCACAGTATTCTCTTGCTCAAAGCTGAAAACTTCCTAAATGATAAGGAGGCTTCCCTGAGGAAGAGCTTTCCCCGAGGAAGAGGCGTTGGTATTGGCACATGAAGAATGAGGAGCTGCTGGCTAAGTGAAGAGGAATAAGAAATGTTTCAGGCAGAAAGACGAGGAGGACAGAAGGCCCCAAGGTTGAAGCGGTTTGTCAGATTTGTAAAATGGAAATTAGAACAGTAGGGGATAAAGGTGGGGAAATGAGGTATATGATGAAGCTAGGTGAAGTGAGAAGATGCTAGATGCAAGGATTGTAGGCCATGGCAGGGGGATTGGACTCAATCCTAAGAGTAGGAAGTTTTTAAATGTTTTAAGCAGGAGAGTGGTCTAATCCAGTGGTCTGCAAACGGTGGCTCATGAACCACATGCAGCTCTCGAGCCGCGGTTTGCCACTCTGTTGACTAATGAGTTTGCCGATCACTGTATACTACCCTTTACCTCTTTGCACACAATATGCCACAATTGCCTAATCCTCACAGCTTCCAACTACATGGTAACATTTAGTCTAGTCCAGTACTCGGAAGAAAACAAGGAAGATGAAAGAACAGAAAATAGAGTGATTTGAAGTGGGGCTGCTCGGTCAGACTGGATAGAGAGATCAGCATGGATTTATAAATCACATCAAAGCCAAAACAGGTCTGCTCACATTGAAGTGGGCATGGGGTCCTGCCCTCTGCCCAGGAACTTGCTCTTCAGGCCCGACCTCAGCCCCAGCTAGGGTCCCCACAGGCACAGCTGTGTGATCATGTGGAGAACATTTTTGGGAGTCTAACTTTCTTCTCTGCCATGCTCCAGCATCTTGCTTTGTTTTAGAAAATGTGTCAATGGAGACTTGGAGAAGCCAAATGGACTCTAACAGCACAAATTTAGAAATTTGGTATTTTATTCCAATAGCCCAATTTGAAGATCATTGGCCTAGAATGGGGCTTCTCGACATTAGCACTACCCTAACCACTAGATGCCCACTAGTAACCAACTCACCCCCGCTGCTGTAATAACAAATGTAGCTCCAGTGTGGGGGAGAGTCCTTTCCACATCATTATGAAAAGAAAGGAAGTGGGTTGATTATTCCATTAACACAATAGTCTACGTGGAAAATTTATACATCAAAGCAAGTGCAAAGCTCTCTTGGGAATTGAAGAGTAGCTATTTGTTTAATTAATTGTTCTTCTTTGAATGAATAATGAAATGTTTTATCTCACCCAAAGACATCTTGATTCTCTCTGATAATTATATCTCGAGATGGGCTCCTATGTTAACTGCATTAATAACTCCATTAATAGAATTTTGCATTTCAAGGGGTAATGGGGTTATGGGCCTGTGGCTTTGGAGACCTCTCTGTACTGGGGCTTTTCTAGTCCCTGGAGAATCTGTCTGTGATCCAAGTGTTAGAGGATTCAGGCCCACTATGTCTTCTAGGGGATTCTTTCAAGGATGGAAGAGGGGCAGCTACTTCCTTTCCCTTTAAAAGCAAAGGAAATTTATTTTAAATGTTTCTTTATTCTTACATCAAAGGTATGGTTGCCAAATGTTCCCTGAGAGACAAAATGGATTCCAGTTGAGAACCATTAATCTAGAGCAGTGGTCGGCAAACTCATTAGTCAACAGAGTGGCAAACCGCGGCTCGCGAGCCACAGTTTGGCAACCACTGATCTAGAGCAATAGGTGACAAGGTTAGCAGTCAGGTGGCAACATGAAGTCAAACAGAAACTTGCAGAAAGCCATGGGGAGGAAAATTAGCTTTGTTTGTAGCAGTTTTGTCTTGGATTTGTCAAGATAGTTAAACCATGAGGTCAGTAGACTTAGGTGGTGCTAATGCCATGACAGCCTACATATGCAAACCACAGTCTAAGCCTAAAAATGCCTCAAGATTACACAATTGAAACCTAAGGACAACCAATCACAGCCAACTAGGCTTTAAGCAAGAACCAATCAATAATTTTCTTACTTTATGTTGGCCTTTTGTCCTGGATCTCCTGTGGGTAGAGCACTGCTAACCACTTCTGATCTGGTGTTGCCTAATTTGAATCAAGTTTTGTTCAAATAAACTCTTTTTAATATGTCTCAGTTTTTTTGTTTAACAGTTCAAAACTGTTTTCCTAATGGGCTCATTTGGTTACTATAAAATCCTATTACTATTATTATTATTTCTACAGAGGCCCAATATTAAAACAGCAGATGAGTGAATTTAAAGAAAGGAAAGAAAGTTTTGTATGTCTTCTCCCTCATTCTCTTTATCTAGTTTGGAACCAGGCACTGGAGATTTCCTCTGGTCTGGAATAGGCTGGATTGCTTATCTTTTATTAATTGTCTTTCATTGTTCTCTTTGTTTTCTTAGAAAATTGCTTTGGAATACCTGGCTGACTTTCCTTTTTTTTTTTTTTATTTTTTTATTAGTGCCATTTTATGGCTGCTTGATACAAATCTCATTTCCTGTATCCCAATGTGTACTATATAAGACTTAGTTTCCTTTATCTGCTGCACATTAT
This sequence comes from Plecotus auritus, assembly GCF_963455305.1. NCBI lineage: Eukaryota > Metazoa > Chordata > Mammalia > Chiroptera > Vespertilionidae > Plecotus > Plecotus auritus. The sequence goes on from NC_137773.1 coordinate 20,065,657, forward strand.
GTTATTAACGGGTTCTTTAAAGCACAACACCAGACTTAAATGTGGCAAGAAACTAATAAATCTAGAGTGCTTGGCAATGTCCCCATCCTCATTTCTTAACTAGGCTTGCTGTAAGTCTTGGGATGTCACAAAAAGCCTAGAAAGGGAAAACCATATCTTCATTCTGATCATTATAGGACATGGGTTATGATGATGATGGGAGGAAAGTGAAGTTCAGGGGAAATTAGAAATGACACAGTGATACCGGGCAGTGAATCATGCATACATTCTTCTTGCATGTCCCTTGCTTTGAGGTAGGCTGGGTGACTGGGTGTTTTCCTCCCCCATTAAAATCCCCTGAGATACAGTTTGGTTTCTGTCTTCACTTTTATCTTGATCATTAATGTCATAACCTTAGAAGAGAGGCTCTTGGTACAGGTACTTCAAAGATATATATATATATAAAAGCCTCGCCTGGCCTGTGGGGATTGGGTCGAAACTGGCTCTCCGACATCCCCCGAGGAGTGCCAGAATGCGAGAGGGCACAGGCCAGGCCAAGGGACCCACCAGTGCATGAATCCGTGCATCGGGCCTCTAGTAGATTCATAAGATAGTCGAGTATTTAAAAGGCATCTGTACATGCACAGCCCTGTTAGGATACTGGGTTTGTGTCTGGACAGTTGCTCCATGTATTTGTCACTATTTTAGAGCAAGTTGGAAAATAGTTCAAGTTCTAGTTCAAGCAGTAATATCTGGGGCGGGAGTTTGGAAAGGAGGCAACAAAGAGTCAAGATACAGGTTACTAAGTAGGCTTCCTGTATATACCTGGAGGGGATGTTTGCAAACTATTATTTGCTTATTCCCTCTTCTTAGTTCTTACTTTGTGGAAAAGTAGACATTATCTATGGCACCCCTTTCCACCTCGTGCCTTTATTCTGTTTCTCTGGCAGCTATTGTAAAATTCTGTAAACTATAGGTACCTACAAGGCATGCAGGTTTTGTCTGATCTGGTAGAGGTTCATTTGACTTGCTTCCCTGCTCCTTCTCTGTGAGGGACAGACAGACAGACAAAACACCCAACCACTTTCCCTCTACTCTGTGTTTCATTTAAATATTTTTCCCTTACTTTACATAAATGTCTGCACCTGCGACCTTCCCTTTGCACAGGTTATAACATCTGCTGGTTCCTTTGTGAATTGAATAAGTTTTTTAACACATACTCATTTTTATATCTATATGAGAACCATGATTTTTACCTTTTCCTGAAAATTTTATTTTCATAATGGATTTACCTCATTTTGGCTCTGGAGTGCTGGAGGTATATGTATTATAGTTCATCAAATTTAGGATTATGCTAGAATCTGAATATCTGTCTCATATAGATAGAATCAGAAATTAGGTTTTATTGCCCCAATCTCCTGCCTATGTTTAGATGTGTCCAGTGGTCTCTCTATCACTGAAGACATTTCTTTTTGCTCAAACTGCTTGTATGGGCAGTATATTTCTTTTACTTACTTTAGAAATAATGAAATAACTCATTTCCTATAAATAGGAGAGAAATCATGAATATTGTCCTGTTGTTCTCACAGTTCAAAAGACTCCAGGGCTTAAAATATTGGTGGGGAGATCCAAGTTTCCTGATCTGATAACAGTTGTTCCCTGAGATTACTTACCTGAATTGTTCTCATTTTACAGCACGGATGAAACCACTGACTATTGAAAAATGCATTTATCAGCTTAGATGTTTGGCATAAGGAAAGCTGTAAGCAGCAATACCAAAATAAGCAATTTAAATCTAATGTTTCCCTGATTGACAGAGCCATTTCTTCTTGAGACTATGGCAGGATCAGTTAAATCCATGAAAATCAGAAATGTCATTCTAGCCTCGCTGTGTTTCTACAAAGCGCTCCTTCACTAAAGAGTCACACCTAAAGAAATACATCTTTTTGGCAGGACCATTATCTTTCTTGATGAGATATGAGCACATTAGAGTTGATTCTCATGTGAAATTACTCAATAGTGTTAGGATGAAAGATAAAATGAATTAATGCACTTCAAACTAACAAGATGTGAATCAGATGTGGGAGATCGATGGATATAAACCATATACCTTGTTTTTAACACATAAACACCACAAACATCTGGGAGATGGCTTGTGTTCAGGTGGCAAGTAAACGTGCAATATTTTTAGAAATATCTGGAGACCCTATTACATTTAATTTTGCAAGGGCAAGGTGCTGTTTATACAAACACTGGTCTATTCCCAGAGTTTCCAAGCCAGCAGAAGGTGGTTTCACATATGAACCATGTTCCATGTCTTGAGATGTTCTTGCATTGATAATAAATAATAATGGAGAGAATTTTGTACTGAAATTTGTGTGCCTTTTGTAATTTTTTTTTAAATATTTGGTTTGGGTTCCATATCAGGGCTGAAAATAAAATTTGGGTCCTATTGTGTCAGAACCTAAGTAGAGACTTGAGTTATTTTGAACACCCTCTTACCTTCCCAGTTTTCAACTTTTCAAATAATTTTTCTTTATTTTCTACCATGATGAGTGTTCTATTGTTGGTTTGTGTAATTAGTTGATCCTTGCATCAAGGTCCAGGGATAAACTCGAGAGGCTATGGGAGCCCAGGAAGGTCTGAATAAAGTCAGATTGAAGAATAGTTGCCTATTAATTTCATTCCCCTAACAAGGGAGGATAACAGGGAAGATCAATCCAGACAACTAAGCCCCCTGTTGAACTGTTAACTTTGATGGATTTATTGTGTACTTTATGTAACAAATATTAATAAGAATTTAGGATTCATTGGTGAATGTTCACTGTTAGATATTGTTTTCATAGTTTAAGGTTAATAGGTGCAAGTCAGAGATTATAATAGCTTACGCGAAAAAAAATCACTGGATATTTACCCCTCTTCACATCAATACACTTACAGGCACTGAAAAACACTCTTCTTAACCAGTTGTTTCAGGGTCCTTTCTGAAAAGTGATTCCCCCCCCACATTTTCAGTGAAATCAGCCTGATGTTAGCAGGCATGATTTTTGTAATTTTCCCCACAATTGTTCTTGTCTAATACAACCACCGGTGATTAATGGTAAGGATGAAGGGACAATCATTAAGAAAGGGGAGGTGGAATAGCAAACAGGAGTTGGGGAGAAACTAATGCTGAGGGCAAAATGGTATAAAGAGATTGATAACCTACAGTGTTGCTCTTCTTGACTTTACTGTTGCAAAGAAATAGGGGGTTGAGCTCTCTTAATGCTGTCACGATGCATGGTAGTAAAATCAATAGTGATTATACCATTATCTTAAAGCATTGCCAATAAAAGAAAGAGAAGCATTTCTATTAAAAGGAATTACAGCAGCCTTCAGGCTGTTCTTAGAAATTCAGGAGAATAGGTATTATTTTGTTCTCTGCTAATGGTTGAGTTCTCAGCACTAGCATTAGCTTCACTGCAGAAAAGAAACAGACTTGATGAACCGGGTTCCCTGTGCCCCTCTTTTGTTGACCAATCAAGTGGATGGCACCGTGAGATGGAAGTTTCCTGAATTGGGGGCATTGGCATTCATCCTTTCAAAAGGCTAATTGGCAAGCTAATGTTAAGTGCTCTTATATAGGTGTAATTCTGGAATAATTTTTCTCCTTTAATGCTGTCATATAAATCAGTCTTAATGTCCCATTAAAATAAATGAACATGAGCTAATGATACCAACTCATGGCTGTTTCCTGAATGGCAATTGGGGCTGGGAATATGGAGCCGTTGTGTCCAATGGAATGTGTCCATGGAGACCCGATTGCTCACTGTCATGGGCAAGCTAATCAAACACAGCTCAAACAGAAATCCCAATCAATCTCTTAATCAGTGACTCACTCCAGCAGTTCCCAGCCCCTGCAGTCAACTGGTAAGCACTTCACCAGGAACTATCTTGTTGGCCCTAGAAAGTTGAGGTTTGCTGCATTTTTACAAAGTTTGATGAATTTTCAGAGAATTTTGTTGTTGTTTTCATCATTGGCAGGAAACTTAACCCTCAGCATAGGTTCCTATGATGTTTTTCTCTGATGGGGTTCAGCCTTATGAATTAGGGGTTACCTCAATTTTTCAGAGGAGGAAATTAAGAACAACAGAGGTAATGAGGAAAAGAGACAGAGAAAATAATGTATTTGAGAGCTATTCTGAAGCTAGAACTGCTAAGATTTTACTGAGATTTCCCTTCCCCTTATTCATCACGCCAAGAATTAGGATGGTTTCTTGATTTTTAGCATGTTACTTTTTTTTCTGGTGTTATAAACTGGGAAAGAAACCTTGCAGAAAATCACTGGACAGGGTGAGGAGAAATGTGAGATTTTTTGGTAAGTATCACTTTTTTACCCATAAAGAAAGCTATCAGACAGCCGAGTTACCAGCAGATCTAAGTGCTTTCCTCCGTACAAGGGCTCTCAGGAGAGTAAAGGCAACTCTTTTTAATCTTTTCTTCGAAACCTAAGATTCACACCACGCTGGGTTTCATGCATTTGACAGTTTCCTAATGTAGATAAACTCTGTAATTTCTTTGATAACAGACTCACTAGAGTGAAAAAGGAAAGGGGGGAAATGCAATGCTATGCAAATTTGGGAAGAGGGGGCCATTTTAGCAGTTTTCAATATATTTCACTAAATGTAATATAAATTTACCTCATGTCAAACGCAGCCTAGCGAATACTAAACAATATTGTCATGAAGCAGAGAAAATCAGGTTAAGCCAACTTATGAGTCCGGGTAGATTGACAGGCCTGAAAATTGGAATTCAAATATTTAGAAGCAGTAAAGCCCATGCTTCCAGATCGTGAGGGCGCTGAGGCAGTTTAAAATGTATGAACTGAAATATTAGCCAAGAAATTAATGCACACACAATTCAGCATACTTTATTTTTGATACAACATTTGTCAAACTTTTATCTGGGGACCCACAGGACCAAATAGTCTCTTTCAAGAATAAAGATTGCACACAGAGGCCTCATAGATTTATGTAAATCTAAAGCAGGTAATCTCCACAGTGCCCTAGCCCCGTGGTCGGCAAACTGTGGCTCGCGAGCCACATGCGGCTCTTTGGCCCCTTGAGTGTGGATCTTCCACAAAATACCACGGCCTGGGTTAGTCTATTTTGAAGAAGAGGCATTAGAAGAAGTTTAAGTTTAAAAATTTTGGCTCTCAAAAGAAATTTCAATCGTTGTACTGTTGATATTTGGCTCTGTTGACTAATGAGTTTGCCCACCACTGCCCTAGACATAATTACTCAGTAGCCAAAGGGCCTTGGGTGAGCTTTCAGGAGACTAGCGTCTGAGCCTTGGCCTCACTACTTCCAAGCTTTGTGATTTTAGAAAAGTAGAGTAAGCAACCCCAATTCTCAGTCTTATCTTGTGAAAATTAGAAATACATTTTTATTACTGATCTCTATGACAGTAAGCTTACTGTGGATACTTTGTGTGGGGTTATATTGAGTTATTGATGTCATTGAGAAAGTGAGGTTGAGTGGAGAGAGAAGAGTTCTCTGAAATAACTAGTCACCCCTCCCTGTTATTAATAAATGTGATTGTCTTTTGGTTGGTTAGATAAAAATAATATAGCCTTCTGATTGGTGAATTCAGCCTACAGTCACACTCATACTCACATGTGTGTATGCCATACACATAGGTGTATAAACAATACATACATACATATATACAAATACATACCCTTCAACTTGACCAATTGGGCCCTGCTTTTATACACACACACACACACACACACACACACACACACACACACACACACACTTTCTCCCTATAAGGTGTTGCCTTTGAATGATTTTAAAAAATTGAATTAGTTGCCAATTCACATCATACAAATATACAGGCTATTGGCTTTATTGAAAAATCACATCTTTCTGAATGACATCTATAAACAGAAATGGTTTCCATTTTTAGATGGGTCATAGACTTTCCAGTCCACCATAGTTCTAAGACTCACTGTGGATGTAACTTTGCCTACCTGACCCCTGAAGATATTCTAGTTTTCTGTCCTTGGGCTAGAGTATAATTTGACAAAGGGCTAGATGCAATCTGTTCATTCTTCTCGTGATAATTTTAACTAGTCCAGTTTTCAAAATATGTGAAACTGTTGCAAGATGGACCATTTCAGAGTATGTGACTGAGACCAACCATTTCACTCTAAAAAACATACCATTTGTTTATAATAATGCAAATATTTGAAATGTTCAAGAAATATGATTCATCACTATAAGAGCCTCATCTCTGTAGTCTTTGATATCAAGGAGTTTGCTAAATTTTCTTGAAATAGGCATAGACTTGCCTAGGGCCATCCATACTCTGCTGTATTCTTCCCCTTGTTGAGATAAAAGATAAATTCTTCTAAAGCAAGGCATTCATAGTATTTTCAAATAGTGACCTTGACCAATAGCCCTGCTTTTAAGTTGTGTCTCAAAGCCAAACCAGCAGAGAGAATCCCTTCCAATGTAATAAATTAATGTTGATGTAAACCGTGATTTTTATATAACAAAAAAACATTATCTAGGGAATAAGTGTATAAGCAGAATAATATGTAATCAACTAAAAATGAGTTTGTTCTAAAAGATACAGCATATTTAACTCATTTAAAGCAGTAGTTCTCAATTGGAGGCATTTTGCCTCACCAGAAGATATTTGGCATTCTGAAGGCATTTTTGATTGTCAAGACTGAGAAGGTGATATGGGCATGTAGTTGGTAGAGACTAAGGATGCTGCTAAATATCCTATAGATGCACAGAACAGTCCTCATTACAAAAACTTATCCAGCATAAAATGTCAATAGTGTGAGGTTGAGAAACCCTGTTTAAAGAACATATCACTTTCGAAAGAATAATGCTGTACCTGTATGTTCATTGCAGCATTATTTGTAACTAGAGGCCCAGTGCAAAAAATTCGTGCACTGGAGGGGGGTGTCCCTCAGCCCAGCCTGAACCCTCTCCAATCTGGGACCCCTCGAGGGATGTCCAACTGCCCGTTTAGGCCCGATCACCCCTGTGGATCAGGCCTAAACCAGCAGTTGGACATCCCTCTCACAATCTGGGACTGCTGGCTCCAAACAGCTCACCTGCTTGCCTGCCTGATTGCCCCTAACGGCTTCTGCCTGCCAGCCTGATAACCCCCTAACCACTCCCCTGCCAGCCTGATTCATGCCTAACTGCTTCCCTTCCGGCCTGATTGCCCCTAACTGCCCTCTCCTGCTGGCCCGATTGCCCCTAATTTCCCTCTCCTGCAGGCCTGGTCCCCCCAACTACCCTCCCCTGCAGGCCTGGTCACCCCTAACTGCCCTCCCCCACAGGCCTGGTCACCCCCAACTGCCCTCCCCTGCTGGCCATCTTGTGGCAGCCATCTTTGACCACATGGAGTCAGACATCTTGTGCGAGGGCGTGAGGGTCAATCTGCATATTACCTCTTTATTATATAGGATAGCCAAGACAGGGAAGCCACCCAAGTGTTCATCAGTAGACCAGGGGATAAAAAAAAAGTTGTGCTACGTATATACAATGGAATATTACTGGCCCATAAAACAGAACGAAATCTTACCATTTATGACAGCATGAATATACCTGGAGGATATTATGCTAAGTGAAATAAGTCAGACAAAGAAAAATACCAAATGATTTCTTATATGTGGACTCTAAAGAACAAAATAAAATAGAAGCAGACTTATAGATACAGAGAACAGATTGATGGTTGGCAGGGGAAGGGTTTGGGGCCTAGTTGAAAAAAAAGATGGAGATTAAGAAGTACAAACTGGTAGTTACAGAGTAGTCACAGGGATGCAAAATATAGCATAGGGAATATAGTCAATATTATAATATCTATAGTATTAGGTGGGTTCTAGAGATATTGGGGGGAGCACTTTGTGAAGTATATGATTTTCTTTTTTAAAAATATATTTTTATTGATTTTTAGAGAGAGGGGTAGGGAGAGGGATAGCGAGATATAAACATCGATGAGAGAAAAACATTCATTGTTGCCTCCTGCATGCCGCCTATTGAGGATTAAGCCCACATCCCAGGCATATGCCTTGATTGGGACTTGAACCAGTAGCCTCTTGGTTCACAGGTCAATGTTCAACCACTGGGCCACCCTATCCATGCAAAGAATATGATTTACTAACCACTAATACAAAATAATATTGAATTTTAAATTAAAAAAATAAAAGAACACATCACTTGCAGAAGCTTTCTTAACATTAAGAGAAATTTAAACCAGGCAATTTAGCACAAGTTGCATTTCTAGCTACGGGTGATATGTAATTTCTATGCTGCCCAATCTTACCTGCAAATTCTTTAATGACAGTTGAGGCCAATTTGTATTAACTGAGCTAAACTGGAACTATGCTTTCCAGAGTTCCCTCTCTTACATAGTTATGGATTAGCATAGACCACACAAGACATTTTGCCTGAGGTTTGGAAATCAGAAATGGAACTAGAACCATTTTGCCCGTTAAGGCTCAGAAAGTTGTAGCAGGACATGAGGCATTACTGCAGCCCATACATGTAGTTGCGTGTCTTGCTGGATCACCTAGTTTTCTGGGAATAGCAGCTGAGCCTGCAGCAACCGAAACTGCTGGGTACTCTTTCAGCTTCTTTGACTTCCGGGCCAGGGGCATATGTTTCATGATTTCCATTTCTCTTGGGCGCATGCACACGCACAGGCGCACAGACAGATACATACGTATGAATGGAATTGCTGAGTCTCTATGTTTAGCTTTTTGAGATACTGCCAAAGTGTTTTTCCATAGGGGTCATACATTTCTGCCAGCAATACTCAGCTTTCACCTTCTCCACATCCTCAACAACGCTTGTTACCTGTCTTGTTGATTATAGCCATTTTAATGGGTATGAAATTGTATCTCATCATGGGCTTGATTTTCATTTTCCTGATGGATAAATTATGTTAAGTATCTTTTCATGTACTAATTGGCTATTTGTATATCTCCTTTGCAGAACTGTCTATTTAGGTTTTTGTAGTTTTTAATTAGAATATTTGTCTTTTTATTTTTGAGTTGTAATAGTTCTTTATATATATGCTAGATATAAGTCCCTTTTCAGACACATGATTTGCAAAAATTTTCATTTGCTTCATGGTGCCCTTTAAAGCACAAAACTTATTAGTTTTGACCATGTCAGGTTTATCTATTTTTTATTTCATGGCTTTTGGTGTCATATTTAATTAACCATTGCTTAAGCCAAGGTCATGAAAATTTACACCTATGTTTCCTTCTAAGTTTTATAGTTGTAGCTTTTACATTTAGGTCTTTGATCCATTCTCATTTATTTTATGGTGTGAAGTAGGGATTCAACTTCATTCTTTTACCAGTTGTCCCAGAATCATTTATTGGAAAGAATATTGTTTCCCTCAGTGAATTATCTCGGCATCCGTGTAAAAATGTATTGACTGTAAATTTGAGAATTTATCTCAGGACTCTCAATTGTATTCCATTGATTTATTTGATTTATATATCTACCTTTATGCCAGTACCATAATATCTTAAGTACTATAGCTTTGAAATTGGGAATTGTAAAATTGTTTTGGCTATCTGTGTCCTTTGAATTTCCTGATGAATTTTAAGATAAGTTTGTCAATTTCTGCAAAAAACAATGTATTGTTTTAAGCCACTAAATTCGGGGTAATCTGTTACACAGCAATGTTGCTACAATACAGCTAATTTGGGACTGTTGAGTTATAATCCTCTTTATGAAAATGAGACACTCAGTTAAATAAGTAAATAAGTGTGGTTTGCAAGATGTGAGTTCAGATGCCATAGTGAAAGTAAGAGATGGCTCTTGCTTTCCTATGTCTTGTTTTATATTTCTGTCTCTTTTTGAAATTTCTATAAAAAAACTGATATAAATAATGAATGCATAGCCTTAGGTATACACAAATTTATAGACTTTTGTTTATTGTGCATTTAAATAGTTGGCTCAGAACACTTGGAGGGGGATGTTTCTGAGCATATCTGGTAACGTAATGAAACAGTGTTGCAGGTCAGTAAGGACTGGGGAAGCAGAACCTCTCATTTTAAAGCCTTGTCTGCTTTCAGACGTGTTCTAATGAAAAATATTGCTTAATCTTCTGAGGTTATAGAATATTCATGTTAAAAGCTCAGGCTTTGAAGTCAGAGATGGAAATTGAATTCAATGCTATTTACCATTTATCAGATGTCTGGTTTGGGCCTCTCTAAACCCCAGCTTCCTTCTCTGTAAGAGGGGAATTCTAATAGTCCAAACCTCAAAGAGGTTTTTATGAAGATCGAGCAAGATAGTGGCCATAAGCACAGAGCAGATGCCTGGGCCATAAATAGTAGCAGTTTCTCATGTTAATAATAACTTAGGTACCCAAGCCAAGGTAAACCTACTTTATAAAAACCAAGAAGGAGTCATCTGCTCTTGGGAACGAAATACATTGTATTGTTTTATTTTATTATTTATGCATAACAAAAGGCCTTTAAACTGGGGTCTCTTAGAACTCAGATGCTGTGTGATAACATACTCCAGGAGCACTACACTCTTGCCCACGCTCTGTCTTCAACCGCATTGGGACATTGAGAAAGTCACTTCCCATATACTGGACTCTACTGATACACTAAGGGAGTAGGACAGCAGCCATTTCTTCAAGTCCTTTCCAGTCCTGGAGTACTGTAATGCAATCTACTTGTTAGGATGTGGGGGGCAGGAGAGAACCAGAAGGCTTACGTGTTGGGAGGTGCTGCCTACTGAGAATCAATCAGAAGTGCAGATAAAGCGTGCTGTGAGTTCCAGTGGAAGTCAATTTGTTTTGGCACATGCATTGATTTCATTCAGGGGTGAGCAAAAGTAGGTTTACAGTTGCTGCTAGGTAAAATAATACAATAATTAATAAATAAGGATATAAGAATGAACTGTTTCTCACAACTGTAAACCTACTTTTGCCCACCCCTGTACAATGATGTATACTGTAATATTATTTAATTATTTGCCATACACCTCAGAGGAAAAAGATAACAAGTACCATTTTAATATAAAATGACAACTCGATTAAGTGAAATGTTGACCATGTAGTTTTTCCACAACAAGGGTGAAAGATTGATGGATATACTTCTTAAGAGGAAAAGACAGCGACTCGGAGAATCAGGGTTCTCCCATCCCTCCTTCCTACCGTCTTAACATGCAGGTCCTCTGCTTATTGACAAAACATTGCCACTCCTCTGTGAGGCTAGTTACATACTCGGCAAATCAGAAGGCTATGAAATGATGCAGAAGCCCCGAAAGTATTTTGTGATCGGTAACAATGCATTGGGCTTTCGGTTGTAAACTCATACTGGATTTGGGAAAAAAGAAATGTATTAATTCAGTTAAATAATAATAATAAAAATAAGCCAGAGAGTATTACTTTAAGCACAAATGGAAGCAGAGATTCAAGTGAAGTATCAGGTCCTATCCGCCACTCCAGCATATTTCAGTCCTGCTTCCTCTGCTGGTTTCCTTCTCAAGCAGGCTTTCTCCATGTGTTGCCCTTGCCTCAGCTCAGCAGTGTGCCTGTCACTGAACCCATCTGTGACTGCCTCTCCAAGCCTGGCCTCACTCAGGCCTCCCGGAAGCTGGAGGTATAGGATGAGCTTACCCTTCTTCACTGCCACAGCTGAAAAAATTACAGAGTTTTAAAATGGGAGAAGAAGGGTTCTGTGGGCAGGAGACATTAATGCAGGGCAGTTGAAAACTAAGGCTCACTCTGGTGACTCTAAAGCATATTGCATTTTGTTTTTGCTTTTCAGTGGTCTTATCTGCTTTTGAATATGAGATGAAATGACTTATATAAGGTTGCACACTGCAGAAGAGATGGGAAGCAAACTTATCTCTGACTCCTTATGTAAAAGTCTTTTTAACCATTGTACACTCTGACAACCAGAGAAGTTTTGTTTTTCTTTCTAAAGGAGAACTGATAATTTTGAGCATGTTTTAGAGAAGAGTGATAAGAATCACCAGAGACCTGGGAAACATAATAAATAATAAAACCAACTGGAGGTATTTACTTGAAACAAGAGAAGACTGGAAAATCTAGGGCAGGAGGAAGGGGGTGGAATAAGGTAGTGGAAGGTCGTTACTGGAAGGCTACCCTAGAGCATCATGATTGTTAATGCGTGAAATCTTCAGAAAGACAGGTTGTGGTTTAACAAAAAATAATACCTTCCTAGTAGCCAGAGCTAAGAAGCAACAGAAAGGAATTTCTCAAGGCCCAGTGAATGTTCAGTCAGTAAAAGTTTTCAGGAATGCCTATGTAAACATTTATCTGAAAGTCTATAAAATAGCATTGTCCAAAAGAATTATAATGCAAGCCACCTATATTAATGTCAGTTTTCTAGTGGGCACATTAAAATAGAAAAAAAAAAGTGAAGTTGATTTTAGTAACATTTTAACCCAATACAATATCTAAAATATTAGCATCATATTAACATTTACATTGTTAATCAAGTCTGAGGAATTTGATGACAACATGGGATTTGGCTTGTTTGATTAAAGTCTCATTCCCCTGCAAATAAACTCCTTTTTACATATACAAGGAAAGGGGGGTGGGGGGCAGCACATGGAGAAAGCCTGCTCTGAAAACCTGTGTGAATTTTATACTTACAGCACACTTCAGTTTGGACTAGCTGTATTTCAAGTGCTCAACAGCTATATGCGGCTAGTGGCTACCTCATTGCAGAGTGCAGATATGGAGCTCTGAATCTGTGGGAGGAACTGCTGTGGTCACATAATTCCCTTCTTGAAAACCTTCAGTCGTTTTCCAGCACCTGAAGAAAAAGTATAAACTCTGAGTCCTCTGATTCAAATCTATTAGAAAGTATGGATGATCTGAATTTCTTCTTGTTCTCCAGCTTATCTCCCTATTCTCACTTGCATGAACCCTCTATTCTACCTAAATGTACCTCCTGTTGTCTTACACTCTGATTAATAAGATGGGTTCTCCTAACATTTTTCTTTGGAAGGAAGGAAGATGTCAATCTCTTTAAATAGGCTAACTGTGCCACATTAACAAGAACTAAATTTCATTTAGAATAGGGACTCCATCACTGATGAGATGTTGAATGGCCCTGAACTGTCTGGCTCTATAAATGCCCCACTTTCCGCTCTTGGTTACACCCAAATACATTGACTGAGCTGAGGTCCATTATGAGAGAACCTTTCACTTGACCTTGAAGCCACAGTTTAGACCAGATGACCCCTCTAAATCTTGTTCTCTGTGTTGTGCCTAGGTGAGAAGTGGGTTATATTTCACATCTCGGGTATTTAGATACTATTTTAACTTCAACACTCTGAACTGTTTGACCTTGAATGTGGCTCTTCACTTCTGTGGACCTCTGTTTATCTATTTTCAATATGATTGTAGTGATAGCTGTTCCAATTAAAATAAGAAATATAACCAATTTATGCTGTCTTGACAGTAAATTGCTGTGGTTGAATGCCAACTATAGAATCACATAGATTTAATTTCCCATTTCTTTTTTCTTTCTTTTTTTTTCTGAATGGCTGACTTACAATAAATTACTCAACCTCTGAGCCTCAATTTTACTATTTTTAAAGTAGGAATCATGGGGTTCCTTTCTTTTTGCAGAAATTAACTACAGTAATGTATATAAAAGATTAGTATTTATAAATGCATTCCAAACATTTGCTGAGATTTGTTGCTATTGGTATAGCAGAAAGAACATAGCATATATAACTTGTGGCCAGTTCTTTTGGGCTCTGAGCCCAATTTTCTTTATGTTAGAAGAAGAGAAAATCTTAACATTCATGCGGTTCTTACAGGGTTGTTGGGAAGATGACAAAAAGTGACATTTAAAACACAAAGTGCCATAATGCGTGTATTTGAATAACAAGATAAATGTCCTTATGATGTGTAAGCTGGACACGTGTTTATACTAGATGACAACTCTGAGAGGACAGGCCCTCCTGTTTCTGCTCTGTACATTATCCCCCAGCGCCAAGCACTGTGCCTGGCACACAGTCAGTGCTGGTGGAATAAACATGGGTGGCGCGATTGCTCATTTGTTATTTGGCAGCCGAAGTAGAAACTTCTCTCAATACAAGGAAAACATCAAGTGTCTCCTGCTATTCTTTTCTCTGAAAGTACAATCACACCATTGGAAAAGTTACCAAAATAGAAAATAAAACCATTTGAGTAAAACACTTCCTATGTGATTAGAGACCTTTGTTTCAGCTTAGCTGATATCCGATTAAAACTTTGGAGAGGGAATTATTTTAGAAGCTAAGAAGCATTGCACTGTCTTTGTTTATCTCATTTCCTCTCTTTTTTAGAGTCTAAAACTATTTGCATAATAGCAGATCCTTTGTTTTCCCAGAGTTCAGGTTTCTGACAACGTAAATTCAAAATCCTGGGATTGTGATATCAATATCATTTGTGTGGAAATGCCTCCATGACTCTGAGCAGATTTGGAATTGATCTGGCTCAGAGACTGTTTTCATGCTGATACTCTTGGTGATTCATCTTGTTTTTCCTTTCCCCAATGATAGCTGAGGACCTGGATCTCTGTGGCATGGCTTTCTGACTGCTGTTTGGAATAAAGAGGGAACGGATATAAAAGAAATATATGAGAGAACAAAGACACTAAAAAAAAAACACACAAAAACACACACCTCTCATAAGTAGGGTAAAAACAGACTAGTGTGGGCAGCAGTGTTGCAGAGGGAGGCACAGGGAGTAGGGAGCCAGTTTCCACTTTTTTCTCCAAATGATGCTCACTATTTATGAATAATTTAAGTTGCTGCTTGTTTTGGAAAGAGATATTGCGTGAAAAGCTCTTATCCCAGATGCTGGTTGTAACTGGGCATTTCTTCAATGGTCATCTCACTACCCCACTCCTTTTGGACCGGTAGCATTCCTGAATGAAGTTCATTGCCATAGTCATCAAAAATTACCTGGGTTTTTATAATCCCACAACATCTTAGGCATTGCACTGTGGACTGGCGATACCACAGTGAATAAGGAAAATAGTTCCTTCTGGAGCCTGCTATCTAGTAGGGCCAGGCAGGTATTAACAAAATTATCATATGAATAAATAAGCAGAGGTGATCATAACATTGTGATATAAAGGCATGGTATAAGGTGCATCAAGAAAGAGGGAAGTATGGGTCAAAATTACATTGTGAGATCTGAGAAAGTTTTTCCAGAAGGTCTAAGTCTTCAGAAGGTGAGGAATAGAGGGTAGACCCTTCCATAAAGGCAGATGGGCCTGTGTGAAATCTCTAGGGCAGGTGTGTGGCAATAACCAGGAAGGGGATGGCCTGCCTGGCTCAAGATGGGGCAGAACCTATGAAGCAGAGGACTGGATGAGGCTGCAGAGGGAGGGAGGGGCTAGGTGCCTGGTCTTGCAGGCCATGGTGAGGACTTTGAGTTTTATCCCAAGTAAAGTAGGGAAACATTGGCGGATATTAGGCAAGAGCACAATATAATTAGATGGGCTTCAAGAAGAGCATCAGGTTGAATTTCCACAGTGGAGTTATTTCCTCTCAGAGGTCTACTCCTTTTCGAGCAGCTCTTCCATTTTTAGAAAGTTTGAGTGTCACACATTGTAGTCACCCTGTAGCATTTCTTCATTGTGTTGCAGATATGGTCCTCATTTTTTTGAGGCCCCATTGATGAGCCAGGAGAGGGTAGCATAATGGACAGATCCCAGCTTTGAAGATAGACAGACTTGGGCTCTGACATATTTTACCTGTGTGACTTCCAGTACTTCAAGCTCTCTGAGTCTCAGTTTCCTCATTGGTAAAAACAGATTATTGTGAAGATTTAAAATAGCAATATGTCTGGAAGCAACCAACATACATACCTGAGACTCACTAAATCTCAGCTCCTGTGATTAGGTTTGACCTACAGGCTTAACGAAATCATCTCACACATCAGCCTGCTTCCTGGTATCTAGCTAGCCAAGCGTCTGTCCATTTGCTTGGAACAGAACTGAATTGTCAAAAGTGCTGTGGCTCCTGAATTGCAGGTTGACTGTCTTCCCCAGGCCTCTATTCCCCAGCCTATTTGCCATCTTCCCACGTGTAGGGGGACATGGAGTCACCCTGTGGCTCTTTTTTCTTCTTTTGCTCCTCATTGGGTGTGGTCTCTCTTTTCCTTTCCCCAATATTCTGTCTTCCTTCTCCTTCCCCATTTCCTTCTTCACCCACCCCCCAACCATTTCTCTCTAGCCTTTCTATGTGAGGTGAGAATTTTGCCCTTGATGACAGTTCTGCTCACCTGTTGCTCAGCTGTGCACCAAAATAAGTAGAGGCCTGTTGTTCCCACATAAAATCATCATGCGCAGCCCTTGAATGCACATATCCTTTGTGTGTGTGTTTATACTATATCAAACGATGGCTTCACTGAAGCCAAAACAGATTTCTTTTTCCCAGTTGTTCCACAACAGATGAGATATATTCTTGTTTCCTTGGAGAAAATAAATTGTATCCCTGTAAATGCACAAAGCAGAATTTATTTTGCTACTTAATTCTTCCTCTTGTGCTTAAATATAATGACTTCCCTAATATAATCTTTTTCTTGTATTCATCACAAAATACTCTGCTAGATGCTATTGATACAGAAGTTAATAAGATAATTCCTAATAATTCCTAAAGGAGTGTACATATTAATGAAGAGAGACATCTCAAATCTTGATTTCATTATAATTGAGAATTGTTAGGAAGAAAGCATAACAGGTGATCTAACCAGGTCTTGGGAGGTCAGGAAATCTCCATTTTGGGAATGATGCCCACTACTTAACATAAATTAAGGATGGGTATGAAGGGGGAAGCTCAAGGAAATGCTACTCTTAATGACTCAAGGTGGGCAAGACCTAAGCTTGTGTGAAGAAAGTCTGGTGTTTCTAGCTGGAGAATGTAGTGAATGAACCAGGAAGGAGTTTGGTGTCAGGGGTAGAGGATGGGGAAGGGACAGAAGCTGCACAATTGTCTAGCAAGACTTTGCCTGTAAATCCAGTGTTGTCAATAGTAAACTGGTGATGAAAGGCCATCCATCTAAAGGATTCTGAGAGGGAGAGTAAAGATTAATAAGAGAAATGGTTAATTACAGCAGCAGACCTATACCTGTCAGGCAGGAGAACACAATCAGGAGAGACTGTAAAAAGAGAATGAAAAAGACGATGTTTCTAGAGATTTGGTACTATTTCTTTGGTGTTAAAAGAATCAAAGCACTCGGAAGCCGCTGAAAGAAAAATAATGTGTATTTAAAAATAAAGAGATAAACTACATGAGCAGCTGGAGGGAAAGTTTGAGTTTCTATGGAAACCTCTCCTAAAATGTCTTCCTCAGGCAACAGAGCCAACTTCCCAAATGCCAGAAAGCAGTAGAATATGGGTTGAAGCAGTTCTCGTTGGACTGGCACACTGAGTGTGACACTGGAAGCTAGAAGGGGAGGACTTTGAAATGGGTCAAGGGTTCCTCACGCGACACTTCTCTCCTGTAAATGACCGGGTGAAGGGGCATTGAGGACCAGGTATTTTCTTGGAAGTGCTAAGGCAAGGGTGCCATGGATAAAATCATGCAGCAAACAAAAATAAAAGGAACCAGAAAATGAATATTATAGTTCAGCCACCAGGAAATGACATAGGGCTTGATGGTAAAAATCAGAGGCATAGACCTGGAGCCTGTCCCTGCTTACTGCCCATTGAGGTATGGAGCCTGCCCACCCCTCCAAGGTCACTGTGTGTAATTCTTCTCCCTCTCTCAGCTCCCCCATTCTCCCTTACAAGGAGATGATCTTCCCCAATTTCTGTGTTTTTTTTTCTTCAGGGTTTGAACTTGATCTTCCTTTGCCTGTGTTGCTTCCCACCTCCAATCTGTGCATGACTGGCTCCTCTTCATGTCTTCAAAGAGCTCTCCTTGCCCCCTTTATTAAATGCAGCTTTGTACCTTTCTCATCCCAGGGTATCTCTATCATATTATCTGGTTATTTCACATATATACTAGTACTTTGCAAAGAGCATCTTATTTTTTACCTATTGTTCAGCTCCTCTCCTCAATATGTAAAAGGAAGCCAGCTTGCCTGAGAGCCCCAGGTCTGAGAAAAGTGTCTAGCAGAGACATGGCACTGAAGAAATATTGAAGGAATGATTCTGGTCAAGAAGTTCATAATACTGTAATTGGGATGTTGAGTATAAGACATCCACACTTGATGTTAATGTTACACAGCTCTGGGTGATCAAGGGTTAACTAACCCCCATGTTATCAAGGAGAAATCTGCATGTGGAGTTTCCTGATAACAATAAAAATCATATTAAAACCAATAACAATAAATTCTATTTATTGGATAATTTCTTTATGGCAGTCTCTCATACAAATAGATACAGAACGCAAAATACCTACCTACCTGCAGCACAATCTCTGAAGTAGGCTTTGGAATCCCAATTTTTTGGTTACAAATGCAGGCTCAGAGGCGCTCAGCTTGTGAAACTAGATTTTGAACTAAAGTTGGTTTTATTCTTCACTCCAGGGAATACACACTTTTTTGTAAAGATAGATAATTTTTGGAGATAAGACTTGAGACTTCCTGAGACAGAAGTATTGGGGTAAAAGAAACAGAAAGCATGCTAGATCTGAGTGGTAATGGAGGAGAGAGCATGGTCCTTGGAGAATTCCTATAGAGTTGGAGGCAAGAATATGGGTGAGATTGGGTGAGAGAAGCAGTAGTGCTCAGCGTATGGACTGAGGATCCAGGCATCTGGGGGTCACCTGGCTCTGAACCTGGAGCCACCTAGGCTGCTGGGTGTGGCTGGGGTGAGACATGATAAGAATGAGGTCGGCTAGATGGGGTTGGACTAGAAGACATAAGATCCTTAAACTCCAAAATAAGGAGTTTCAATTTATTAGAAAGTATTTTATATACATTTATAGGCTTTTTTTGTGTGTGTGTGTTTTTTTTTTAATCATGTTAACCACCTTTTATTATGTTATGTCTGTGGAATGCTTGGCAAAATTGAGAGAGAGAGAGAGAGAGAGAGAGAGAGAGAGAGAGAGAGAGAGAGAGAGAGAGAGGCACTTCAAAAACACCTACCTCCCTTTTCATAGTCAGGTATTATTATACTCATTTTAAGAAAGAGGAAACTGACAGGCTGGGAAAATTGTTGCCTGCCTAAGGATACAGGCAATGCTTGCTCTAATGCCCAGACTCTTGGTGTTACACTATTTTCTTTAGGTGAATAATTCTTAATGTTGAAAAGTTCTTCTTTTTGGTAACCTAAAATATCATCCTGTATTTAGCTAAAAGTTAAGGAGAAAAATAATAAATCCTTTCCATGAAACAGATGTAGATGTCAGCATTGAGTACTCAAAGCATGAGTAAATTTTGCTAGAAGAAAAATTAAACACATTTCTCCCACATTTATATTATTTATAATATAAATATAACCATTTATATTCTTTTGAATTCAATGCTTTTGTCAAAGTATTTTTGGAGAAAAAAAGCACTGGCTTCATTGTGTTTTCCATAAATTCCAACATGAAATTTTCTCCATTTTTAAAACAAATTAATGAATCATTCTTCCCAGTGCTTATTTTTATAATATTAGCAAGTCATATAACTTCTGAGCCACCATTTCTACTCATTCATCCCCTTTCTCCCCCTACCTTCCTATTCATGGTATTAACAATACCTTTCAGCCTACTTTGGAATGTATTGTGTGCTCCAATGACATAGTGGATATGAAAATACCATGTACGTTTCTACATGAAATTTATAGCATTGTACAATTCTAAATAATCTTGTTTAAAAAAACAACACACTAAACCATACCGTATTATTTATGTCTGTTCCTAGAACTATTCCTGGACACATTCGATTTCCCTCCCCAGCCCTTTGGTCATGATTGAATTTGTTGATGCCCCCCCTTACTTAGCAGTTTTAGAAATCCTACTCTGTTGCTTTACAGTGTATGGGAGAAGGAGAGACACGGATATTCTTCCCCCTGGGTTCTCAGAGGCTGTGTCACCATGGTATGGGATCTGGAACAGCATGAGGCTAGTCACACGTGGGCAGCTTGTGGACCTATGGGAGCGCAGGAATGTGTTTAATGTGGTTAAACTATTTAATTTTAAAATAAACCTGGAACCAATTTTACAAAACAGAAAAGTATACATAAACCTTCATATTTTTGGCATTTCTAGGAGTATTGGAACACCTGCTAGTACTGTATTTCTTATTTCTCACTCCTGATTCTCGTTAGCTGGGGGCACAACCCTGCAGAAGTCAGAGGCATGCATTCTCCAGTCTTCAAACTGCTACACCACTTCTGGTTGTCTCCCTGAAAGGAAATTCTGATGCCAACTTCTGTTTACCATTACATCTGACCTCTGTCTTCCCTGATGTGAAGAAACCTTCCTCTCTCTCAAATGCGTGAAAATGAAAGATAAATGAAGAAGACGGCCATGTTTTCCAAAAGTGAGAGAGAATACTTGTTGGTGGAAATGCAGAATATTCCTGTGTGTTTACGATTCCAACCAAGTGTGTCTATCTTGTTTCCCTCACAAATGGCCTTTATTCATTTACTCCACTTGCCTATCTCCTGGAGGTATTTGAGTTTATCGTCCCTCTCCCCCAGTGCTTCAGCCTTGATCATTCTTTCCTTGGAGGTGGGGGCGTGTGTATCTAGGCTGTTATAGTTATTCTCCACCCCTGGAAAATTACCCTTTTAAGTGTATCATGCCCAATTGACTTCATATTTCCTTCCGGGGGTGTGTGTGTCTGGTTTGATCCCAAGCTCTGAGTACTTATTCCACACCATTACATCTCTGCCTTTGCCAAATAGGATGCAGAGCTCTGTCCCACCTAGAGACTGACAGCAATTTTCTCCCTCCTCTTCCTTCACCTCTGTCTAAAAAATTCTTCTGTGGCCCGGGCACCTCTTCTGCCTGGAATCCAAGGGGAATGCCTGCTCTTGTCTCTCAGTACACCATATAGTCTGTTCCTATGTTTTGTGTGAGTTGATCAGTGGGTGAAGAATATCCCAACAAAACTTTATAATTTAAGACACTTCACAAAAATTCAAAATAGGAGATACACCCCTGACAATGATTTTCTTGGGATTGAGAAATAGAGTAGTGTGTATATTGTTTTTCCTTTTCTTGACCTTTTGTTATTGTCTAAGTTAACTACACAACGCATGATACTTCTGTCACCTGAAAATAAAACTGTGATTGAGAAAAAAATTAAAAGCACTCTGCATGATCTCATTTGAACTCTATTTTAAAAAGATTTTAGGTCAGGGCATAGGAGTAAAGCAGGAAGCAAAGACAATGAAGCATTTGAATACCCTTCCTCCCGCTCCCTGACCTGTGCCTTTTGCTGGACCCTGACCCATTGGCCAGAATCCTGGACTCTTAGGTCCTTTTTTATGTTATTTGTCTTTTGTTTGTTTGGGGTTTTTGGACTTTAGATCCAACATGCTTTTCTAGGGATGAAGCAGTGATATGTGGATTCTTGCTTCCTTTTCTTCTGCACAGTCTGGAGGTAGAATGCAGTTCAGCAGCCCCATAGGTAACGTGAAGTGAGGAGGGTGGGGTACAAGACAAGAGGGGTGCCAGGGACTGTTGTGAGCTGGGAAGTTTGAGCTCTGTCTCTAATCAGTAGTCAGCCTGGCTCTAGTAGGCCATTACCAGCAGGAGCACAGAGCTAATCTCACATTATTTCATGATTTTGAAAGCAAAGCCGAACATCCAGGTTAGAAAAAGAGGGGTCCTGATTATCATGACATGTTGCATTCACAAGCAGAAGTGTATATGGTCTCTGGTACAACATGGAAAGGATTGCTCCCTGCCAGCCATGTGACTCCATAACTCGTTAAACTTTTCTAGGCCTCGTTGCTCACCTGTTGGAGGGTTTGAGGGAAAGAATGATACCTTCCTGGCAAAATTAACATGGGGGTGGGGGAGGTGATGAAAGAGGATAATGCATCTAAACAACTATTTATTGAGCACCTCCTTTGTTGGGGTTAGCTAAATGACAGATAAACAAAGAGTTCTTCATTGCAAACAGCAATGCCAACTCTCATGAAACAAAATCGGAATTAAGCAAGAAGATCTGAGTCTCCAGAAAGACAGAAGCAGGCTCAGAGGCTGCACAGTCAGGAGCATCATCTAAAATCACGTAGCACGACTGGCCAAGATGTTACTGTGCCTGGGACTCAGATGCCTCAGCTTGTACTCCTGTTGAAAGCAGCCATCCTGCACATAGCCCCAGGAACACAGTGACCACCTGTCACATTTACTACCCATTGCAGAAGGCCCCCACTTATCCCATCAGGAATGGATAGTTCAACATTTGGTGTAGACACTTCTGGTTGGCAGAGCCTGGACCTTGTACCCAAGCCCTAACCACAAAGGAGTCTGAGAAGGGGATTATCTGTTTTTAGCTCCTGTGGAGGAACTCATGTTGGGGCTCATGAAATACAGGATTCCCTGATATAAGGAGGAGGTTTAAACCCTGAGTGCCAAAACCAAAGAACAAAGTCCCCTAGAGTTCCCATCCTCAGGGAATTTATAGCCGAATTGGAAGTAGATGACCATGTTTTGAATATGCTGCACAATTGTAACCTATTCCTGTTTTACATTAATCAGCATTTATTTAGCCATCTCACTGCTCTGAGTTTACCTAGAAAGATTACCCCATGGAGGGGCTGTCACTAGATTTTCTCTTGGGACATTGATTTCCTTTGTGATGCCCATGGCTCCAGAAGCTTGTTTTTTGTTTTTTGTGTTTTTTTTTCTTTTTATCTCTGGTCTTCCCTCATCTGGAAGTACTAAGCAGACCAAGGTGCTATGATCATCTCTAAGAATAGAAAGCTAAAAATACCCTAGGGAGAGGGCCAATTCCTTCCTGGCTGCACGGGGCCAGCAATCTGCCATCCATCTTCTCTGTCTACCCTCATTTTCACACATTTGCCTCTCCCTGGAGCTCTGGGAGTGATGACACTGTTTTGCAAGTTTGTAAAGTAATGAAAAAGCCCTCAGACTCTTCTGGCTTGTGGAGCTTACTCTTATATTCCATGTCTCCATGAAACGATGGGGTTGGACCCTCCATGGTCTCCAAGCTTGGCATTTACCCATTGCAGAAATCTTATTACAACAGCTCTACCATCTCCATGAGATTATAAACTCCTGAAAGCAGGAAATATGTCATTCATTATCATTACTTTATCCCCAGTGACTAGTGCCATGTCCATGGCTCATGATTACTCCTCAAATATTTGTAGAATGAATGATAATGCAGTAGTAGGTTCTTTTTATACACTTGCAAATCAAAGAAACTCCAATCCCAAATAGGTGAAGCCAGACAGAGTCTTAAGTGTAGAACCTGCAAATGTGAAATCTCAGGCTGCCTTCTCTGCTCTCCCTATACTCAGACTCTCTATAGGGATATATTCTTTTTCAGACTTGCCTTTCCTCTAACTTTACCAAAAACTCCAGTAGAAAAAGGTTTTATCCCCATTAGTTCCACAAAATGACTCAAAACTGAGTCCAATTGGAATGCTGGGTTGCAGGCTGATTTAGGCAGAGAAGATAATAGAGTTGGGCTATTGAATGGCTTGGTCTATACCGCAAATTCACCCTTGGAGACAAGGTGAGCCCAACCAAGTTCTGTGGGTTGAGAATGCAAGAACTGGGCTCCCTAAAGCAAAACTGAAGTATATTAATAGACAAGTGAATATGCGCTGGATATATATGAGTTGAATAATGCCCCACCCCCAAACCTGTGAATGTGACTCTATTTGGAAAAAGGATCTTCGAAGATGTAACAAATGAATTATCTCAAAGTGAGATCATCCTAGATTGGAGTGGGCCCTATATCCAACAGCCAGTACCTTTAGAAGCATAGAGAGAAGATACACAGAGAAGGTGATGTGAAGACGAAGGCACAGATTGGAATAATGTCTCTACAAGCCAAGCATTGCCAAAATTCCCTGGAAGCCAGAAAAGAGGCATGGGACAAATTTCCCCTCAGGCTCCAGAAGAAACCAACACTGCTGACACATGGATTTTAGACTTCTGGCCTCTAGAACTATGAGAGCATACATTTCTGTTGTGTGAAGCCACTCGTTTGCGGTACATTGTTATGGCAGCCCTAGGAAACAAACACACTGAGTAAATAAAAACAGCTGAGGTTTACTGCAGGCATAAGCCATTGGATGGTCTGGTCTACAGTGTTACCCTGTAAATCAAATGACTATCAAGTGATAGGGTTGGGACTTGTACTCACTTGAGCCTGCATTTATTTCACTCTCAGGGCCCATTGATTCACCAAGAATCCAGCTGTGCTGTCCAGCCTTTGTGGATAGACCCCTTTAACAGACAATATGGCATTCAGCTATCTATCACATCAAGGGAAAAAGATCTCAGACAGGCCCAGACCACTCTTATGTCTGTGTGGCAGCAGGCACACAGCTAGCGGCTGACAGCACAAGGCTGTACTGTACTCTTTGCCTCATCCACTTACGGCTCTTAAGATGTAGAAACTGCCCCTCTGGACAACCTAGATGCAGGTTCTATTCTGTCATTATAGAATTGCTGTGTAACTGCTCTTGAACAGCATGGGTGGGGGAGGGGGCGGGAAAAGAGACCCAGATTGCTACCACCTATGGTACTAATGGTGTGAATGTTTGAAAGGCATAGGGAGATACTCTTTTTTGTTGTTATTTTATAAGTTTTTTTCCCCTTTTCCTGATAATAGGAAATGTTTGATTCTTATGCTGATTTGTACAAGTGTGTTATTTTTCCAGCTCATTAGCTGCATTTGTTTTCCTTTTATTTCTTTTTTTTTCTGAGCCATGAGCAGCCCTGATGGAAGTGAGGATGCTGGCATGGTTTGTTGGAGGCCGCATTCAACATCTAGACCAAAGCCTTGGTGAAACTGGGGCCTGAATGTGCAAGGTGTGGTGGTCAGGACTAGGAAACAAGGCATTCGTGTAACCCGGGGTTCTGGTTTGTATTTTTGGGGGGGCCAGGTGGAAGAATCTACTAAAAGATGGACTAAAAATGTGTTAGTCATAATCCTATCTTCAGGACAGCACAGTGGCTTTGCAAACATCTTCCATTTGTTTTAGATCCCCTGTAAGGAAGGAATGAAGGAAGAATGGAGGAGAGGAAGGGAGGAAGGGAAGGGTAAATTTTTTGTTTAAAGAGAAACTATCACAAGTTAACTAAACTGCTTTTAATTAAATTCAAATCTCAACACAGTTTGCCTGTGGTATGCACACACACCAAACACGCCCTTCAAGAACTGAATTATGGAAAAGAAACACACACACACACACACACACACAAGAGAATGCCATTAATTTATCCAGTCCCATCAAATACAGAGAGTTAAAAAGTCATATAAAAAGGTATCTTAAGTCTTATCAAGCAAAGAACATTTCAGGTGAAAAGCAAAGTCAATCTCATATTTAATTTTATATTTTTAAATAGAATTGCCTTGCATTGAGTTGAAGGCAGGGTGTAGAGGAGACCTGTTGAAGGAACCTAAACCAAAGTCATTTCACCCCAAACTTTCAGCTTCCAGTGGCTGTTATAAGGCTGACTTCTTTACAGGGCCCTCTGCTGTATACTTCTACCCTTTTCACTTCTCTCCATTCTCTACCTTCTGCTCTTATCTTCTGCAAAAGCAGTTCACACACATGCACACATACACAAAACCAAATAAATTTAGGGGTCTGGCAGAAGAAAGGATTATTCCATGCACCAAGTCTGAATTCATTGTATATATGTACATATGCATATATATATATATATATATATATATATATATATATATATATATGTTATTTATCTTTTCTTTCCTGTTCTATTTAAAAGCTGCTTTGTTTAAGTACTGTAATACTACCTTGAACTAGGGGCTTACCAAGCACTTATCAGTAGAATTCTATGTGGCTTTGATTTAATAAATATATAATGTCCTTTCTAAAGACAGCTACCTTTTGGCCATAAGGTGCTAACACCTGTGACATCAGTGGCAGAGGATTCTGGACAAGGTTCACTGGAAGATACAAGAGAGTAGGTAGCCAAGTGACCTCAGACAAGTCACTGAGCCTGTGTTGGCTCCCTTTCACTTTTTGGAAAAGTACTATATCAGATGATTGCCAAGGTCACTTAGGGCTCAGAAATTCCATGACTTGAGTTATACCTGTGATTATTATTAATAAAAAGAATATCTCCAATTTATTGAACACTAGCTACATTCTGGTAGCTATGGCTAAGCATCTAGAGCAGTGGTTCTCAACCTTTTTAATGCCGCGACCCTTTAATATAGTTCCTCATGTTGTGGTGACCCCCAACCATAAAATTATTTTCATTGCTACTTCATAACTGTAATTTTGCTACTGTTAATGAATCATAATGTAAATATCTGTATTTTCCGATGGTCTTAGGTGACCCTGCTAGCCGTTCTCAACCTGTGGGTCGCGACCCACAGGTTGAGAACCGCTGCTGTAGAGCATAAGACCATTGGAAATCACAGGTTTTGATGTTGACTGAGGCTCCTGTTCCATTTAATCCCCATACCAACCCAGTCATTAGAAGGTACTACTATAATCCCCATTTTCTATGTGAGAATACTGAGGCTTAAGTTCCTCTTACTGAAGTCTATGTTCTTCACAGCTGCACTATATTGTAAATTTCATTCTAGCTTATGTTCAACTTCTTAAATGGGGTTTGAATTAATGAGATTTTTGCTGAACTAGGGAATATTTCTCTCTTAATGTCTTCCCATCCATCCTGCTAATTGGTCTTATAATTTTAGACTCAGGCTTTCATCCTGCTCAGCTTGGGAGGATGAGGGATGTGTAAAGGGCATGGTACCTGAAATGCTTATTTTGACCTTTCCCATCAGGATCTTTACTCACAGTTAAATTCTTCTGTCTTAGGATGGAATGTCAATCCTCTTAGACACTGTGACTCACAATGTTGTTCTCCTGTTTCAAATCCTAATATGCCTGTATGCAGTTGTTCCAATCCATTTATTGATGACCCAACAATCTGATATCCTATCTTTGTCTCCTGATCAGGACTCCTAAAGTCTCACTGATGGGCATCTACTTAATGTACTTTTCTTTCTTGCATCATAAAGGGGAGGATGCATTTTCCCTGCAAGTGATCCATTACTTACCTTTTCAGGGGGCGGAAAGAGCTGTCCTGCAGGTTGCCCTATTTAGATATCAACATAGGTGTCCTGCCATCTCAGGCTCTCAGTGGCAACTTGCTTTATTTCGCTTGGTCTCTCGGCATCTCCCTCATTCTCAGGCTCCCTCCCACACGTGTTTTAAGTGCTGGCATCCTCTGCTAACATCCTAGAGAGAGAGAGAGCTTTTTCTTACTTTTTTATTCCTGTGGCCTTGAGAGAAAGTGCTGCCATTGGAAGTGTGCGGAGGCTCTTGCCAGGTTTATGAAAGACAATTAGTAGCTCCCTGGAGGCTTAATGCAAAGAAGGAGGTGTTGCCTTTCAGGTTTCTTTGCCATCCAGGGTTCCTTGGGTAATTTTTAAACAGAGCTGCTATGATGTGTTCTTTGAATTTTTAAAAAAACAAAGAAAGGAAGAAAGAAAGGGAGCCCAGAGTTCTGGAGCATGAATTAAGCGGGATATATTGCAGTTACCTTCAATGCCACCCAGGCCCTTACACACATGCACCCATGATATTTTCCTTTCCCCTTTTGTGAAACCTCAGCACATGAGAGTGGCAGTGACTCTTTGTTCCTAGCTTACCATAATCTGTTCATTTTTGCATCTCCAGGTCACCCCAAATGTATATACTAGTAGACTTTGAGATCTGTAGCATAGAGGTCTACCATAAAAAAAGAGAACACTTACTGAGTGCTCCTTGGATGAAACTGTCCCCAAGGGCTGTATTTGTATCACTTCTTTTAATCCTAATAGTAACTCCAGTAGGTAGTAGGAGATTTCCCCCATTATATCAATGGGGAAAAGAGACTTGGAAAAACTACTTTGCCCAAGGTCACACCAATGGTAAGTGGTGAAGTTGGTAGCAGGGCATGGGCAGTTTTAGTCCACAGCGTCTGTGCCAATATGAAGCCCACTGATCTCTTCATTGGACTTCCTGCAGAAAGTCATTGGGCTTCTCTAAGGAGATGACACTGTTTGGAGCATTATTTCCTCCATCAGGAGGAGGGAGAAGTTTGTGGAAATTGACAGATCATGCACTTTGAACTATTTGGCAATTTCCAGTGAAGATGAAAATGTGCATACCCTACCACCCAGCTATTGTATTTCTCAGTAAATACTCTGGAAACCTAACCCATTGTGCATAAAGAGACAGGTCCAAGAATGACTATTGCATTATCATTGCCATGGTGAAAACTGGAAACAAGTTAAAAGTTAATCAGTGAATGGATTAATAGATTGTGGTAACATCATAGAATGCAATAGCATGTGGCATTTATAATAAATGCACTAGGTCCAGATGCATCAGCATAGATAATATTCAAATCTGTTTCTTTGAAAAGGCACATGGTGAAAAGATATGACCATATGGCAATTTTAAAAATACACAAAATATATTAAGTGCCTGTTATTTAGTGCTATGTGCATATATAATAAACATAAGAACATAGGTAGGAAATATAGACACCTACTTCGGAATAATGGTTTCCTGTGGGAAGGAAGTGAATGGGAGGGGACTGGTGGTACTCAGTGGAATAGGTTCCAGTGTATTTGTAATACTTTTTTTTTTTTTGTATGTAGGAATTCCAAAAAAGTCTGGGAAAATATTTGATTGTTAAATTCCAGGTGATAAGCCATGATTATTTTCTATTAATCTCTGATTCTCTGTACTTTCCAATGGGTTAATTTGGTTTATAACTGATTAATTTTTTAAGTAAGGAGAAGAGAGAAGAAGCATCTGGATGGTATCCCAGGTTGGCTGTTGGTACTTCCCAGGGCCCAGTGTGCTGGGGCATTTCCCAATGCACGCCCAAGGCCTGAGCAGGTGCGCGGGGTGAGGCGCCAGAGTTTCTGGGCATTCCAGATGATCCTTCCAGTCATGTCTTCCCCTTCTTCAGCCAGGACAGCTCCCACAAGCAGACCTGCCAATGTGTTTTTCATGTAACTTTAAAGGGCAAAGGCTCATATCACTCCTGCAGATGCACAGAAGTCAGCCATGAGTTCATTTCTCTTGCCTGCACTAAACGCTGCTGTTCTGCCTACTCTTTCTGTCTGGAGAGGCTGGGCAAGCCCCAGATTTCCAGAGGAGGGAGGCAGGAAGGGGTGGGGGATATTCTGTTCACTAACCCCCTACAATTCTGTTGGGGAACCAGTCAGGTAATGTGGCCCTTTCCTTCCTGTGTGGACCGCCTATATTTCATGGGGCATTTTACTCCATATACATACACCTTCTTATTTTTCTATAATGTACCTTAGGCTCATTCCAGCCATGATTTTGTTCAATTGTTCTCAACAAACTCTCTCTCTTCTTCAGCTCCTTCCTCCTTTCCCTGCCCCTTCTCTCCCCCCTGTCCTTCTCCCCCCACCCTTCTATTTTCTTTTCCACCCCTTCCCCCCTTTTCCTGCTTTCTCCTTCCTCTCTAACTCCCTCTTCTATCCCAACCCCCACTCTTCCTCCAGAGGCCTGACTGAAGGTTCCAGTAGCCTTTCCCACCTCTAAATTTCCAGCTATATGAACTCATAAAATCCTTATCAATTAAACCCTGTCAGGTTTCTGTTTCTTCCCATTGAAAAGGTTCTAAATGTCACTGAAGCTTGGACCAAAGTACTAAAAAACATGGATTTAGCTTTGACCTTGGGCAAATAAAGAGAGCTGATGAAGTAGGCATACTATTTGGTATCTCCCTCGCCAGGTATGAGAATTCAACATAGTGTTTGTGAAGTCACTGAGATAATCAGGGAGGGAGATAAAAATGTCAGGAGCTGCTGCTGCAACTTCATTGTCAGGTCAACTGGGCCAGTGGGTGCGAGTTGAATCTTTTCCCTGACAAATGGGATTGAGGATGATTCACTCAGCATCTCTTGTCTTCACCATAGGTGTCCTCTTCCTGAGGAAGCACACTGCCTAAATTTCTAAGGGGATTTTTCAAATATATATATATATATATATATATATATATATATATATATATATATATTCTCAATGCAGCATTGCTTCCCTTTCTTTGACACAAACAAGGGAGAATTTAGTTTATTCATAGTATATGAAGATTCTATATCCGTGCAAGGAAAACACGTCTTCCTAATAAGTCTTTAAGTGATTCTTTTCTGCTCATTTCCAATTCACTAAGACGTACTCAAGCAATAATCTCCACAACATGGTGAAAAACGAGGCCATAAACACATAATGCAGTTGATTAAATGAAATAAGCCAGGCCATTTGTGGAGTGGGAAGCATGGAGCTGGGGGGGTAGTAGGATGATTATTTAAGGATCTGAGGTGTCTCTCTTTGCTGTTCTTTCTGATAAGGAGGCCAGTGTTGGGGGCGCAGCAGCACAGGTCTCCCAGGAAACCCTGAGGGGGAGACATCAAGGTGCCCTTGCTGGCTTTATTCACTGCAAGGGAGGAGTTAGGAGTCCTGTTCTCAGGTCTGGAACTATTTCTTGGTGTGATTTCGCCTTTGTCTCTCTGCGTCTTAAATTTTCAATAAAAAAAAAAAATGGCTAAAGTAAAGAAAACGTGTATTTTTTTTCTTTTAACTAAACCTGAGGAAAATTGTGGCACTATACCTTAATATCTGCATTGTCTATTTTTATATAAATGGTACACACACACCCATTTGCAGTTTTGCTTTCTATGGTTTTAGTTACCCACAGAAAATCTTAAATGGAAAATTCCAGAAATAAACAATGCATACATTTCAAATTGCATACTGTTCTAAGTAGCATGATGAAATCTGGTACCATCCCGCTCAGTCCAGCCTGGGAGGTAAATCATCTGTTTGTCCAGCATATCTATGCTGTATGCTCTACCTGCCTCTTAGTCACTTAGTAGCTGTCCGGGTTATCAGAGAGAAAGAAAGAGAGAGAGAGAGAGAGAGAGAGGGGGGGGGGGGGAGGGAGAGAGAGAGAGAGACCACATTCACATGTTTCCTACAGTATTGCTATAATTGTTCTACTTTATTATTAGTTATTGTTGTTAATCTCTTACTGTGCCTATCTTATAAATTAAACTTTACCATAGGAATGCATATATAGGAAAAAAGCCTAGTACATAGAGGGTTCGGTACGATCTGCAGTTTCAGGCATCCATAGGGGGTTTTGGAACGTACCCCTGTAAATAAGTGGGAAGCTACTGTAGTGAGGACCTTGGTTATGTATTCACTGCTGCCTGTACTTCCATGGACCCCTTGCCCAAACATTAACTAAGGGGGATTTAGGCTCCTTTATGAGAAGGGAAGAGAGCTCGACAGACACTGGAATAGGGGGTATATACAACACAGGTTGTGACTCACTCTAGAGAGGAGGTAAATAAGGCTGAAGGAGAAGAACCCCAGCTGGCAGGAATTTGGAGATATTTTGGGGATCAGCTTCTGAGTATGAGAGAGTAGAAAATGACACTTTTCAAAAGCTTTGTGTGGGTAATATCATAGAACTCCTTTACTAGTCTTCGTCAGACTTGGTTTAATATTGGACTATTTATGTCTTTGGCTACTGGAATATGTATTTTTAAATGCAATTCTGAGCTTCAGAGGGCCACATGAGGCCCTAGGATTTATGCAGGTTACACATGCTAAGGTTTCCCCAAGGGATCCTTTTTGATCTAAAGGGTTTTGCCTGTCAGGTGTTGTTTCCTTATTCACCTATTATGCAGTTAGGTGGTAAAAAATTTAACTTCAGCATCTAGAGGGAAATGGAATTAAGGGAAGGGGTGTTGGGGATGAGGTGGATCCCTGACTTACAAATTGAAAAGGAAGATTATGGGGTCAATTTACTAAGACCAGGAAGAGCCAAAGAAAAGAGCAAGGTAGACTTTTTTAGACAAAAGATTTTATGGCTGGTTTGGGGGAACTATAGTATAAAGACTTTGTGTGGGGCCCTGGCCAGGTAGCTCTGCTGGTTAGAGTGTCATCCCAATACACCAAGGTTGCGGTTCAATCCCCAGTCAAGGCACAAACAACAAGCAATCAATGAGTGCATAAAAACGTAGAACAACAAATCAGTGTTGGAATGCTAAATGTGTAGAATACTAAAGAGACCACATTTCCTTTATTCATTTTTGTATACCCAGGGCCTGACACATGGTAAGTACATAATAAATATGTACCAATTGAATGAATGAGTACAGTATGGAGAATATGTTCAAGACCTCCAGTGGATTCCTGTGATAAAGTTTAATTTATAAATTTGGCACAGTAACAGATTAACAATAACTAACAATAAAATAGAACAATTATACTGTAACAAAAGTTAAGTGAATGGCTTTGGGGCCATTGGTAAATAAAATAAGGGAGACTTCAACTCAAGCACTGAGATATCATGACAGTTGATCTGATAATCAAGATGGCTACTACGTGACTAAGGGTTGGGTACTGTATACAGTGTGGATACCCTGGACAAGGAGATGATTCATGTCCCAAGCAGGACAAACCAGGGAGATACAAGATTTCCTTATGCTACCCATAATGGCATACAATTTAAAACATATGAATTGTTTATTGATTGATTTATTTCTGGGATTTTCCATTTAATACTTTCAGACTGCAGTTGACCATAGGTAACCGAAAAAGCAAAAATTGAAATGACGGATAAGGGAGGGGGAATTCTTGTACTTGACACTTAGTATGCTCAAGTGTTGCTGTTACACGTATCATTGCAGTGGTAGAGTTAAGCACAGGGTACTATAGAAGCATTTTGGATTATTTAGATTGGGGAGATCAGCAAAGAAAAATGTAATATTTAATCTGAGACCTGGTAAGGACAAGTATATATCAATTTAGAAAAAGACAAAGAATATTCTTAGGATGAGAGTAGCATGCTTAAAAGTCCTGTGTTGAGAGCGAGCTTGGCGTTTTGATAAAAGTGCATGTGGTTTATTCAATATGCAGTGGAGGGTGGAATTGCTGAGAAGGGACAGAGGGATTCCCAAGTGGTTCATGTGTCAAGACAAAGAATGTGACTTTGAATCTGAGGACCAGGGGTTCCTGAGGGTTATGAAGCCCATTTACCTTTTATGTGGCCAGATAATGCTGGCTTTAGAGTGGAGAAAAACCTGGAGAGGGACACATTTAAAGAAGAAGAGTTGGTTTAAGAAGCTGTTTTAAGGAATACAGGAGAGGCAGTGATGGCCCCCACTAATTGGTAGGAGAGCAGAGGGAGGAGACAGATTTAAGAGAGAAAGAAGGCAAACTCTATCAGAACATTTACTGGTTGTATTTAGGAAAATGACAGCTCGTTCTTCTGTTTATGAAGAAGAAGGTGCTATTTGAAGAACTTTAAATGAATTAACTTATCTGTCCTTCACAGTCAATCGGAGTTAAGTTCTGTTGCTATCACCAGTTTTCAGATGAGAAAACCATGGCACAGAGGGGCTAGCAACTTCCCAATACTAACAGCTTCTTAAACCAACTCTTCTTTTTTTGTTTTCATTATTTATTTATTTTTTTAATTGTTTGAAGTATTACAAATAGTAGTACATATGTCTCCTTTTTTTTCCCCCATTGACCTCCCCCCGGCCTCCCCTTCCCCCCAGTACATGCCTTTACCTCCCCCCCGCCCCAGTGTCTTTTATCCATTGGTTATGCTTATATGCATGCATACAAGTCCTTTGGTTGATCTCTTACAGCCCCCCCCCCCCCCACACACACACACAACCTCCTCTGCCTCCCCACTGTAGTTTCTTCTTCTTTAAATGTGTCCCTCTCCAGGTTTTTCTCCACTCTAAAGCCAGCATTATCTGGCCATATAAAAGTTAAATGGGCTTCATAACCCTCAGGAACCCCTGGTCCTCAGATTCAAAGTCATATTCTTTGTCTTGACACATGAACCACTTGGGAATCCCTCTGTCCCTACTAAGTGGCAAAAGCCTAGGTTCATTTGTGGTAGCATGTCTTCAGATTTATGCTCTTCACACTAACCAAATGTCTTTTGGGTAACAACCTGGAATGACAGAAAGTCCCATTTCTACTCTGGATGTTTTATCGTCTGGTGTTTTTTCAAGTAGGGGTTTAGACCACATGATTTCTAATAATATTGATGATCT
This sequence comes from Plecotus auritus, assembly GCF_963455305.1. Lineage (NCBI taxonomy): Eukaryota > Metazoa > Chordata > Mammalia > Chiroptera > Vespertilionidae > Plecotus > Plecotus auritus. The sequence goes on from NC_137773.1 coordinate 20,099,896, forward strand.
TTTATGAGGCTCTGCAATTAATAAAGCACTTATACAGTGGATTATCTCATGTAGCCTTTACATGCATCCTAATTTGTGGATTGAGATTTTGCCACTAGCATAGGTTATGTGCCTCCTAGGAAATCCATCTTGTCCCTTTGATCTCAGGACTCGCGTCTCCTAAAATATTGTTTCCTTAATGATTTCTCTGGATAAGTACTCACTTACCTCACAACCCTTGAAAAATGGCAGTTAATGTGTTCACTAATGAGGATGATAGTCATGTAAATAAATGATTTCTATCCAGGTGGCACATGTTATCAAGAAGTTGGGCCCAAGGTCCAGTAGGATCGGAGGTTAAAATATCAGAAAAGGAAAGGTGCTTGAGTAAGATTTTGAAGAATCGGTAGGACTTGTTTAGGTAGATAAATTTTTTATGGAAGAAAAAATCCAATATTTTGCTAATGCCTACAAAATAGCTTTTTGCTTGTGGCCACTATTAGTTCTTTTTGACATTACAGACATCATTAACTGAAGCAGGAACGCAATGCATATGAGAACTGTGTCCTCATTTAGTTCTTTCATCAGTTTCAGTAAGTTTTCTTTTTATTTTCCAACCACTGGATTGATTTGCTATATCAACATAAAAAATAAAACAGTCTTAGTCACTCTCCAGCCCTTGAGTAATTTGCTTGCCGCCTACAAACTGGCATCAAAATAGCAGTGGACTTAGGCTAAGTCTGGTCTGTGCTAGCTCCAGAATCCAAGGCAGGCAATACAAATCAATTTATTTCTTTTCTTTTCTATTTTAAAAGAGATTGTGGTAGTTATTTTCAAAATATATGTAGAGATGAAAAAAAAACAAAAAAAAAACACAACAGTTTGGCTTCATGGTTTTTGTTCCAATATTAACTATTTTTTGAAAAGGAGAAGCAAGGGGAATGATTAGAAATGAGAGAAGATAGCACATCCATTTACTGACATTATCATTCATTGAACATTGGGAACCCTGACTGGAAAAAGATCATCTCAGCCCCTTGGATTAAAAGAGAGAGGTGTATGTTTAAGGAAATAGCAATAATGCCTTAGAATGCTAACACTTCCTTGCTTCATATCCTCTCCTAGATAAGATAATGCCAGATCCTTTGCCTCAGTTTCTCTCCCTTGAGAGGACAAAGCCAACTATCACAGGAACATGGGGTCAGTCACACTCTGTGAGGTCTTGCAGAATGTGGTACCCTGTGAGGTCAAGGTATTATTAGAAGGAAGAGTTCTCACAAACAAAGTACATTTTCACTTGTTTCACATGCACTGTGAAATGAAGAACATCAGAAAATCCCTTGCTAACCCAGAAAACCCTTATCTTCACTTTCTTTCTCCACTCCTCTGCCTCATTTCCCTCCCTTCTCATCAGGATCTCCGAATTTATATCATCAGCGATCTCTCTGTCATATATATTGGTTAACAGTCTTAACAAGCTTCTATGGTGGATTTTTTTCAGATGTATCCTCTAAATTTTATTTTGCTCATGTGTTGTGAAACATACGGCATATAGGACCTCTCTCCAGCATGGGCTGAGGATGGCGTCCTTCAATGGGCAAAAGACGTGGGCAGGCAATGTGTGCCATGTGCTGAAATGGACATCATGTGTTTATGCTGTATGAGAACCTAGCAATCTCAGTTGAAAAGGGCGCTTTTCTTTCCTAATAGTTCATAATTGACCTCCCTTTTGAATTGAGCCAAGTAACCACAGGGAGGAAAATGAATTTTGTTTAGCCAGGCCAAAGCTAGGGGCCATTCCTAGAGCCCAGAGCATAGTGTCATTGGAGCATCTGAAGGGTTGACTCCTCAAATGGAAATCAGGGCTATAGACCGGAATAGAAATAATAACTATAGAGGCAAAAGAACAGATACCCACTGCCATGAGTGATCATTTTAGACTTGAAACATTTGCTTGGGCATTTCTTTCTGCCTGGACTAAATAGTCCCATATTCTCTACCTTTTCTACCTAACCTTAAAAATCCCTGTCCACCTCCTGCCATGAGCTTTGTCTGGTGCCTGTCATCTCTTTGGTGCACCAGTGTCCTTGTGAGTCATTTGACCATGCATGCATGTCCAGGTGGTCATCCCCTCCAATCTGTGAGGAAGCCAAGAGTGGGACCACTCCTATAAATTACACCATTAACTCTTTGAGTTTTCACTTGCATTGAGTGAAGGAGTAATGCATGACTGAATGAATGACATTAGTAATAAACAAATAAACAGAAGCCAGAATAATAATAGACAGATGCAACAGGCTGGTGTGGTAGGTGAATGGTGTGAGTAATACCAGTCTTGGCCTGATTTCTAATCTGGAGATTTTCTCCAATGCTGAGTCATGCATTGTGAGCACACTTTATAACATTGTTCACTACTTCTCCCCTCACTGAGTGAGGTTCAGTGGTCATCGATCATCCTTAAGAAACTATTGGGAAGGGAGCCTTGAATCACATGACAAAATATTCCAAGAGAGCCTACACAACACCAGAATAAAACTAGAGGCACAAAATATTTGAGGGGGAAGGAATCTGAGGTTTACTGGAATTGGAGTCTAGTCTTCTAAATTTACAAAATAAGACACCTGGGTTCAGACATCCACATATTCCCTCAATTCTGTTCCCATTTCAGTCTTCTCTGGACAGCTGATTGATAATTGTAGCCACCCTCCCACACATTGCCTTCTACAAAATTAAACATACCCTATAAAGCATATATTTACCTAGTTTATTGATTTTTCCACTAGGATGTAAGCCAATAAGGGTGAGCATTTTTGTTCTGACTTCCCTCCCCTACTATGCAAGAAGCCAATTTTGCAACCATTTACAAGTTCATTTAAATATTGATGGTTACTAACTGTGCCTGTTCTTTGACTCCTTCTTTGAACTGGTTTAACATCTGCCAGGTTCTTCATTGATAAAATCCTTAACTCCTGCTCATTTTGTATCTGTTTGATTGTCCTGATTTTGCCTTATTTTTGAAAATTATCCTTTTAAAAGTTCACTGCTGTATCTTGAGAGTGAGAACAGTACTTGTCACATAGTAGGTACTAAATAAGTATTTGCAACAGATATGAATAGTTTCAGTTAGCAACTTGGACTAGGGATGCACGTCCTAGTCCCAGGTAGGTTTAGAGCTGACTTGAGTCACATGTCAAGTTTGGCAGGTTTTCCTGTGGCAATACTTATAAACCCTCTTTCCTACATCTCAGGGTCACCTCCCGTCAGTGTCTAGGAAGAAAACTTCTTTCTTGGCCCATGGTCACATACATGACCTGACTGCAACATCCTCTTGTGTTGGGTACAAAAACTGAGATGTGCCTGGCCAGTGTGACTCAATGATTGAGCATCAACCTGTGAACCAAGAGGTCACTGGTGCGATTCCCAGTCAGGGCACATGCCTGGGTTGCAGCTTGATCCTCAGTAGGAGGTGCACAGGAGGCAGCCGATCCATCGATGATGTTTCTCTCTCATCAGTGTTTCTATCTCTCTATACTTCTTTCTTCCCCTTTTTCTAAAAATCAATAAAGGAAAAAATTTAAAAAAAAAACACACCACAACCACAATAGAGATGTTACTACATTTATCCTGTCTCATCACACGAAATGGGAGCAAACAGAGGCATTGCTTTAGCAGAAATGTGCCCACAGCTGGGTACCCTTTTCTGGAAGACCAGAGGCCAGCAGAGGGACAGGTTCTAAAACCTGCCTGCCCTGAGAGCTGCCCTGTTCCTTACCAGCATTCACAAACCATTCCACACATAAGTCCCAACCATGCTGGTGGTTTCCTAATCTGTCCTTTCCTGGTTTGGCTTTTTACATTTCAGCAGTTGAGATGGGTTTTTAAAATCGAAGGTTGGAAAGGAGCAGCAGAGAAGAGGGACAGAAAAAAGCCTAGAGGCATTGTTCCAGAAACTGTGTGTGTGTCTCCACCTCATTTAGCACCTTCTGTTTAAAAACTCTCTCTGCCCCGAAAACAGGCCTTCGCCTCTGCTTTGGCAACCCTTGGTGTTTCCAGGCCAGTCTTCAGCTATGTTAATAGAATCAGAGGACTCAAAAGGTACATTTTGCAAATATAAAGTATCATCTAGTGGCCCCGATATCAAATGCCTCACCTCAGGTGGCTTCTGCAGGCTAAATAAGGTCATTCAGGTCCAAAAGGTAGGGGAGAAGGGTGGTATGATGGGAGTAGGGAACAGAGCTTCAGTTTCTGGGTTTCTGGCTGAGTTTAGCTATCTGTTGAGGCCTAAAAGGCTGATCCTAAGATGTTGATTTTTGTGAAGGTATTTCTAGTGAATATTTACCAATATTCACTTTTATAGAAATGAAGTATCTCCTTTTTGAAGAGTGTTGGAATCACAGTTCCTCTCATGATTGCCACACAGAATCTTCATTTCTTAGTCTTTCATTCATTCACATGATTTGTCCTCAAATTAAGTACTGGTGTGCACAGCATTTGGACAGCGGAGAATGAGAAAAATTGGTCAGCCCCATAGGAGCTAGCAGTCAAACAGAGGACATAGGCAACTAGGGAAGTAGGCATGAGAAACCACAGGTATGTTTTGATAAACTAAGGGCTTCTGAGAGGTCACAAGAGTGCCCTATCTATCTAAAAATGGAAGAATAATTGTCAAAACAGTTTGAATAAAATTTGGATTTTTTTAAAGAAGTTATATGTTACGTTTTCTTCCTGTTAAATGAGCTGCACTTTAAGACTTTGTGTTTCTGATTTGGCAGTCTCTCTGCAGTCCTCGCCCCTATGATAGGCCAGAGAATAGATCCTTCTCTCTAAGCCACTCCTGGATGGCAGGGAAGGCTTCCTAGGAGAAATGATCTCCAGCTGAGGACTGGATGGCAAGGACTTGCTAAGCCACAGGAGAAAGGAGAATGGCATGGGATAATGCTCAGAGAGGACAAGAAGGGAATGGCGTTCTCCAAACTGGCATTAACAGCACCTAAGAGGCTTTAAACACATCAACAACAAGTGCGTTCATTTCCCGGGGCTGCTGTAAAAACTGAGTGGCTCAAAACAGCAGAAATGTATACTCTCACAGTAAAGGAGGCTGGGAATCCATTGCTCACTCTCCTAGCTTCTGGTTATTACTGCCAATCCTTGGCATTCCTTGACTTGTAGCTACATAACTTCAGTTGCTGCTTCCATCATCACAGGGCCATCTTTCCTCAGCGTTTCTGTGTCTTTTCCCAGGGTATTCGCTTCCATGGGTGTCTGTCGCTGTGTCTTTTCTCTGGTAAGGACACCATACTTTAGTGTGACCTCATCTTCACTTACATCTTAATTACACCTGTAAGGAAGGAGCTTATTTCAAAATAAGGTCATATTCACAGGTACCAGGGTTTAGAATTTGCACGTTACATTTGTGGGGACACAATTCAAGATACAACAACAAGCTTCTGCTTGGACCTGCTATATCAGTAGTTCTGCTAAGGACTCAAAGATGAACTCTGTATTGGCTGCTTGAAGAGAGGTGGAATAAAGTGATATGAGAGGTCAAAGACATTGACCCATCATTTGGCCATTGTGGATCCTTTGGCCTGTACTTGACACTCTCTGTGCTATATAGTTCTATCTTCAGCTAAATGGAAATAATAGCTCCCATTGTTATCGGTGGGGTGTTCTCCATGTCCCCACCAGTTACCAGTAGAAGTGGGCTTCTTGTGATGTCATGAGAGAAGGAATTTCCTGAGACTCACATGGGAGAATGGGTGATATTTATTTGTGTGAAATTAAACTCCTGCATTTCCAAGGTCCTATCTCCCTCCATCCCGACAAGGAAAAAGTCCAGCTGTCTTCAGCAGGGCTAGGATTCAAGCCCTCGCCCAGACTTTCTAAGGAAGGGTTGCACAGTCTAGTCCAGCGTCAGGCTAGCTTAGCTGTGCTCCCCGTCATAGTTCATTGTGTGTGGGGTCCAAATGGCCTATGCGGCTATTGAGAGAACACGGGCAAGGCCAGGACGAAGGAGCAAAGCCAGAGGAAAAGGAGATAGTTTCTTTGCAGATTTTAACCTTTACGATTTTGTGAGTTTGCTGATTAGACTGACAGGCAAGTATTTTCCCTATTTCACCCTGACTTTACTGGGCATGTGCTCATCTTCCCCTTTGCTCAGCCCCTTACCACAGTGATCCGCAGGGAATGGACCGGTGGGTTCCTGGGGAGTGTTAATTTGCAGCTTCCTGGTGAAGCTGCCCAGATGGCCATGCTTGTAATGTCTGTCCTTCCCTTTTCTCTCTATTACTACTAATTAATAACTACCTAATTACAATGGTACCACTTTCTGGTATCACAGTGGTTCATGATCACATATGAAAATGATTTCAAATACTTGGCTCACAGTGTGGTATTCTGTAAGCACTCTGAATATTAGCTGCTTATGATGATCTCCAGGGACACCATCCTTATCTTTCCTTGGACCTGTTTCCTCATATGATGAGGGTCATATCAGATTACCTTCAGGAGGGCACACGGCTCTGAGATGGAGAGGATGCTAAAATGGCCAGGAAGAGGCGTACCACATGACCACATGACCTTCGCTGGTTTTGCTTGCAGTTAAAAGAGCATCAGGAAAGATGAGATGCTAGCCTATTCCATGATACTCTTTCAGCTTTTCCAAGATAGTTACATGATAGTAATGGGAATAATCAACAGGGGATTTTCTGCTTCCAAACATAGCTCTAGGCAATGTAAATGCACCGGGTATTTTCATTCTTCCCCTACACCCATGCCTTGCTTGGACAGAATATATTCTAACTTGATGTTGGCAAGAATGGGGCACCGGTGGCTCAGTCTTAAACAGATTCACCAGAAACTCACTTCTCAAAAGTAAGCAAATAAAACCTATTTCCTATTTTGAAGAGGCAAAGGAGGTAGCTGGGGGGTGAGGGATGATGGCAGTATAATTGCAAAACAGTGGCCTGAGGGGCCTTTCAAGTTACTAGTGTAGTCACTGGGGATTGACAGCAAGCCCAAGGATTTTACAAAATGTACTCACTTCCCTTAACCAGAGAAAGCTTTCTACTTTTCTTAAACAAAATGGTTGTAAACACAGAGTGCCTCCAGGGGTGTTTCTGTGAACCCAAAGGGCAAAGGCACAGAAAGTGGGAGAGATGCAAATGGAGGTGTGAATGCAAAACACACACACACACACACACACACACACACACACACACACACACACGAATTTAAGCGTGCCGCATCTGGGTAGTCCTTAGAGATAAGACACATAGTATTGTTAGACCTCAAATTCCGTGTGCTACCTTGAAAACTTTGAACCTCATAGGGCTCCAGACCTAACTGTGAGGTACCCTGTTCTCACCAGATAATGTTCCCCACCAGTGCAGGAAGCTCCCCACCCTGCTAGTTTCCCTGTCAGCCAGCCCAGCTACATCCCATCTGGTCCTCAACCTCCCTGCCAGCCTGTGACATAAATCAAACCAATCATATTCTCCCATAGGAACCAGAGGGAACCTAAACCTCCTGTTACTGCATTGTCTGCCTTTCACAGCCCCTGCAGGTTCACTGTCTCCTGAGTGCACCCCTGGTGTGACCCTGCATGGTTGGTGTCCTTCTCCCCTGGGCTGTGAGTGTATGTGACTAATAAACGGCTGTCGATCTTGTCTGTCCAATGACAGTTGTGTGCATGGCCATCCCAGAACTCAATGGCAGACTCCCTCACTCACCAAAGAGTTGGTGAACAAAACACCCACACCTTCCTATTTTAGAAGTAGAAATCGAGTTCCAGAGAGAGAGAAAGAAGTGACTTGGTAAAGGTTGACCAAGATCTTAATAGTAGAGACTATGAAAATTTAAAAAGTAGCTAACTTTTATTCAGTGCTGAGCATTGTTTTAAGCATTTGCTCTCCAGGTATTATTTGATTTAATCCTCACAAGAACCCATGTAGTACCCAACCCTCATAATTATGAACATTAGACTTGCAAGGTAATTTGGCACAGAAAAGGTAGGTAACCTTCCCAAACTCATACACCTGGCAAATAGCTGCAATTCAAGCCCAGTGTCCATGGGTTACTTAACTGTATTCTTGGCACTGTGCTAAATTCCTTATGTGGGTTATTTTTAAAAACCTATTATTCTCAGTCTAAGTTTTAGTTTTAGAGATTTTCAACAACTTGCTCAAGGTTACAAATAATAAATGGTATGATCTGAATTTTGAACTCTAATATCCTGACACCTGTGCCCACCCTCTTAACTGCACTGTTCTAAAACCCAAGGCCTCTGACTCCTAACCAGCGCTCTAGCTCACCATGGAGCTGGGTGGTTGCATGGAAACGAGAAAAGGTCAAAGAGATACTGTTATTAGAACTCGGATGGCAACAGAATTTTTGTTTCATTTTTCTTTTCCTCCCTTTCACATGCTTTGGTTACAAGGTGAAGGGCTCCAGCCACATCTATGATTATGTTTTATAGCAACACTTTATAGAATAATTGCTATTGTACTAGGTGCAGTACTAAAAGTTTTATGGTAGTTAAATCCCTACTTTATAGATACAGAAATGTCTACTATTTATCTATTTAACTCTACTCTTTAACTTTTTATCTTATGTGATCAAGTAATTTACACCAAGATCTTAGGCTCCCAAACTTAGCTGTTAAGAAAGACTCTGGTTTGAATGGGGACTCTGCTATTTATTAGCAAGTATAGTCTTGAAAATTTATTTAACTTTGCTGAAATTCAATTTCTTATTATATATGGAGGCTATTACAATGGTAGCCATCTGATAAGGTAGATGAGAAAAATAAGATGCTTCCTGGTAAGCATTTCAAGGCAGGAAGCATTTGATAAGTCATGGCCCATTATTGCTGGCCCTTCAGAGGTAGATGGGACCTTAAGAGTATTATTTTGACTTCCTTATTTTTTAGATCTCTACATGGGGGGAAGACTGGTTCAAGATCCCACAGTGACTAGCAATGGCTATAGATTGTTGATCTCATGCATGGTAGAAATTGTGTGATTAGTGTAGTAAATATTTTTCTCCTTTTTAATGTGGCTTACAGAATATGATAAACACAGTGTTCCATTTCGTTGCAGGTCTTGGGATGGATAAAGAACTTTTAACCATTTATTACTAGTTAAACTATGCCTTCCATAGTAGAGTGAACTGACTTTCTGGGTCTGCCTACCTTCTGCTCCTTGGAACTTTCTGGGAGCATTGCTATTGCTTTTCCCCTTCCATTTCCCTGATTATGCAGATTTTGTAGCTGAGAACACACCTTAGCAGTGCAACAGGTATGAATAATTTTGTGGTTTTCTGTAAGCCTGGCTCTTGTAGAGTTGCTGGGGACACAGGCCAACAGAAGTGAGTCTGGTGTGGTGAAAGCCTTGACATTGTACTATACTCAGCATCTGGCCAATGCCTTGGGTAGAAGGCATTCAATTGTTAATCGATGAATTATGCATTCATGAGGATTTTCTAGTTCAATGAATTGTAAGTATAAGCAAACTCCATGTGTTGGTTAAAACATGTTGCATTTGCAGATTAATACTGTTGAAAGAGTGGCTAGAGGCAGCCAGCAGTGAAATACAGGTGTACTATTGGGCTTAACAAAAAGTGGTAGGAGCCATTGCTTTCTCTACTTAAAACATTACATGCTTGTGGAAATAAAATATTACAGAAAATAAATCTGTACTTATTTAAGTCATTATTTTTTAATTTTTATTGACTTTTATTGGGGTGATGTTGGTTAATAAAGCTATATAGGTTTCAAGTGTACAATTCTAGAATACATCATCTGTGTATTGTGTGTTCACCACCCAAAGTCAAGTCCCCTTTCTGTGTTTAAGTCATTGTCATTGGCTGACCTTTCCATGCCCTGCAAGCTCTTTCCTACCTTTGTCTGTTTCTCCACAATCTCCACAGTAGATCTGGGCTCGTGGTAGTAGCTCAATACATGAAAAGAGGGAGAACCTCATTGAAAGAGCAACTGTCTCTCCAAGTGAGAGACTGAGTCAGACATTAAAATTATAGACTTCTGAGTGGGGCAGAAACTCTCCTCTGACAGTGACTAATTCTGTAATTGTGGCTCAAAATTCCCTGAGACTCTTTTGATGCATTTGTAAAATGGGAGTAATAATGCCTCCTTTATGGAGCTGATGTGAAGCCTGAATGGGACGTGGAGATTATCTGAAGCACTTAGCACATGCCATACACTTAGTCAAATCTAATTCAGAAAAGCTGTTGAGAGACATGCTGGCCCATCATTCCTTACACCTATTATTCGCCTGTCCCTCGGAACCTGTAACCATGGCCAGTGAAATTTAATGAGTTCTTAGTACATCTTTTGCAAAATAGAGATGCTAATATTTAATACCCCACTAATCTTGTAGGAATTCTTTGGATAAAATGAAAGAACACTTCAGAAGAGAAAAGTTAATATGGTAATAATTTAGAGTTGTAGCTTAATTCATAATTACTTGCAGGTGACATTCTGTATCAATTATAAATCTCAGAATTCCTTCCTCAGCTTTTAATACACATTTTGACTATCTCCCAGCTGTCCACTGTGCAGAAATTAACTTAATCAAAGTTAAATATTTGGAAAACATAGCAAAGAGTTCCCTAGAACTGATATTCATTGGCAGCAAATTTGGGTTTAGTTTGAATTTAGAAGACATGACAGAAGAGGTTCTTGAATTGGATGATATTGAAAAGCCTGTTTTGTATGAATGATGAATAAAAATAATTTCTTAGATCTTGGCCTACTGCCAGTTAAGGACCTTCTAAATCTGAGAATCAAAGAATCTATAAGTCTACATTTCTCCGCTTTTTAAACATCCGTTTAAATTATTGGAAAAATACAAAAGTCAAGAGATGCAAAAAGAACACATGCTTTCCTTTTCTTGACCTAAAAGCTATGCAGGGGCAATGTTTTTCCTTTTGCACCTGACAAATCCACAGGAAAAAGAAAAAGAAAAAGAAGTAGATTCTCTGCAGGGCAAATTGGCCTCACTTTTCTCTGCTAATGCACATTAACACCCCACAGGGGGACTCTGATTTTTTCCAGTGATGTACATTTCACAGTTGGGCTCATATTTTGCTCTGAAGTGCAATGGCGCTCACGCCAACACCAATGAAATACTAAAGCCGACACTGTCATGCTTGCTCCCGCCCCCTCAAACCTCATGCCCAAGTTCTTGATAGTTACCTCTAGGGCCCTCAGCCTGTTACCAGGGAGACACAGAGGAATCCTGTGTCCACAGCTTACCAAAGGAAACACAGCTGCATCTGAAGATATGGCTCTTGAATTTGTCTCTTGTCTGAAGAGATTCCTAAAGCTGTTTCACTCTTTTTAAAAAAAAACAAAACAAACAAACAAACAAAAAAAAACAAGTGAACTTTCTAACTAGGGTTAGAAAACTTGGAACCCAAATCCTAACTGGTAAAAGAGCCATCTATGTGCTGGCCCTGGCTGAGGCTAGGGATTCCAGGAAAGCACTGGGGCATGTCCCCATGATATAGATTGTTTAGAGTAACAGACACATTAATTAGGAAAGCACCTTAAGGAATACATAGTCCCAACAGATCTACTCTAAAAAAGAGTGCATGGTTGAATGATAATTTATAAAAGATTGGTGAAGGCTCCCCTCAGAAAGTAATCAATGAGCATCTGAATCGGAAAGGAAGAAGTAAAACTGTCATTATTTGCAGAAAGAACTTTTGATAGTCCGTAGTGTTCAGAACATCCCAAAAGAATGAAGACTTTAAAGGGACTTGGAAAATCACAGTTGCCTTGGATGGACATTCCAAACATACCATACCTGTCAAAATTTCATATGCAATAAAATTACGCCTGTGCTGTGACTTCTGCAAACATATCTAGCAACAACTGATGCCCTTACACTTTACACCCATTGGAATGACTATTATTTAAGAAGCAATAGGCAGTAACATGTTGGAGAAAATTTAGAGAAGGTAGAACTCTTGGGCACAGCTGGTAGGAATGTAAAGTAGTACAGCTGCTGCGGAAAGCAGTATGGTGGTTCCTCAAAAATTAAAGGTAAAATGACCCTTTAATCCAGTAATTCCACTTTTAGGTTTAGACCCAAAAGAATTAAAAGCAGGAAATGAAACAGATATTTGTAACTTATGTTCATAGTAATATTATGCACAACAGCCAAAAGGTAGTGACAACCACAAATTCATGAGCAGAGTAATGGATAAACAGAATATGGTATATACACACAGTGGATCTTATCATTCAGTCTTATAAAGGTAAGGAATTCTGATACAGGCTACGACATGAATGAAACTTGTAAACATTATCCTAACTGGAATAAGCTAGACTTTTTAAAAAGACACATTTTCTATAATTTTACTTATATGAGATACCCAAAGATAGCTCAGAAGTATGTTTTCAATTTAAATTAGATAGTTATATCTATTTCCAAATTAAGTTTTTTCCTGGAGGGTGTTATGCTGGGGCTTCTATCCTTGAAGGTCAGACTCCTAGCGAGGAACAACAAAATGCACACATTGAATTTCTGGGCAGAGTGCGTGCCTTCTGAGATAAACAGATGTCTGGACAGTCCTTCAAATGCTATAAATAAATGGTTATGTTTCCCGGGTGTTGTCTTTCTTAGGAAATACCTCCATTTGTGCAGCTGTTTCTGATGGGACCTGGGTTCTAAGCCTCTCACCAGGGTAGCAGTCATGTAGACCCTCAGGCTGTCCTGGTGCCCTTTAGCCCTCAGCTCTTGGAAGCACATGCGACCCTCCCACTGTAATTAGTTAAGCATGAAGTGGAGGACTATTATCACCTTCCTTGTTCTGGTCTCCCGTATTTCTCTTCACATAACCTCAGCTCTTACGAAAGCCACTCTTAATTCTGTTATTTCTCACTTAAAACTTAAATTTGATCTTCTCATTCCCCTGCTTAAAATCCCTTCTGTGTTATTCTATTCTTGTTCTTAGGAAAAAATACCAAATCCTTAATGGAGTTTGGGGTAATGGAAAAAGATGGTTCACACGTTTTAAAATATTGGACTGTCCCCTTTACCCTTCCCACCCAAGTTTCTGTGCTTGGCTTCTTTCGGCCTTCTTGACTCTTCCTAAAAATCCTGCACGTAAAGAGGCCGAAAATGTACATTATGCTTCAAAATTAAAATATACCTAACAAAGGATTTTTACAGTCTACCTTTTCCCTTTGGGGGGCATTCTAACCTCTGTAACTTAATTCTCTGTCTTGATATTTTTTATATCTGGGGGAAAAATAGGATATTTTAATCAAGTACATTACATTCCCTCCACCCCGCCCCTTAATAAGAGTCAAACCCATTAATATCTCCGGGGGCATCTTTCTGATAATAAACATCTTATGGTAATGAAAGGGTTATGTAATATTTCAGCGGAAATGATATGTTAAAATTCTGAATTCACGTCCTCCTTTGTTTCTTGGGAGTCTGTTGCTCAGCCCTCTGCGAGATTCAGTGAGATGAGCTTCCAAAACTATTCTTGCTCCCAACTAATAAGCCTTGCTGTTACATAACAACAGTGCCGTCACAGGTTTGTTTATAGTTTAACAAGTGCTTTGATGTTCATTATTCTTCTAATTCTTTCAACAAGTCTTTCCAGGCTGCTAGGATCAGCACTCCCATTTTACCGGTGATGAATCTGAGTCTCAGTGAAGGGGTCTGCTGCAAGAAATAAAGGTGGGGACGGAGGTCTAGCTCTTCTGACTGCTAGTCCATTGTGATTTGGGGAAGTAATATTTAATGCTTTGTTTTTGGTGATTGTAAGAGTCATATGTTCATTGTAGAAGATAAAGGGAATACAGGAAAGTATAAAAGTGAAAATTAGAAATGCTTTCTTCCCTACCACCCAGGGAACCTCTGGGAACATTTTAGTGCATTTCCTTCCCGGTTCTTACAGTTCAATGTGTGTGTGTGTGTGTAGTTATATGCTTGTGAATTCTCACAAAATCGGGGTCATATAGCATTGCTACTGCATGAGAACAGGTGTGCGGCAATGATAATGGCGCTATCTCAGTGTGCGTGTGCAAGGTAACCTGGGCCTCATTTTCTTCCTCTGTGTGTTAAGAATGAGGGATCTTAATAGGGCCAGAGGAAGGGTCAGCTCCAATTCAGCCCCCTTTTTATTTGTTTACAACTTCAGAGAACATATTCCTGGAAACAGAGGCAGAGAAATATTTATCGGAGCCATATAGATGTAGCAAAAGTCAGACCAGTAGACCTGACTCTAGGACTAGGAAATGTCACAGCTGGGCGTTTCACACAGCCTTCCAGATGCACAGGTTCTCCTGGCTGTCCAAGGAGTGACCACAGAGGGCAATGCTGAGCAATGGCAGGGGAAGAAGGGAGGCAGTGTTGTGCAGAGAAGCACAGGCCATAGGTATGATTAGACAGAGAGGCGCTCTCTGCATGGCAGGGTTCGAGTACACATTTGTGGAGAGGGTTTGCTACCTTGTTTCGGCGCTGGATCTGGCTGAGATAGATGCTCTGCTGTGCCCCAGTCCTCTCTCTGGTTGCCTTAATTTTCTCATGGGAAATGAGTAACATCAATACTCATAGAAAGGCTTGGGCATAAAATCTTTGAGTATGTAATTACCAAGGACTTCATTCTTATGCTAATGCAGAGACTTCTCTTTCTCTGAAGCTATTAAAACAAACAAACAAAAACACAGGCCAGGTCATTATTTCCCTGCCATGGTCCAAAGCAGATTGATTTCTCCCATTGGATGGGATTATCTCCAGATTCCAGTGGCAAATCAGCCAGAGAATTATGTCTGTAAGGATGGCTCTGGCCTTTGATAAAGAAGACCCTGGAGTCGGAATGGCCGGGAATAAATCCAGGTCCCACCGTTACCGAGCAGTGTGGCTTCCGGCCAGTTAATGAACCTGTCTGTGATGTCTACTAAATCGTGAAGACATCATCCCCTGCAGTGGAGGTTTGCTGTGAGGTTTAAGGAAGACGATGCCCCCAGGTTGTTAAGAGGTGGTTGCAGTGCAGGTGAATACTCGGCTCCATAGTTTGAAAATATGTCTCTTGGGGAAGAAGAAATTGGCATTAGCTTTTAGGCCTTTGTAAAGTGGGGTATTTGAGGGTCTCAGCTCTCTGAGTAGGGGAGTTAAGGAAGACTATCTCCTCCTTTCGCATGTATTTATTTATTCTGTATATCTTGGTCCTTGAAAATCTGTCAAAATCCCTTCATCTGCATGGGCCCCTCTCCATCCTGAAGGGCAGCATTGCCCTAGTAAGTACCGCATCTGTGGAGCCCAGATCTCCAAGTGTGGTTCATCATAACACCAGGGCACTGCTTTTTCCTTTTTCACTGTGTTGAGATTTGCCTGATGGTGCAAAACCAATGGTGGAAAATTTTGTGGTGCTTTAGTACAAATTTCAACTATATTTGGAGTCATTATATTCCCCACTAGTACATAGTAGCATGTATTTTTTAAAATAAAAAGGTCAGTTTCACTTAGGAATATCCTTTGTGAAGTACTAAAATTATTAATACTATTAAATCTAGACCTTTAGGTGCACATCTTTTTAATATTTTGTGGGATGGCATGGGAAGTAATATGTAACGTAGTTTGTTGTGGCTGTTGTATATTTACATGTGATGACTATCTCAGGAAAAATCACATGCATGATTCTGTGGGAGAAAAAAAAATGACAAACTGCAGAGAAAGAAAAGCACCAGTGTGTGTGTGTGTGTGTGTGTGTGTGTGTGTGTGTGTGTGTATGTGTGGCAGAGAAAGAAAAGCAATAGTGTGTGTGTGTGTGTGTGTGTGTGTGTGTGTGTGTGTGTATGTATGCACGTGTGGATTATTACCTTGGGCAAATAGCATCACTTCCCTGAGCACATATCTTTTCCAGCTGCTGGAAAATCCCTTTGATCAAAGACAACTAATCTAAGAGGGAACCCCTAATCGGATGGCCTTCTATTATCTTTCACGAGAAACACTGTAATAGTGTCTGAAACTGCCCTCTCTCATTCTACCCCGCTTCTCCTGGAGATTGCATGGAATCTATTCTCCAGTCAATGCATTTGAAACATTAACCCCATTGTGTCATTGTGCCATTCCAACGAATTTAGACTAAAACTCCTTCCACACCCTGCATATAGTTGAGCACTCCCCACCTCCAGACCGCCTCTCAGGATAGGACACAAGCCTCTTGCTTACTGGTCTTCAGCCTGGCTGCCTTCTTTTCGTTCTGAGGAAATAGACAAGCTTCATCCTGCCTCCGGGTCTTTGTGCTTGCCATCCCCTCTGTCTGAAATGCTCTTCTCACAAACCTTTCCATGGATGGCTGGTAATCAGTGAAGTCACATCTCAAATGTCATTCTTGAGAGGGATTTTCTCACCTCACCACCTAGAGCATCCCATTCCCTCTGCTAGTCATTTCCTAGGCTCTTAATCGACTATATTTTTCTCCTGATGCATTTCTTTGTGTGCCACAGTGTGAGAAATTTGGGAATCTCTGTGTGGCTCACCCAGTGGGCCCCTCTTTCTTTCTTACCCTGTGCAGATCTCATTATCCACGCTACTCCCCAAAATATCCTTGCCCTGGTTCCTGCCTCCACCTACTTCTCCTTGTGCATCTCCAGAAGGGCAGACTTTGTTGTGTGAAAATCACGCAGTTGTGAATACTGGCACTCTTGCTGCGGGAACTCCTCATGTACTTTTCCTCTTTATCCTTGAGCTCTAAGTGTACATTGGTTTAAGGAACCTTGATTCATTAATCCACCTTCCGAAGCAGGTAATATTTATTAAGTCCTTACTGTCTAGTGGGCACTTTACCTGTGTTATCTCATTTAATCCCCACATCCACCCTGGGACCTGGGTCCTGGGACTCTCCTCATTTTAAAGTTGTGCCCAAAGCCACACAGACAGTTGAATAACAGAGCTAAGGTTCAAACCCACATCGAATTCTAAAGCCTATTTTAACATCCATTTTAATATATGTATAAAGTAAACTAATTCTAAAGTACACCCCAAATCTATTATCCCTTTAAATGAATGTGTCCTTTCTGTTGCCTAAACAAATAATCACATTCATAGATGCAGCACAAGAGATTATTTTCATGGGAAGGGAAAGGACCTATGTCCTCCACATCCTGCTCCTTTTCCCCCTTGGGATGCCTGGTGCTGAATGGTTTCTAAATGGCAATTGAACCACCAACAGGGAGACCTCAGTTTACATATTTTCTCAGTGCACATCCGTGTTGTGCTTTCCCTGCTTTGGGAGGTTTGATTTAGTTCCTTCTTAACATAATAGATACAGTTTGTAAGCAGAACACAAGTGACTAAATGTGAAAAGGAAAATGTGTTTCTATCTATACTAGAGGCCTGGTGCATGAAAATTTGTGCACTTGTGGGTGGGGGGTGTCCCTCAGCCCAGCCTGCACCCTCTCGATGACTGGGAGCCTTGGGGGATGTCCCAGGGGGAGTGTGCCTAAGCTGCAGTCTGGCCTCCCTCTGCGGGAGGCAACCCGTGGGCCCATCGATCAAGGGACTGAGCCGCCAGCAGGCGAGCAGCCGGCCTCGCCTCCCATTGCCCCCACCACCACTGCTGGTAGCTGCTATTTCCCCCTTCCCCCGATCACCATCTCCTCCTTTTGCCCGCTGGCACCCACCTTGGCTAGCCTGGTGCCACCCACTCACCAGCCCCGCCACCCCCCCCCACCCCCACTGACCTATCGTTCCACCGTTTGGTCGATTTGCATATTAGGATTTTATTATATAGGATTTTCCTTTCAGTCTGTTTCTGTGGAGATTAAAAAATATCTGACACCTGAAGCTGCAGTGGTAGTGGAGAGAAATCTTTTAAAGTGCACAGAACCCCAGGGTGTTATGGCTGGAAGGGACACTGTCTGGGAGCTGGTGACCAAGAATGCAGGTTTTATTCCATCTCTGCTCACGTACCGAGGGAGTGACAGCATGGTGGGTTGTGAATCATAGTTGATTCAGGAAGGGGGGTGAGGGTGGCTTTCTTTCTAAGCCCAATTTGCCTTCATTTGTATAATATGGGCAGACATCGTGCTTACCCCAGAGGGCGATTGTTATATGCTTCACACATAAATTGTTTATCATTGAGCCTGACCCACATGTGCTCAAGAAACACCAGCTGTCCTCCTCCTCCTCCTTTTGCTCCTTTCTTCTTCTGCATTATCATTAAGCCTTCAACAGCAAATTGTTTTTTCTTAAATATTTTTATTTATTCAGAGAGGGAGAGAGAGATAGAAACATCAATGATGAGAGAGAATCACCGGTCGGCTGCCTCCTGCATGCCCCCCACTGGGGATCAAGCCTGCAACCTAGGCATGTGCCCCTGAACGGAATCGAACCCAGGACCCTTTAGTCCGCAGGCTGATGCTCCATCCACTGAGCCAAACTGGCCAGGGCAACAGCAAATTATTAAAAAACCCTTCTGGGTTTGTGTACTGTTATCCCTTCTCAATGCTAAAGATTTATCATTTTTATCTGGGAAATACATGATTACTTTGTGTCTTCTAGGTTCATTTTCCCCTTCATTTTTAAACAAAACTTGGTGTTACCAATCCTAAGTTTGTTTGCCCTACACTTTAAAAGACCAAAACTCCAAACATCAGGGTTTGGAGTAAGAAAAGGTTTAGTGATCAAGAAGGTGCCAACCGAGCCCTCACCGGTTTGGCTCAATGGATAGAGTGTAGGCCTGTGGACTGAAGGGTCCCAGGTTTGATTCTGGTCAAGGACATGTGCCTTGATTGTGGGCTCGATCCCCAGTAAGGGGGCATGCAGGAGGCAGCTGATTGTTGTTTCTCTCTCATCGCTGTTTCTAACTCTCTATCCCTCTCCCTTCCTCTCTGTAAAAGCAATAACATTATATTTTTTAAAAAAGGTGCAAACTGTGAAGACAGGAGACCTAATGGTACCTCAAGTCCATCATGTGCTCGTGGACCAGGTTAAGGGTTTTTAAGGGGTTAGGGAAACAGGTATGCAGAAGTGCTAGAGGGATGAGCTTTAATTGGAGGACCTTGAATTTGGCCATTTATGGTAAAGGGGAGTCAACTCCGGATCTTCCTGGACAGTGGACTCTTGGCTTCTGGACGGGTTCCCATGTTCATCTGGGCTATGTCCTACCCCTTTGGTTCTGTGGGGGGTTGGCGGGAGGCTTTGTTTTTGGGTGCAGCTGGCAGTTGAAGTTTCCTCCTCTGCACATAGTTTGGCTGCATGGCTTGCAGTTTTGGTCTGCTGTCTCTGAAAAACAACTCAGTATCTCCTTAAACAGGATAGGACCATTTTGAGCTGGTTCTGCGGGTACATTAATTCTGATAGCTTCATGAATCCAGATCATGCTTTTCTCCCAGCGTTTCCATAAGGACCACAGAGTGTTTACCAGAAGTCAATCACTGTACTTGGTGTTTATGCACATATAATGACATTATTCATGTCACTCAAGAAAACTAAGGCCAGCATGATCTCCACTTTTCCAGTGAATAAACTAACAGAAAGAGGTTATGTTACTTATCACAAGTTACATGGCTTGTAGGAGATAGACTCAGGATTTGAAATCTGGGGCAATTGAACCCAAGCACAATATCATACCCACTGTGCCGTAATCCCAATAGGGACCAATAACATTTAATCTCTCCCATTTATAACTGGTGTGGAGTTAGTTACTTGTTTATTACATTAATTTCAAGCCCTTCCACTATTACAGGTTAAGCTTAAAAGTCAGTAGAGGAGATCCAAACCCATCAGGGCTACTGTGCCGTCACTTTCACTCAGAGGAAGCCTGTAATTACCTGAATTTTAATTCCTAATCAGACCCATGGACCATTTGTTCCTGGATTCTTCCTCTGTGTGGAGATATTCTTGGACAGCAACTGTCCTCTTATATGTCAATATGAAATGTTAGAAACAGCCTCAGAGTTGTAGGAGTCTCATGTTCTTATAATTAATTCTAATAAGAAGGAACTCTCTTACGCATGAAGGAAGGCAATGCTTTTTCAGTGTGAATATCTCTAATTCTACTCCATAAGGTTGATCGTCCCTTTGGGCAGCTCTACTTACAAAAATACTATGGTATTTGTTATTAATTCATTACATCTATGTCATCCATGAACTTATTTCATAAGACTTATATTTTATTCCCTTTACATTGTACTTCATTGTATTATCTACCTACAATGAGTGCATCCCCTTTGCCTATTGACATTTTACCCAACATTCTGTTTTCATTTAAAAAGTCATCTCAGGCACAAAGTTTTCCTTAATCCTTTTATTTGGCCCTATGCCTCTTCCCCTCCCCCCCCCCCCACCCCAACCAGCCAAAATAACTGGAAATGATTTTACCTGCCCCTGAACTTGCACAGCATTTTAGCTGAGACATTTAACCCTGTATAATTTATATGATAAATTTATCTGCACCAATCTCCATCTGAGCTTTAGCAAGATATAAATTGTTGTATAATTATGATGTTTTGAGTTTGCAAAAAACAGAATACCCAACTAAAATTGACTTATATGGTAAAGTATTTTTTTAATATTTTTTTTATTGATTGCAGAGAGGAAGGGAGAGGGAGAGAATGAGATAGAAACATCAATGATGAGAGAGAATCATTGATCAGCTGCCTCCTGCACGCCCCCCAGTGACCTCCTGGTTCTTAGGTTGATGCTCAATCACTAACCCACACCGGCCGGGCATTATATGGTAAAATATTATCTTATTTAACTAAGTTCTACATTAACAGAGAGTTCCAGAATTGCCTAATTCAACTGCTTAACAGTTCTGGGCTTAGAGATTTTTTTTTCTATGAATCTCTTGGTTTTCCTCCCATGGACTCAAGATGACTACTGCAGCTGCAAACAGCAGTCCCCCAGAGGTCAACATTTGAGGAGGAAGTAGGAAAAGGTCTATTGCCTCCATATAGCTGGGTTTTGTTTGTTTGTTTGTTTATCTTAATCTGGGAAGAAAATATTTTCCCAAAGTTCTTCATTAGAATTTTTCTATGTCTCATGAACCAGAACTGGTTGGCATGCCTGCCCTAAACCAATGACTGGCAAAGGGGAATGGGATTATCAACAGTAAAAGTTTAGATCAGTCAAAATGGGTTGGGGGAAAGGCCCGTCTTTGCTGAGCACATTGCCATCTGCCTGGCTGCTGAATAAAATTGGAGTCTGTTAGCAATCAAGGAGGAAATGGCTCTATTAAACGGAATCAGGAATATTTGAATATCTTGAATCTATATTCAGTAGATGAAATAATATTTACCACAGCTTTGACCTAGCTATCTCTGCATTTCTCACCATAATGTTAAGAACTCCACAAATACTTATGGAACACAGTTAATTCTTTGATGTCATTTATTCAACAAATATGTATTAAATATCTACTGTATGATAGGCACTGTTGTAGGGGTTAGCTATACAATGATAAGTAAAATCAGATGGGATCCCAGCCATTAGTATAAAAATAGTAGCTAAGCTTACCATGTGGGAAGTACAGTGCTAAGACTTTACATGCATTCTTTTAATTAATCCTCAACCCTATAGGTTAGGTTATATTAAAATCACAATTATTTCTGATGAGAAAACTGTTGCCCAACGAAGTTAGGGATCTTGACACAGGTGATAAAGGTAGGAATCAAACCAAGTTGTTTGAATCCTTTTAAGCAATGTGTGTGTGCATGTGAGACAGTTATCTTGATTGCTGAAGTAGTGAGTTCTCTGACTTTATTCTGATCTGAAGGGCATCTTTTATTACATTCTCTAAGCCTTCCTTAAACTCCTTGAGGGCCTCTTTTACCTTACGTTCATTATTCAGGGAATGAGTCTGTTCACCTGCATGATGTTTTGCATGATGATTTTCTCCTGTTATCCTGTGACTTGACTACCTGAAGAGTAAGCTCTGACTTTGGAGGAACCTACTTGGAAACTGGGACAGTATAGTATAGAGGTCACTTTAACTCCTCCTAGTTTTGAAACACCCTGTGTTGATTACAACAAACAATTCCAGGAAAGGCATCACATGACTGAGTGATAAGCAAGATCTAGACAGCAGACATATTTTGCTTTCCCTGTATGATGTTTTAAAAAAATAAAGTTTATCCATGCTTAAAAATGAAGCTCTTCCACATAAAATGTAGATTTCCACCTAATATGAAAAACAGGGAGATTGGCAGCACCGGGAGTGCATGCTGGCAGGGTACATGCCCACAGGATAACAGTTGGCAGGGACTGAGTAGCTGCAGTGGTGTTGGATGGGACCCGGGCTCTCCAATTTGCCCTAACAAACACACTTACAGCTGATTGCTTTACTCAGTCTTGGTGTCTGCTGTATTAGCACCTGCTACAGGAAATAACTCTAAAACTTTAGTGACAACGTCAAAAGTTTAGTGCAACAGCAGACATTTATTTCTTGTTCACATTATGTGAGACCTGTGGCTCAGCTGGTCCTCTGCCAAGCCGGCTGGCTTCATGGATGAGCAACCAGAGTCTTATGCTAAGAAGGGTCTCACATATGATTTCCTGTTCTGTTGTCACTGTCTTACATTTTTAAATTTTTGAACAGGGTGCCCTAGTTGTTTTTATTTTTTAATGGGTCCCATAAATGACAGCCAATTCTGTGGCCAGGTTCTATATCTTCTTAGTTAGGGCTCAGACTAAGGAATAGCCACTGCCCAGCATGCTGTTCTCAGGGCAGAGGGTTTTGGAGCCAAGCTAACATCACTGGATGCCTCTTACAGCCTCCAGTAGGAACTGGCACATGGCCACTTTCCACAAGTCCCCTCGTCAAGCCCAAAGTCATAGATGTGAGGAAGTGTGCTTCACCCCAAGAACACACCCACCCTCCCCATGTAATCCTACCCTGGAGTTTATCATTCCCGTCCTACCTAGCTGATCTCTTGTCTAGGGCTGATGTTCAAGACTGGGTTGGATACAGTGCCTAACTGGAAAGTCATGGAATCTGTAAGGTAATATCAAGTGGCAGTTAATCAGTTGACCTAATGTTAATAGTTTAGTCGTTACAAGGTATGGAACCAAACATGCTGGCTATATATATATATATATATTTTTTTTTTTTCTCACAAAGTTTTCCTTGTTCAAGTTAAAGACCAATTTGCATCTTATTCAAAATGTACCTTGATTCATTGTACTGTGTTTAAGTATTAATTTGTCTTAATCATGGGTATAGTGTTTTTTCCCACTTGTTTTTTTCAAGCAAGGATGATAAATTTAAATAAATCAATAGATTATTTAGCTTTAATATGAAGAGTTTTTGGTAAGATATTACTGCTCCCTGATTAATTGAGTGTTTAATTCTCCTGTGACTTCAAGAAACAATAGTCCTGACATATAACCCATTTGCAATGTCAGAACCTAATTTCAGGCTTTATTATTATGACTGAGGTGAGGATTGTAGCTTTATGAATCTTTATAAAAAGAATGTACAGAGAATTTTAAAATGCTCTGCCTGTTCTGTAGGAATTCTTTTTGACAACCCCCAGAATCCTCTTTGTTATGGAGAACTCTTTAGTTCACTCATGAGATATGTGTCTAAATCTGCACTGAGATTGCGGAGTTGTCAGTCACTAAGCTCCAACTCGAGGACTGTGGTTCAGGCCATGCATCTGAAGTGTCCCTGCTCTGATCACAGCGAAGAAGGGGTGCTGATTGGTCTGTATCTATGAGGAAAGTGACACAGTAGCAATAGGATTGTTGAGTTAAAAATCTAGTCAAGAATTTGTACTAACTATAATTGCAATGTCAGTTCCTGAAATCTTGCCTGCAGGCAGTCTTTGTCATCAAATCTTCAAGAAGTAATTATGAAAACCCTGGCCACCCTTATAGGTATCATAGCATCAAGTTTTCAAAGGCTCCATACATCTACCATCTCATGTGCTCAATATAATAACAAGGTGCCCTAGGCAGTCCCAGCATTACTATTATTTTTATTTTACATATAAGGAAATGAACATCTAGGGGTCACACAGTAGTCAGGGGGCAAAAAAGAAGAGAGATTTCCTGAATTCTAGCCATTGCTTTGGTTCTGCTGGAGTCTTAAGTTATCCCTAGTAGAAACTAGAGAATTCCCTCCATGACTGATCTTTCTACAGCCAGCTCGTCTAAATGTGCAGGTTTCAGATTTAGAGAGACCTGGGTTTGACTCCTAACTCAGCCACGTTACTATCTGGGAGACCTTGGGTACGCTTCACAAAGTATTTCAATTTCCTCAGTCACATGGGCTAATAATGCATGGTTTGGGGAGTTATTATTGTGATTACATGGAAAATTGGTGTTGCCCCTAGAACATAACTATTTATGGAGATTGTGAAAAAACCTTCCTACACAATTTTGAATGGATTGAGAAAAGAAAAGGAAAACTAGAAAGCAAAATGTTACTTTATTTAAGGATAGAGGCCAGGATGAAGGATGTTGCTTTAGGTCTGATCAACTAATGGGCTTGCTAATAAGCAAGCTCAGAATTTATCCCTAGTCATGGTAGTGCTTGTCCAAAGCAGGCCCCCTTCACAGAGGAGCCTCCTGTACGAGGGTGAATGGAGGAGGAGAGGAGGGTTTGTGCTCCCCAAGAAGGGAAAGAAAAAGCTAGGCGGAATGTTCTTAGCTACTCTAGCCAAACTTGTCAATCAGAAAGATCTCGCCACAACCCCAGAGACAAAGTGAATAAAAGCAGGGACAGTGCAGGGATAATACTAATTGAGCCCCAATCATAAGAAATGAGTATCAAGAGTAGAGAAATACTCACCGCTAACGTAATTTCTCCATCTATCTTAACTATTATTGTTATTGGCGTTCACGTAGGATGTCTCCAAAGTTACACAAAGTCCCAAATAGAAACATGGAACAGACTGTCGAATCTTGGACATAACTCATGGACACAGACAATAAGGTGGTGAAAGCCTGAGGCAGGGGGCAGGAACAGGCCAGAAGGGGTCATTGGGGGAAAAATGGTGGCATATGTAATACTTTCAGCGATAAAGATTTTTTTAAAAAGCCCACAAAGTTACACATAGTCTCAAATCCTCCTTTGGTTAGCATGGTGAGATTATCTTTTAGATGAAGTTAAAAATAATCTTGTTAACATGACCAAGCTAATTTGTGTCCATGACATATCTCCATCAAATTGTAAATTCCTTTAGAAGCAAAAGCTATGCCTTATGTATCTTTATATTAGCTACAGTGTCTTGCAGTTTTCAACAATAATTGTTATACTGATTACTCATCTAGCTATGAATTTTACAGCTTGCAAAGCACTTTTGTGTTGATGATCTCATTTGGTCTTTTCTTCACTCCAGAGATGAGGGAGGGAGGGAGAAAAGGAAGAGGTCATTTACCTCATTTCACATCCGAGGATACTGAAGCCCAGAGCAGCTGTGTGACTTGTCCAGCTAATGAAGCAGAATGCCAAAACTTGATTCTGGCACTGGAATGTAGGTCACTGACTCTGAATGCAGTGTTCCTTCCATTAATAATTTTTAAAATTTTATCTGAATGGAACTGATTTTCCTGGAATTGGTTGATCTAATATATATCATCTTAGGAGTCCCATAAGACAAAGTAAATGCCTTAGACTTGGGGCATTTGGAAGCTGGCTTCTTTTAGGGTTTCTGCTGATACCTCTGCCATTTCTCCTGGGACATGGGTTGTCATGACAGTGGGAATAAGGGGGCTGAGCTGGAAAAGAATTACAAAAGTGTCTGATGAGATAGTACCAAATATGCAGGTAAATAGGACTGCTGTAAAAGGAGAAGGCATAGAGGAAGTAATGTCACTTATGGGGCTGGATACCTGGATGGTCTCCCAGAGATCCAGAAGCCATTAAGAGATAGGTGGCTGAGCAGGAAGACTAAATTAAGTCACTTATTGCCCAGAGCATCATTAATTAGAACCATATCCCTGTGTCACCAACCTGAATCATACCCTAGAGTAAAATGAAAAAGGAAACGATGGTAGGCAAAATAATGTTCCCTCTGATATGTCCACATTTGAATGCATGGAGCATGAAGTTATGTTACCTCCCATGACAAAAAGGGACTCTGAAGATGTGATTAAGTTAAGGACCTCGTAATGGGGAGACTGGATTACCTACATGGGCCCAAAGTAATAATGATTGTACCAGTGAAAGGAGGCAGGAGAGTCATAGAAGAATATATTACAATAAAAGTGATTCAGTTGCTGGCTGGGGGCCATGAGCCAAGGAATGGAGGCTGCCTCTAGAAGTAGGAAAAGACGAGAGAAAAAATTTATGTGCTAAAGTCAACAAAGGAATGCAGCACTGGCATCACCTCGAATTTTAGCTTTGAGACCCACATTTTAGACGTCTGACTTCTAGAACAGGAAGGTACTAAATGTGTGTTGTTGTATGTCACTAAGTACTCAGTGATTTTTTTTAAAGCAGCAATAGGGAACTAATGTAGACAGTGAGGTTTAAATGTTGGTTCCTGCATTTAGTTGCCTCATACTGTTGGGCAAGTTATCTAAATCCCAATGAACTAATGGGATGATAATAGTACTTTCTCGACTGGATTGTTTGGAAGATTAAATGAGATAATAAATGGAAGATAAGTGCACACTGTGTTAAGATGCCAGTAAATACATCTTTTGTTTTTTTCTTTACAATTTTTCATTATCTTCAAAATCATAGAAATTAATGCTTAAATTTAAACATTGCACCAGGTCTATATATACCACAGTGCACTTCAGAATAAAAATTGTATGCTTAGCATGTTGAACTTTTTCTGTACATCAAAGGTCAGTCCCTGGATTTGATTCACCTGAGGAATAGGGAGTGGGTTTTGGATTATATTACAGGTGAACTTAAGAGGCTCAAAAATATGGTCAGCACTAACCATAGACTTGTAGCAAGAAGGTTCAACTTTTCCAACAGGGACTACATTTTTAGGAAATCTAATTTATATAAACATGATAGAGGGGAAAAGTAGTCAAAACACCTTTAATACCAGTACTGCCATCTTCACCCCTTCAACTAGTGTCCAATTCCTGCTCATCCTTCTGGCCTCAGCTTATTCTTCTTCCCCCGGAAAGTGTTCCGTATCCTTCTGACTCTCCTTCCTCTGTCTGGACTATGTGACTTATTCTCCCATTCTTATGATGCCCTGGAATTAATCACAATATTTGCTTTGTGCCTTTTTGCTCATCTGTCTTTAAATCCCATGAAAAGGGGGATTGTGCTTTTTTTTTAATTTATTGCTTTGAGAGAGAGAGCAAGAGAGAGATTGATTTGTTGTTCCACTTATTTATGTGTTCATTGCTTAATTCTTGTATGTGCCCTGATCTGGGATCAAACCTGCAACTATTGCAGATTGGGATGACGCTCTAACCAGCTGAGCCACCTGGCCTAGCCCGAGGTTGTGCCTTTCTTGTTCACTATAATCCTCATCTCTTAGCACAGGCTTCAGTAATGATATAGTTGAGGAAAGGAATAATGGCAGGCCTAGTTGAGTTCTTGTCTTGGATATTACAAGCCTTATAAACATATCAATCTTCTAAGCCTCTATTTCTTTTTTTTTAAAAAATATATTTTATTGATTTTTTACAGAGAGGAAGGGAGAGGGATAGAGAGTTAGAAACATCGATGAGAGAGAAACATCGATCAGCTGCCTCCTGCACAACTCCCACTGGAGATGTGCCCGCAACCAAGGTACATGCCCTTGACCGGAATCGAACCCGGGACCCTTCAGTCCACAGGCCGACGCTCTATCCACTGAGCCAAACCGGTTTCGGCCTAAGCCTCTATTTCTTAATCGATAAACTATAATGCCTTTTCTTCTCAGAGATGATGTGAGGTTCAAGGAAGGTAAAGCAGATCTAAGCATGCATGGTGGATTATGTAAGCAACATGACCTGACTTCAAATGCACTCTGTGGCCACATTTCATTTCTTGTACTTATAGGGTGCCTCCCACATTGAGCACAGCATTCGACCTTGAGTTTACAGTGTAAACAGAATTGGCACTCTTTCTTCTCATGAAGTATAAAGGTCTAGTGGCCAGTTCAACAATAGCACAGCAAAAATTAACCTCCTCTTTTTGGGTAAACAGATCCTTTATTCACTCTCTAAGAAGAAAATGTTTCCAAAGAATATGTGCTAGCCTGTGTAAGGAATACAGACGTGAAAGACAGCATTTTTACCCTACATAAGTCCAAGTCCAACAGGGAGAAAATATGACTGCAAATAGCTCAGAGGTAAGGCAGCCTGTGATCCCATTTCTCATGTTGATCTCACTTCTGTGTATAAGAGCAGGAGGGAGTGAGAAGACAGCAGGATCACCCCTTTCTGGAAGAAGGTGGAATCTGAGCTGAGTAGGGCCCTCTAAGTAATTTAATTATCTTTATAAATTGAGCATTTGCATATGCAAAGTGGATGATAATCTATGTAGTTGCTTGTGTGGAGGTTGTAAAGGAGAATTGATTACTAAGGAAATAGATGGTGTGATGTTACATAAAGTGTTTTAATTAGATAGCAGAGGAAGGATAACAGAAAATAAAACTGTGAAGTATGTTGGGCCCATGTTTTACAGCTTCTTCAAGTACCTACTGAGATGACGGCTTGATTCTGAGATAGAGCCATCCCAGGTTTTTGAATGGGACATTGCTGTGACACAGAGAGAAACAGGGAATAGAGGATGATGATGGTTTGTTGCTTTCTACACATTAGCGCTTGAAGTTATGGTCCTGTCAACATCTTCCTACCTGATAATAGGAAAGTGTCACGGGGTTCCATTTTTTTTTTTTTCATCACATGTTGTGATGCCTCCTGCACACCCCCTACTGGGGATTGAGCCTGCCACCCAGGCATGTGCCCTGACTTGGAATCAAACCGTGATCTCCTGGTTCATAAATCCACATTCAAACACTGACTGAGCCACGCCAGGCTCCTGGCGGGGCTGTTGGTCTTTCCATTTCTCTCCCTTCGCTCATTTTTCTCTGTAGATTTAGACTAATCTAAGAGGCAGCAACAGGTAGTGGATAAATGTCAAAAGGACATGCAGAGTATTTAATTCTATGTTTCATAAATTTTATTTCCTGAGTTAACTGAGTAATAGGAAAAACCGTCAGGAGCTTGTTTGGAGGTTGTGGGCATTCTA
The DNA here is from genome assembly GCF_963455305.1 of Plecotus auritus. Taxonomy (NCBI): domain Eukaryota; kingdom Metazoa; phylum Chordata; class Mammalia; order Chiroptera; family Vespertilionidae; genus Plecotus; species Plecotus auritus. Next base: position 20,129,017 of record NC_137773.1, read on the forward strand.
AATAATGAAACACAAAGTAATGTTGTATAAAGGCTGTGATACAAGAACCTAAAATGTGAAAATGAGAAGTTGCTAAATGTTTAAACTATTTAAGAATGAATTGGGATTTTATTAAAGCTAATGAGCTTCAAGTTAGGAATGACATGCAACAGGAACTCATAGGGGATATTTATCTTTCCTTCCTTTCAGTCCATAATATGTATTGAATGTGTACTGTGTGCCAGGCACCATGGCTATGATGACAGACAAATCACAACAAGCTCACGGCCTAGCAGGGGAGAGGGGCGAGTGAGCAGGTGATTGCAGTACCGTGTAATGCACATTTGTAATCAGTATGTGCAGAGGATCAAGGGAGCATGTTCTCAGGGACACCTGGCCCATGAAGGGGAGAGGAGCAGTCAGTGGAGGCTTCCCAGAGAGGGCACTTCCACTCCATTTGAGGGAAAGCCAGGCAAGAGAGGGGTGGAGGACCACAGAGAGATAGATGGTACAGAGGATGAGAGCAGTATCTGCAAATGTCTGGAGTTCCAAGAGAGCATGAAATGATGGGAAAAGGCAGATTGTGAGTGTTGGGAACATGACATTAGATGGGGAGCATGTCAGGGGTTAAATATGAAGTTGGGTGTCATGCTAAGGAGGTTGGAAGTGGGATCCATAGAAAGGGCTATAGCTGGATCCAGACTCAGGTTGGTTTAAGATAATAAATCCACTAGGGCGATAGACATAGCTGAGAGGGGAAAGACCCTGAGCACGAAGGCAATGGGGAAGCTGAACTGAGAGAAGATAGTAGGATAGAGAAGAGTGACAATTTTGAGAGGTCTCTAACATTTTTAAGGTGTTGGTGATCTCACCCCAAACCTTTTACCAAGAGATTCAATGAGGCCCTGGCTGGTCTGGCTCAGTGGATGGAGCGCCGGCTTATGGACTAAAGGGTCCCGGGTTTGATTCCAGTGAGGGGCATATGCTGGGGTTGAGCGCTCCATCCCCAGTAGAGAGTGTACAGGAGGCAGCCGATCAATGATTCTCTCTCAAAATTGATGTTTCTGTCTCTCCCTCTCACTTCCTCTATTTCTAAAAATCGACAAAAATATTGGGGGGGGGGGGAGAGAGAGAGAGAGAGAGAGAGAGAGAGAGAGAGAGAGAGAGAGAGAGAGAGAGAATGAGTCCATAAAAGTTTTCTTCAGATAGATACAGGAAACAAACTGGTGGCTGCCAAAGGGGGGGAGGATGAGGAGTTGGGTGAACAAGGTATTATGAGGTGCCCTGAGAACCGAGAAGCATACCACTGGCTTACTGAGATGGACAACCATCCTCGCAGCCAGAGCATCACAACTCAAGCTGGTCCCTGTTTTCAGTTCTATCGTCACTTCTGAATTGGATCTTCATTTAACAATAAGTACAGATATTAAAAAAAAATGTCCTGCTGCAGGAAATATCCAATGACAGCTGAAGAGTCCACCCCACAGTAGTGCCGGGGGACCACCCACTTGGAGGCAGTTGTAGAGTGCAACAACCAGACCTGGGGTTTCTTGTTGAGAGTGTTGTCCCTACTGATGCTCAGACTCCAGGATCTTGGTGGTAGCCTCCCCTCTCAGGGAATTTTTGGAGAATGCCAGTTCCCTGTTGCTTACTTTCCATTTTTCTCCCTTTAATGTAGCATACGTAGATTTTTATGGGCTCCTATTTCATCCACGTAACTCCTTTGTTGCCATGGAAATCAGCTTCAATTTTCTCCTGTTCTGGCAATTGTGTTTTTATAGTGCCCTGCTTTCAAAAAGATAAGCTGCCTTATATTTATTTCACATAGATGCCAGAAGCTGACCTCGCTTGAGACGCAGCCAACCTTTCCTCCAAGACTACACTGCAGTTATTTATTGTAGCTGATGTCATTTTGATTTCTACCCAAGAGATCGGTTTCCAATAAAATTTCTTTTGGCTTTTACATACCTCTGCTATCGAGGGGTGAGAGCTTGGCAAGCCTGCACGATTAAATCCTAGGTGGGCTCAGGGGTCTAAGGACACTGAGTTGGAGCTGCAAACTCCCTATTAAAAATGATGGAAACAAGTTTGGACCAAAGAAGGAAGCTGAAAGCAGGGAGTTCTAATCCCAGCTCAGCTGCTAATTGACTTTTCTGTCTTCCATCACACCTTTTCATATAACTCTGCATTTCTTTCTCCCTAGAACCAGAAAGGCAAACTAGATTAGAAAACACCTTTACCTAAGGCTGTATAATAAAAAGGTAAAAAAGTGAAACAATTTGGTTAAAGTGGGGAGGAAAGAATTACTTTGATTTGAGAGATTTCTTGTCATTTTTTCTTTTGGATTCAAGAGGATTTCCTGTAAGCTCTGAAAGCCTGCAATTCTGAGAGTTGTTTTTCTTGTCCAATAATAGTTTCAAACAAATTCCAAGTTAGCTTACTTCTCCTGGCATTATCCAATTTGGTGTATTTTTAGTTATCTGTGGCCATGTGTAGGCACTACATCCACCAATTAATTCTACCTGTGTCTTTTGAGTTTGGACTGTCGGGCATATAAAAGTATCAGGTTGGCTAATTTCTGATTGTTTGGGCATTTGTTTAGATATCTTCATCAATAAAATAATGGAATTTCTAATACATGGAAATCTAAGATTCTATAGGGAGTGGATACAAAACGTATAAGTCAGTAAATATTTATTGAATGTCAGATGCACTAACCACATTGAACACCAATGATGAAGCCACAGATGAGAAAGGATTCCATCCACAAGGAAGCTGCAGTCTAGTAGGAGTGTGAAACATGTGGAAGACAAATGTGATGAGTGCCCCTCATAAGGGAAACACACCAGGGTCCTCACCTAGATGTGGTGGTATTGTTATTGTTGTTGGTAGCTGCATTGGTGGTACAAAGCTTCTCCAAAGAGATGAGTCCTGAATTGAGTCAATTTTACCTAATGAAGAAGATGGAATGGTATCCCAGGCCAGTGAAGGAAGGGGAGAGGGTGTGTAGGGAAAGAGGGAAGGAGAGGGTGCAGAGGGCCAAGTCTTCAAAGGTCTTTTATGTGACTTTGTACATGAGCAGTAATGCTCGGCCTTCATCGCTGAGGCAATGGGGAGATGCAGTGTCAGAACTCTAAAGTGGCTGTTGATAGAAAACAGCTCTGGGGATCATAGGCTAAATAGTTGGTTATTTGCTATAAACATGAAAATGTATCACAATTTACAATAGCTAAAATTTGGAAACAGCCTAAGTGCCATCAGCAGATGAGTGGATTAAAAAACTGTGGTACATCTACACAATGGAATACTACGCTGCGGTAAAAAAGAAAGAACTCTTACCATTTGCAACAGCATGGATGGACCTGGAGAGCATTATGCTAAGCGAAATAAGTCAGAGAAAGGTAAATATCACATGATCTCACTCATTTGTGGAATATAATGAACAACATAAACTGATGAACAAAACAGATCCAGAGACAGAGTAGCATCGATCAGAATGTCTGACCTCAGAGGGAAGGTAGGGGAGGGTGGGGGTAAGGGGAAGAGATCAACCACAGGACTTGTATGCATGCATATAAGCCTAACCAATGGACATAGACAACAGGGGGGTGAGGGCATGAGTGGGGGACTGTGGGGGGCAATCAGGGAATAAGGACACATATTTAATACCTTAACCAATAAAGAAAATTAAAAAAAAATGTATCTCAGGGAACCTTAGACTAGGGATGCAGGTGGCCCTCAAAAAGAAAACAAAAAATAGGAATATGTCAGGAGTGTGGGTATTCCTTGTGCCTCTCTGTTGGCTCCCAGCTTCTCTCTGTCTGTCTCAGCCTCATTCCCAATGGCTGGCTTTTTTTTTTTTTTTTTTTTTGCTTTTTTTTTTTGCTGCTCAAGGCCCAGGGTGGATATTCATAACCCTAAATACACAACTTATGATTACAGCTGTGCGGTGACTCTGATGTCCAATGTCTCGGGCACATACAAGTTGACATTCACAGGGGAGAAAATTAGACCAGCTAGGTCACATCAAACATCTCTGGTCAGATGAGCCACAAAGCTTAGTCCCAGTGCACAAACATGATTCTAGAGAAACCACTCTGTGTCTCTTTGTGGCTTAGAAAAAGGGATGTGAGGAGATAGAATAGTTACGAGAGAATGGAGAATATCATTGTGACATTGAAAGGGGCTTAGCAGCCTTTGAAGAATAAACAGGGGAGTAACATTTCATTTTATTTTTTTTTATTCTAAATGGAATAGATGCACACATTAACAAGTGCCAGCTACAAAGGATATAAAAATATAAAGAAAAGCCTCATGACACTCCTCTCTTCTCATTTTTATTGTTGCCTATTAATTCTTTTGCTCATTCCACAAATATTTAAAAAGTACATAATACATGAAGGCAGCATGCTGGGCACAGCAAACAGTTGGGATAAGATAGATACAGTCCCTGCCTTTGCAAAGCTTATAGTCTAAAGTATTTTTAAAATATTTTTCTTGTGCATATTTCCAGAAATATTGTGTGCATTTATAAGAAACATGTGTGTAAGGCTATATTTTTAAGTTATAGATTATTTTATGTGCATATATATATATTGTCCTGAAATTGGCTTTTTAAAAATTTAAATACACATTTTAAACATATTTTTATGTTAGCATGTATAAGCTCCTTCCCTCCTTTAAATATTTCATAGAATTGTGGCAGCATTTCTGATTTTTTATAATATATCCAAATGTATAGGGATCCATGTATAACTCACCTTATTTTCCAATAAATCTTCCTTCCCCCACTGTGCTTGGTAAATGGGGTGGTGAGACGGGGGAAAGAATATACAACTGAAACACTGGCCAAGTCAATGTTGAGAGGTGCCTTTTTTAAATTTAAGGTGAATTCTCTTCGTTTAACAAAGTCTCTCCTTAATGAATTCCAACTCATTTGGGTGGATGGTTGGACTTTTGGGTTTCTCCCTGTTCTTCCTCAGGAAGGCTCTTGATGTATCAGAAAGAGGCCAAGACTCCATGGCGACAGGGCAGCGATCCACTTGCTGATTTCTGGATTGTCATGGGTCTCTGGCTGGTCTGGTTCCTGGGTTCTGTGTATTGGTATTCAGGAAGGTGCATCCAGCTGGACCAGGACCCAGTCAGACTTTCTTGATGTCTTGGACCATCTCCACTCTAGCAGGTGTAATAGATCTTAATTCTGAACACATTCTCCATCAAGCCCCTGAATTAACTGCCTGTCCACCCCTGGCTGAAAAGCCTCTGTGGTGAGGTCTATCCAGCTCTTACAGAGACCCCATGGAAGGGACCTACTGGATCTCAGCTCAGTGATGTTCTATATCCCTGCAAGTTGCTCTTTCCAAAGCTGCTATCAATACTTGTTGCTTTAGCAGCTATAGTCTATAAAGTTGCTGTGAGCTCTGACTTAAGCAATGGAACCATAACTCCTGTTGGAAATACAGGATTAAGTGCCTGCCAGTCTGTGGTCACATTTTGATCAACTGATCAATACATAACCTTGCTTTATGTATGTTTCTGTCCAAAGACTTCTTGTTTAATATATATTGCTCATTCATTAACATTGAGTTCACAGCCAACAGCACTGTAACTCATGTCTGAACAAAGCTTATGTCATACACCTGTTTTCTCTATAGGACACATGACAGCCGTCTTGTGCTTGGAAACAGCAGATAGCACTTCAGCATGGTGCTTGGGAGGCTATTTTAAATAGTGATGTCAGCAGCACAAATATGCAGAAAACGTGACACAAATAGACTGCGAAAGGACACTTGTTTATAGTGTGAGAACTGAAACAAGAATTAGAGTGTCACATTTTTATGTCAGTTATGAATATGCACATTGGGTGGTTCAAGCTTCCACCGCTCCGTGCATGTCCATAAATGACCTGTGCAAAGGCACCGTGAGTATGAGGAGAGCCTTTGGAAGCTGAGGTTATGGGGAGAATCAGGAGAGCTAAACAGCCCTCCATCTAGTCCTCCAGCATCATTCACTTGACTTTTCTGTGGCCACCCCATTGCACTGGCTCCACCCAAGTAGAGAGCTGATCACAAGCCACCTCTGCTTTCAGGTTTTCCTACAACTTTTCTAATATTGTTTTCCAGAGGAGGGATTTAGTTAGGTATTTAGTATTTAGTCAGTTGTGTGAATGAATGTATAGATTATTTCTACATGTAAAGCACTGAAAACCATTTTTTATTAAATGTTCTTTTTTTACATTGAGCATCTTTGTGAGAGGACAGCCATAGGAAAGTTACTAGCATTGCAACCCCTGGGTGAAAGAATATATGCGTTTAAAATTTTGTAAATATTGGGAAATTGGCCACTGAAAGGTTGTGCCAATTTATTTTATATTGAGATAAAAATACAGAGAGTACCGCTATGCTGCATACCTGAAACTAGAACAAAAGTATATTGAATCTAAACTTTAATTGAAAAAAATTAATTTTTAATATGAAAAAGGTGCTAATATTACCTATGGGTGGTACTACAATGCATACACACTCAGGAGTTGAGTTATACTAGTTGTCTCACAATTTTTCCCATGCTGAGTATTAAAAATTTTTAACTATTTTACCAATTAGATAGGTGAGAAGTGTTAGGCCACTTTTTTAATCTGTTTTTCTTCAAGTACAACTGAGGCTGAGCACCTTTTCATGTTATTCATTCCTCTTTGAACAGCCTTTTCCCATTTTCCTACCAGCCTTGTTGTCTCATTGCTTTCCAAGATACTTTTTTAACATTAAAATATTCCTTTTGTTTCTCATAGTTAAAGAATATGGATGCCCGGGGGAAGGGTCGAAAACATGAGACAAGAACCATGGACATTCAAGGGAATCTTCAGCCCAGAATCTGAACATATAATATTGCTGCCACTCTCTGTGGCCTGAATTTGTGTGTCCTGTCCTCTCCCTAGATGGACAGCCTATTGCTGTACTATTCTAACACATCATTCATGCACATCCCGGGAAGGTCTTGCCATCTTCTACATAGAAATGGTTCAGAGGCCAGAGCATTGCCAGTCACTCCATACCACCATGGCTGTCTCTCATGGACACAGTTCACATTCTCATCAAAGCACACAGATCAGGGTGGTTAATTTTATTATTGTCGCCACAGTTCAATAGGTGACAGAAGGCGGCAGCCAGAGCGAAGGCCTGGGTCCCAGTTGCCGAAGGAAAGCCAGTTCTGGCAGCCAGGGGAAGGAAGGCCTATTGCACAAATCTTTGTGCAATGGGCCTTTAATAAAGAAAGGAAGAAAGGAAGAAAGGAAGAAAGAAAGAAAGAACTATGAGTAGATTTGAACAGCAGCAGCCAAAAGGAATAAACATAAACCTGGAAAGTGGTAGGTTGTGGTCAGATTATACTTATTTGGGACTCCAAACAGAAACTACCTTGGCTGGGGCAGGACAGCGAATGACGTCATTGCTTTGAGAAGCAGCTTACCGTGGTGGTGTAGATCCAGCCACTGGTGTAGTGGGTCCTGGAGATGCAATTTATGGGTTCTGTCACTTTGGGCCATTTATTTAATCTCTGAAAGTAGGTTTCTTTTATAACATGGGAACAATAACAATACTAACATCATAAGATTATTGTGAGAATTATAGGAGATATTGCACAAAAGTGCCTTAGTTTTTATTTTTATTTTTTTTTAAATATATTTTATTGATTTTTTACAGAGAGGAAGGAAGAGGGATAGAGAGTTAGAAACATCGATGAGAGAGAAACATCGATCAGCTGCCTCTTGCACGCCCCCTACTGGGGATGTGCCCGCAACCAAGGTACATGCCCTTGACCGGAATCGAACCTGGGACCTTGAGTTCGCAGGCTGACGCTCTATCCACTGAGCCAAACCGGTTTTGGCAGTGCCTTAGTTTTTAGAAGGTACTAAGTTCCATAAAAGTATTTGTGGTTATTGATAGTGATAATTACTAGCAGTAGCCTTTTTACAAGGAAAACAATACTTCTATATTGAGAATCTATATTTTAACATATTATTTTCATACCACATGGTGTTTCAATTTTTTCAAATTTCTAAAATTGTACCACTTGCTAACATAGCCTGAAGCCTCAAATATAATAAATGAACACCACTTAAAATTAAAATTCCAACAACAGCCCACCCCCAATGTATAATAATGAGAAGCATCTTATACATAACAATGAAGAATAAAAATAGCCTTTCTGGCTAACCTGACATAGGTTGACTTTTGCATTTGTTGCTCAAGTGTAGAAAAGTAGTAAATTTAATCAACTGAGGCTACAGAAGTATAGAGACAGAAATAGTCTTTCTCCAAAATACTGTGCTCCCCAAGAGGCAAGCCATTCCCTACAATGGTGACTCAAATGTGACAATGAAAACATGTATAAATAAGATTTATTTCTACCTTTTGAGAATTTATTGTGTGATTGGGTGGATCAGATACTGTAGTTTGGTTAAAAGAACTTAGAATTTGAAGTTTGAAAAAATAAAGTTTAATCCAGATCAACCCCTTATTAAATGGGATTTTGCATACCCAACTCCCTCTGAGCATTTTCTCATCTGTAAAATAAAAAACTACTTATAGAACAGTGGTGATCCTGAGTAACATGCAAATTGACCATCACTCCAACACACAAGATGGCTGCCCCATGTGGATACAAGATGGTTGCCACAAGATGGCCAGTAGGGGAGGGCAGTTGGGAGGGACCAGGCCTGCAAGGGAGGGCAGTTGTGGGAGATCAGGCCAGCAGGGGAGGGCAGTTGGGAGGGACTAGGCCTGCAAGGGAGGGCAGATGGGGGCAATCAAGCCTGCAGGGGAGGGCAGTTAGGGGTGACCTGGCCAGCAGAGGAGGGAAGTTGGGGGTGACCGGGCCTGCAGGGAAGGGCCGTTGGGGGAGACCCAAGCCTGCAGGGGAGGGCAGTTGGGGGGGACTAGGCCTGCAGGGGAGGGCAGTTAGGGGCAATCAGGCTGGCAGGGGAGTGGTTAGGGGGTGATCAGGCTGGCAGGCAGAAGCGGTTAGGGTAAATCAGGAAGGCAGGCAGGCGAGCAGTTGGGAGCCAGCAGTCCTGGATTGTGAGAGGGGTCCCAGATTGGAGAGGGTGCAGGCTGGGCTGAGGGACACACACCCCCATGCACGAATTTCGTGCACCGAGCCTCTAGTAATTAAATAAGTATGTAGCATACTTTGTAGACCCCATGTAAATACATTATTTTAGAGTTTTTTTATAAAGGATGGAAGAAATGTTGTGTGAGGTTGGAACTTGATTCTCACCTGTTCTTGTAACTCAATAATAGAATCGCATTTTCTTTCCTCAATCTTATTTTCTTCATCAGTACAGGATTGGACTGAATTAATGGTTCTCATACTTGGGATGCATCAGAATCACTTGGCGAGTTAAAACATGGATTTCTAGGCTCTACTCAGAGATTTTCTATCTCAGTTTGCATTTCTGACAGGTTCTAACAACTTCCCAGGAGATGCTGATCCTGTTGGTCCAGGGACCTCTCTTTGAGAATCACTGAATGGATCATTTGTTCCCAACTTTTTCAAGTCAGAATAGATATCTTTCTTCCTTTTTAACAGCAAGAAATTTGAGGCCCCAATGCTATCTTTGTCATTACAATTGTACTTTGAAGTAAACCTATAATGATTAAAAAACATGCTAGGAATTTAGTGACTTTCGAATGAATTTTTATTTTATTTATTTTTATTCCTTATCAAGCATGCTATAAGTGCTTTATGAGGAATGTTGACCTTGGGAAGTGTTCTGCTACAAAAATTGGATGCACCCTACCCGGTTTGTCTCAGTGGATAGAGTGTAGGCCTGCAGACTAAGGTCCCAGGTTTGATTCCTGTCAAGGACACGTACCCCACTGAAGGCTCGATCCTTGTGTGGGAGGCAACCAGTCAATATGTCTCTCTCACATTGATATTTCTCTGTCTCTCCCCCTCCCTTCCACTCTCTATGGAAAAATATCCTCAAGTGAGGATTAACAAGAGAGAGAGAGAGAGAGAGAGAGAGAAGGTCATAAAGAAAAGGATACCAGATAAAGAAACCAAAACCAAAAAAAAAAAGAAAAAATGGATGCAATGCTAACTTCACTGAAACTAGTGGGGATGCATTTGGACAATTGAGAGTCTTCATCTACAACAGAGTGAATTACAAGTTTCAGTGGCTGTGTTCCCCCAAATCTCCAAGAAATAATGAAATTAATTAAATTGTTCAGTCTACTTAGACAAGCAAATAACTGAGTCACAATTTATGTTCTTAGCAATATGATAGAATTTATTGACTGTCCATGACTTGCCTCAGCCTGTGTCTTATTATCTGATCAGAATGTTGAGAGTAGAGACCTCTGGGAATATTCCTCAGAGACTCTCTTGGTTCCCGTTCCCTGTAACCTTACTCTTGGTGGCAAAGTGGCTCTTTAGGAGATCTCTGAGAGTCCATGTGTTATTTTTTCTACTATGAAGCAGAACTAGTAATATCTTCCCTGGTTATACTAATGCTTCAATAGGTACCCACAAAGTTTGACTGGGACAGTTTTTACAGTGAAACCAATGGGAAGGCTTCCACTGATTAGACAATAAGCTTATGTTTATTTTATCTATTTGCATGACAAGTAACAGAAAAAATTAAATGCATTTTACAGGTATATTAATTAAACAGTTGTGTGCATTTTGAGTAGTTATTTTCTTAAAGAGCTGTATGTAAGTTTTAAGGCTCTGAACTGACTTAATATGTGTCAGAACTCCTGAGACAGGTAGGAAAAAGGCTTAAGAAAGTTTAGGTAAAGGTCACATATATTGAGATCAAATGGGAGACCATGATTATTAATATCGACAAAGGGTTTTGAGGAATAAGAATGCTTAGAAATGAGGCAAAATAAAATAAAATACACTAGGACTAGTTAAACAGAAAAACTAAGTGCAAAGAGTCAATCAACCTTAATCAAAACGTGAAAGCATAATATAGGAAATGAGTTACCATGAGGGTGCCATAATTTAAGGTGTTAGGGAAAGGGCCACGTCTCACTCATTCAGTAATATTTGATGAATGCATACACTCTGCCCGAATAGGGGATGCGTCGCTTGGTGCAACTACTTGCTACTGAGTTCGGTTTCATAAACTCAAAGATTTATTTGTTCCAGACAGTTAACCAGCTAAAGGCTATGACCTGGTGGGAACTGGAGTGAAAGGGAGTGGACATGACCCTTCTACACTGGACACCACTGCAGAGCACCACAGAGCATCATGTGGGAATATGAATCCAGTTGGTTAGATCTTCTAGTTTTTAGAAGTGGTCAGGATATTTTTATGAAAATTATTCCTTTTAAAATGTGGATATTAATAAAAGGGAAAAAAGAAAAAAAACACTATGTAGGATATATATGTGTGTGTGTGTGTGCGTGTATTAGTATATATTTTGTTTTTACAGACAATGATACTAAGAGTCAGAGAGAAGAATGGCCTTGCCCAAGGTGACTTGGTCAGCCAGAGTCGGCAGAGCCAGGGTTAGAATGTGGGATCCTAAAGTTCACTATTGCCTGTTGTAAAAGAAATAGTCTGTGTTCTGTTCTTTCCCCTGCCCTATCAGAAAGGTGGGGGAGTGCTTGAGTCCACATAAGGCCATTTAGATAGACAAGTACAGGCTTGAATGTATTGATAGAAAGCCAGTAGCTAGCATTATATACACACAACGTTAAGCCTATAAAACCTTGGCTCAGTTTTTTCTTAAAAGCGTCTTTAAGGAAAAATGTTGTTTAAGTGTACAAACTCATAACTAGTAGATAAATCCTGGAGATATAATGCACAGTATAGTAATTATAGACAACAATATTGTATTATAAACAGCAGCCTTGCTAAGAGACTAGGTCTTAATTATTCCCACCACTAAAATAATGTGATGTGATTGAGGTGCTAGCTAATGCTGCAGTGGCAATCATATCGTATTATATGAATGTATAAAATCAACATGTGTACCTTAAACTAACACAAGGTTATATGTCAAATATAGTTCAATGAATAAGAAAGAGTGCCACTATTACTATATGATCTTTCCAAGAAACACAATTCCCAGAGGTTGCCTATCAAGGCAAAGAACCTCACGTTGTAGACTCTCAGACAGCACAGGAAGATTTGGGGGAAAATGCTGGGTAAGCCATAGAAGGGAGAATGGAGAACTGTGTTCTGAGGCACCATTTCTGGAATGCCTTTCGGGGGAAGCAACCAGCAGCCAGCAAGACAAGCTCAAAGCTTGATGGTCTTGAGCTCCAGACACTGTCTTAGTGACGACAGTGCTGGTGCTACTTGTTATCAGCTGGTTGTGATGCCAGAGATTTCCTGAGGCTTGGCAGAACCTGCTGGGGAGGGACCAATGCCAGGAAAAGTTGTTAATTATTCTGAGTGCCTTGTTCCTTCTTGTTCTTACTTCTGTTCCAACTACCAGCTCCTGAATTAATGTTATAGAAGTTCCCTCTTTTCCAATAGTGGAGATATAATGTGGGGGAAAACAAAATGATTTAGAGAATGTGGATTCAGAGATAGAAGGTCCAAGAGAAGGAATCAGAATTGGGAAATCCGTGTTCTGGTCTTAGATCTGTCCTTGCCAGGATGTGTGACCTCATTTCCTCTTCCTGGGCCTGAGTTGCTTCAAAGAAAGGGGAGGTTGCAATAGCTTATTTAAAATTATAATTTTAAGTAATAAAAAAATGTTTCTTTGCCAATATGATCATGGAATGCCTAATGTCAATTTCCACATGTTTAACAGAAAGTTCTATCTGAACCAAAGAACCAGTCAGATATGGCGGCATTTTAGCCATAAGTAGGGGAGATGATCTTAGCTAGAGAAGACTTTTTATATGTGTCATCCACAACTCTGGGAAAGGACACCCTTTCATTCGCCTCTGGGTTTTAATCTATTTCTTGACTTTTTGGGAACCTCAGAGGTCAAATGAGAGGCTGAACCTCTTTGCTGTTGTAACCCTGCTGAGTGGTCTTTGCACTCCCCCATAAGTGGGACCCTCAGGACCTTTTGGAGGTAGGCTCCTCTGTCATTAGTCCCACTGGAGGAAGGGATGAGAGACCAAGACCAACACTTCACATTCCTAATGCTAAAATGCTCCTCTACAAGGTGGCCAAACGTAAGGGAAGACTGAACAGTAATTGGGCACTTCAAACTCTAATATGAATCCTGGGGGATTTCTTTTCCTAAAACGAAGTTGGGGGGTATTTTTCTCTTTCCCTGTAAGCCAAAAGCATGATTACAATGCTTGGCCTCGAATGGGTGGAGCTCATTTCTCCCCTAGGACTATAGATTGCTACTTTTATAATTATTATCATTGCTGTAGTGATCTTAATATTTTAATATGTGCAGTGCTGCGTTTGTGCCACGCCCTGTGCTAAGTGATTCGAATTCATTTCCTTTCTTATTCTTTTACTAATGTAAGCAACACACACAGTCTTCAAATGATCTGTCTTGTCACCACTGTATCCTTAGGGCCCAGAGGATAGTCTGTCCTCATTTTGTTCAACAAAATCAATGAATCGCAAACAGGGCCTTTGTACATGTTGTTTTCTCTGACATTGTTCATGCTGTTCTTTGTTTTGTTACTCCTATTCCTTCTTAAGATCTAAGATTAAAAGTCACTTCTTTTGGAAGTCATCTGTTGATTCCCCAATCTATAGTAGGTAATCCCTCTATAGACGCTAGACTTTCTCTTATAGGACACTAGAGGCCCGACGCACGAAAATTCATGCAAGAGTAGGCCTTCCTTCTCCTGGCTGCTGGCACCAGCTTTCCTCTGGAACCCTGGACCCAGGCTGGCTTCCCTCTGGCCACCCGCAGGCACCCAGGACCCGGGCTGGCTTCCCTCCGACCCCGGCTTCATCAGGAAGGATGTCCAGAATGACGCCCAGAAGGACATCCAGTCTAATTAGCATATTACCCTTTTATTATATAGAACATAAGAGGAAGTAATCATCTATATTTTCACTTACTTAATGCTTCTCTCACTTTGGACCTTAACCTCTATTAAGGGAAGGACAGTGCTTTTATTGTTTGTCATTGTATTCCCAGTAATTACCACTGTGTCTGCAACAGAAAAGATTCCCATAAATATGGGTTAAGAGAATTAATTCATGAGATAGATGATATTATCCCCATTTTATTAATGATGAACTTGAAATTCAGTTAAATAACTAAAGGTAACATAAAAATATCAGGGCTTATTAAAAAGCTCATAGCACTGACCCAGCTATAACTTTATATTTATGGTCAGTTATGGTGAAAGGTCTATAACTCTACCAGGTAGATTTTTATTATTCCTATACTAGAGGCTCGGTACATGAAATTCATGCACAGGGGAGGGGGTGTCCCTCAGCCCAGCCTGCACCCTCTCCAATCTGGGACCCCTTGAGGGATGTCCGACTGCCCCTTTAGGCCCAATCCCACCCTAAATGGGCAGTCGGACATCCCTCTCATAATCCAGGACTGCTGGCTCCCAACTGCTCACCTGCCTGCCTTTCTGATTGCCCCTAACCGCTTCTGCCTGCCAGCCTGATCACCACCTAACCACTCCCCTGCCAGCCTGATTGATGCCTAACTGATCCCCTGCCAGCCTGTTTGCCCCTAACTGCCCTCCCCTGCAGGCCTGGTCACCCCTGACTGCCCTCCCCTGCAGGCCTGGTTCCCCCCAACTTCTCTCCCCTGCTGGCTTGGTCACCCCTAACTGCTTTCCCCTGCAGGCCTGGTCCCTCCCAACTGCCCTCCCTTGCTGGCCATCTTGTGGTGGCCATCTTGTGTCCACATGGGGGCAGGATCTTTGACCACATGGGGGCAGCCATCTTGTGTGTTGGAGTGATGGTCAATCTGCATATTATTCTTTTATTAGATAGGATAGAGGCCTGGTGCACGGGTGGGGGGCAGCTGATTTGCCCTGAAGGGTGTCCCAGATCAGGGTGTGGGGTTCCCTTTGGGCGTGTGGTGGCCTGGGCGAGGGGCCTGTGGTGGTTTGCAGGCCGGCCACGCCCCCTGGCGACCCAAGCAGAGGCCCTGGTATCTGGGGTTTATTTATCTTCTACAATTGAAACTTTGTAGCCTGGAGTGGAGCCAAGCCTTCTGCTTGCTCCATGGCGGTAGCCATTTTGGGGGGGATTTATGTATCTTCTATAATTGAAACTTTGTAGCCTTAAGCAGAGGCCTGGGCCGGCCAGGGTGTGCAGAAAGCTTGGCTTCCTCCATCACCAGGGGCAACCCTTGCCTCCTGCTCTTTCCAGCTCTGTGGCTGCTGCCATTTCTGTTTGGATTTATGTATCTTCTATCATTGAACCTTTGTAGCCTTGAGTGGAGGCCTAGGCTGGCAAGGGCAGGTGGAAAGCTTGGCTTCCTCCGTTGCCGGGGAAACCCAAGCCTCCCTCCTGCTCTCTGTGGCCATAGCCATCTTGGTTGGGTTTATTTGCATATTTGCTCCTGATTGGCTGGTGGGTGTGGTTTGTGGGTGTGGCTTGTGGGTATAGCAGAGTGATGGTTAATTTGCCCTATTACTCTTTTATTAGATAGGATTAAGTGAAGACTTTGAGGCATGTGGGGGCCCAGTGACATTCCCAAGTTCATGTAGCTAGTGACTGATTAAACCTGGAGTATATTCAACCTCAAAGCCCATGTTATCACTAGTATGCCATGCTGCCTGGCATGTTGCCCAGGTGTGAACTTGTGCTCACATAGGTGTAGTATGCACACAGGTGTGCTTGTGTGTATTTAAACACAAAAGTTTAAATATTCGAGTCTGGAAACTGGCCAACCCTCAGCTCAGCAAATGTCTTCTCTCTCATAAACCTAATCAGGGGAGTGGAATAACACAGATGAGTCCCTGCCAATGTTTCAGTCCCAAGTGCTTTGCTAGACCATATGGCTTTTTAAGAGTCACTTGCAAATATTAGGTGAGACTTGAGAACAATAATTAAAAGTCATAGATCACAGGTTAATTAATCCCTGGCCTCACGTAACACCTGGCCACCAAAGCATTCAACTCCCATGAATGACCTTCAAATCACAGGCCTAAGTAAACAGACATTAAACAGGCTTCCTCAGCTGGGTAGTAACCCTGACAACCCACAGTACATGCAGAGCAGTTTAGTGTAACATAGGCACTTTTATATTCATAATTTTTCATCTTCCAAAGAGTTGTAGAGCTTTCCCAGGCAGGTATTAACATCTTATTTGGTTTGTTTTTATTTGGTGACATTTAATGACCCAATAATAAATGCCATGATCTTTGCTAAGTACTTTATCTTTCTTATGCTATTTAGTCCTCACAGAAGCTCTGTAAGCTAGAGAATATTTTTGTTCTTATTTTATAGATGGTGAGGCTGAGGTTTGGAGAAGTTCAATGCTTTGCACAGAGTCATCTGGTTGACAGTGGTCAGAGTCAGACCCCTGCCACACCACTCAGATCAGCATCATCATTTTCTATTTGTAGGTGCTTTCTGTCAACAAGGACCCTCATGAGTGCTCTGCTCAAATCTCTCTAGTTCTGGTTCTCATGAGAATACAGTGAAATATGTAATAGCATTGTCCCCATTTCATAGGAGAAGGGACTATAGCTCAGAAAGATCAAGTGACTTATCCAAGGTCATAAAGCTGGTGAGTGGCAGAGGCAGGACTTAAACTTGGATAGCAGGGTCTTCAGAGCTCAAACTCTGAACTATCTATTCCACAGCATCCTTGGGCTAACTGACTTCTGACCCCTAATGTCCTGTTCATAGTGATGTGTCTCCTCTCTCTCTCTCTCTCTCTCTCTCTCTCTCTCTCTCTCTCTCTGTCTCTCTCTCTCTCTAACATGTGCAGGGTTTGAGAATATTCTTTTCCTGCTAAAGTTTCCTAATCTCATGAAGAAGCAATTAACTCCTAAATGGTAGGACTTTACCTTCCCCATGGGATAGACCAGGTAGAAGAGGCACATATTTAGGAAGTTTCCAAAGGGCATAACATTGTATCTGACCATGGGGCTTCCTCTGACTGCTGGCTGGGAATCATTAGCAAACACCCATGAACCTTCCCACATGTCTTCCCAGGACTGAGCAGAGTTTTGGATGAGTGAGAGCAGTTGGTCCGCAGAAGTAGTGCCATATGGTGATTAACTGGACCAGGTGTCAGTGTGATTGGAGACCTGAGGTTTGGCTGAGGCTTTGCTGATGGCAGGGAAAGAAGGCGCCCTTCTTACTTTGTTATGAGCTGGATCTGAGTATGCATCTCGGTGGAAAAGAGCAGTAAACTGGGAGTTAGGAGACACCTGGTTTTGTCTTAGCTTTTACTGTATCTACTTTAATTTTCTTGTTTGTAAAGTGAGGAAGGAAGACATTCTCCACTATTTTTATATTAAAGAGCCCTCTGAGACATATGATTCATTCATTCACATTCAACCAAGATTGAATTAGTACCAACCAGGTGCCTTCAGCTACACTCTAAGTTTGGAGAGAGACCAAGGAGGCTGTCTATGGACTTCGGTGCCATAAGTAGGCTTTTCAGTAAGCTCATCTCAAATCTCCTCAGGTTGTCTACACAGTATTTTTTTATTTAAATGTGCTTTGTAACCTCTAACACAGGGCTTGGAAAGCTTTTTCTGTGAAGGGACAGATGGTAAATATTTTAGGCATTGTGAGCTAGATGGTCATGGTCTTCATCTCAACTATTCACCTCTGCCATTCTAGAGAAAAAGCAGTCATAGACAACACAAAATGAATGAGAGTGATTTTAAGTTCCTCTAATCCCCTGTTGTCAATGTTGTATGAATGTGCAATGCCAATGTTTTTATTTGATCGTCTTTGCTAACTAAACCTTACTCTCAATATCCAGCCAAAGACCCTCCTCCATGCAGAAGTCTGTGTTATCTCCATCCCATTCTGGCATATCACTCTCCCAAACTACCCCAGATCAAATAGCCTACACATGAATCTGGGAACCTAGTTGTAGCATTAATAGTTATGTCTAGCATTTATTGAGTTCACTCTGCTTAGAAAGTCCTTTCTTCAGATCTTTGCATGGCAAGATATTCAGGCCTCAGCTCAGATATCGCCTTCCTCAAACAGGCAACCAAGTCCTTAACACTACACCTCTTAATTTTTTTTATCAGTCTTCCTGATGAAATAATATTAAGCTTACCGGCTTTTATTTGCTTTATTGGTGTACCTGGCACAGAGTAGGATCTCAGGTACTATAAGGGTTATAATCTTCTTCCAAATCATCTATTCTTCTAGAATGTAAGCTGCATGAAAGCTTGAATTGTGTCTGTCTTGTTCCCAGCATCTAACAATTCCTTGCACAGTGTGCACATTAAATATTTGTTGAGGAAATGGGTGCATTGAATGCCTACTCTGTGCCAGACATTGCACTAAAGCATTTTACATATATTTTCTTATTGAGTTCTAATAACACCTCTCTGCGGTCGGTCCTGCCATTTGTAGATGGGGAAACTAAAAAGACAGGTAAGGGAAGTAATGCCCAAAGTCACATTGCTGAGCCAGAATCAAACCCTGGTCCAGCTAGATCCCAAGCCTAGATTTTTTGCTCTTTTATTAGCTTCCATGTATGGTTCTTTCTTGGTCAAAAACACTTGCTTTCTCGTTTGCTTCTGAATATGTTTTACTTACTCTAATGGAGGGTGACTCCTGAATGGAGAAGGGCATTTCTCATTTCCTTTTATTGCCCATTGCCTAGCATTATGCTTAGCACAGAGTGGAGATTAATATTATTATTTTGCTCATTACTTGACTGGCTCTGAAGGAATTCTTTCCTGTGTGTTTTGGTACCTCACGGGATTTCTATCTTTCTCCAAGTGGAGTTGCTTATAGTCCTATTGCAATACCATTTCCCCCATCCTCAGGGACTCAGTGCACTTTGAATACTTCAAATACAGAGACTTGACATTTCTAAATAGCAGAGTAATTATGGGTGGTACCTCAAGGGCTTGGAGGGAGCAGAGGGCTCCTATTTAATTAACCTGGGGCTGTCACCAGCTGGGGACAGGCTGGTGGAGAGAGGTGAAACAGCTTTACTTGCAATGCTGGGTGAAGAAAGGTGCATTGGTATGTCTGCAGTGCTTCTGACAGAGAGAAAATGGACATTTGGTGCTTCTCCCCAAAGGTCATGGGTGTGCTCCCACTGTCCGGAGAGCCCGCAGAAGGGAGGCGCTCAGCCAGCAGCAGCCACTGGCACACATTGTCGCAGTGCTCTGTGGGATTTGGGGTGAAGAAGAGGGACAGTGCTAATCTAGGTGCAAGTGGTGATGGGTTTTCCTCTTTCTGTCCTTAGGCATCCACTCCATACATTCGAGGTGATGATAGTTCATCTTTTTTGTCAGGCACCTTCTTAACATAGATGAAGTCACCGTCAGAGTTTTGTCCAATAAACTTCTCAAATTGCTGCTCTAGTTTTTGCTCAGATCTCATCTCATTCAACTGAGAGAACAGCTGCTCACATTTTTGAATGGTGTCCCTATAAAACACTAACACATCGCAGAGCAACTCACTCACTGGTCTTAGCCTCAGAAACCACTTTTAACTGCTTTTATGTAATAGTCATTTTACATAGTGTGTGTGAGGCTAGGTATTTAGCCATAGGTGTTAAAAAATACTTATCATTATTGCAATTATTGTAACAAAAACAAGTAACATTTTTGGACATATTCTGTGAGCCAGGTGCTAATCTCAGTGATGAAAATGCATTATCTCTTATAATTCTGAAATAATAATCTGAAGATTCCATGATCAACTAGTTCTGTTTTATAGATGAGGAAACTAAGGCACAGACACATGATTCCTAGCCGTAAAAAGCTGCCGGTCAAATGAGGAAAGAAGATGTGAGTACTCATGATCAAAATACAAAGCAGAGGGTGATAAGGGTGAATATATCCAAGGTGAATTTAAATTAAATACCTATATTAGTTTAAAGGTCCACAGCAGATAGACCACCTGCCCTCCACCAACACATGTGATAGACATGGCTAATTAATCACAACAATCTGTCTTATCTCAAATACCACTTCCTCAGAGAGGTCTTTTTTGATTCCAAGGTAAACACACACACACAAAACAAACAAACTAACAAACAACAACAAAAAAAACAACAAAAAAACCCACCAGCCTTGCACTTACCGCCTTAGTCAGTCTCAATCACATTCTTCCATTTTTTTTTTTTTAATTATCCTCACAGTACACATTATCAGAAATTATCCTCTATGTGTTTTTTCTTGCTTTGTGAGAACACGGGCCTTTTCTTTATGTTTATCATCATACCTCTCTGCCTACAGCAGTACTACCAAATGGAAAATATGTTATTAATCTTTGTCAAATGAATAATGAATGAAGAGATTTAGGATGGCAAACTGGCCCAATAACGAGTCTCATCTTATTATTCCCAGATTTAAGATCCTGCAGGGTCTTCTTTTGTCATCAAGATAAAATGTCAACTCCTTAGCCAGGCCCACGAAACCTTTCTTAACCTGACTCTGAGTATCTTGTTAGCTTCAACTCTTGCCACTCTCTACCTTTGCCTCTATGCTTTAGGCATATTGGCATTGTTTAGTATATTTTTGCTTTCTCAGATAATATCTCTTCTTTCTACCAGCTAACTCATACTCATCCTTGGGTAATTTTAAAATAAAACTTCCTAGAAATTTCTTTCCTGACAGCATGCATCCCAGTCCCACTAAGAAGTACTTCCTAATCATCCGTGTTATAATCCTTACCACACTATCAGTTACCTATTTAATTGTTTCCCATGCCATAAGGTAAGCTTCATGAGACCAGGGTGGGTCTTAGTCACCACAACAAATGACTTGAGAAAAAGTAACATCCCAGCAAACCTTAGGCTTAAATTGCAAAAGCTTGCAGAAATTGTAAAGGATGAAAAAATAATGTAAGAGTGATTTCTGAATTTCCACCGTCATGGAATTCTTCAGTTGCATTGGTATGGTGTCTGGGAGCCAGATCCTTGCCTCCAGCTGGGTAAGTAAGCCCCAGCAGCAGCAGAAATCCTTTTTAGGGGAGTCACACAGAACACAGATGTGACATTGGAGCCCCACCCTCAGCTCTATTGTGATTTGTTATCTCTTTCTGCTCATTGCCTTGGAGAAATAGGCAGTGTTTACCTATTGCCAAGGCAAAGCTGAGCAGATGGTAAATGTCCTGTGTTCTGCCAACAAGAGTTAGGAGGAATAACTAGAATTCATTTGCTTGAGACAAACTCTAGCCAGGAATGTAACTGAGAGTTGGCAAAAGTAAGCTGTTAGCTTATGATTGATTTCTCAGTTCCAAGGAAAGAATGGTGTCTGTCTAGTGGCAATTGCAGTGATCCCAGATTATAAGATCCTTAATTAGAATTCATGTAGCACCTCCCCACCCCTCAATACCTCAGTACTCATCTCCTCTTTCTCTCTTTCTCTCTCTCTCTCTCTCTCTCTCTCTCTCTCTCTCTCTCTCTCTCTCTCTCTCTCTCTCTTTCTCTCTCTTTCTCTTGCATGATTTGATTTCTTTCCTGTCTCTTGACATTGCCTTCTCTACTATGGATATTTCAATTGACCTTATAAAGGCTTCTTTACCCAGGAGTCATATAGACATAGGATCACAGATTCTTTAAGGGGCATTTTGCTCTGTGATTTCCAAAGGCCAGCTGGTTCCTGAATTAGTGTGAGGGTGCCTTTTTGAGAACATATAGGGAACTATGAGAAATATCAATACACAGGTCTCTTCCTTGGAGATTCTGATTCAGTAGCTCTGGAGCTAGATTGCCACCTATGTTTTTAAAACCTCTTCAGGTGATTCCAGCCCAGCTAGACCCAGGAACCGTTGCAATAGAGTCTATTCTATAATTTGATCTCGAGTCTAGCCCCAGAACATCCTGAGAGTGCTCAAACTGCTCCTCTTCAAATACCAAAATATTCCAGAGAGTGCTTTTGCACTCTGACCTAGCTAATTTTATTATTTATGATTATTTTGTGCTTCTTGTTAATATCAGTGGCCTCCATGATTTGGAGGTAAGTGAGGGCTTGTAGGTTCTTCTTTCATGAGCTGGGTGCTATTGAAAAGCAATTCACAGACTGGTATCTGCCACAAATATAAGCAAATAGACTAGTCCTGACCATATTACAAGTTCATAGAGGTCAATAAGACTACCTGAATCCTAGGAATCTCTAAACTTCCAACAAAATCACGTGACTCATTTCTTCCATATCAATATCTGAACTAACACTCTTCTGAATCCTAATTCCAGGCACGATTCTGAAGCATGTCTCCAGACTTGTCAGATTCTTACATCTTTTTCTACAAGGGTGTTTCTAATATCTTGTATGCTAATTAACCAAATCCTAAATCGTTGATATTGATTAGAGATAAAGGTGTCCAAACCCCATGTGAGCTTCTATTCCTAAAGCATCTTGATTAAGATACTGAAAATGTTAACTAGTTATTTTCAGGTTGTATACTGGAACTAATTCCTTATTTTTTTTAACCTACAAAATGTTATAATTAATAAACATTATTTTTTAGAGCAGTTTAGGTTTCAGAAAAATTGAGTAGAAAGTACAGAGGTTTTTAATATATGGTCTCACCCCTCTCACCCCACATAGACAAGTTTCCCTTATTATTAACACCTTTCACTAGTGTGGCACATTTGTCACAATTGATGAGCCAATATTGTAACATTATTATTAACTAAAGTCCATAGTTTACATTAGGGTTCATTCTTTGTACCGTACATTCCATAAGTTTAGACAAATTTATAATGCTGTATTCATTATTACAGTATCATTCAAAATATACTAGAACTAATTTATGCATGCACATATAAATCACATGGTCTACGCCAAAGTTATTTTAAAATCTTTATTGTTAAAAGTATTACATATGACCCCTTTTTACCTTCATTGACTCCTTCTAGCCTGCCCCTGACCCTCACCCCAAGCCTTCACCTCCCTATTGTCTATGTCCATGAGTTATGCATATATGCATACAAAATCTTTGATCTCTTCCCACCCACCACCTTCTCCCACCATCCTTCTGAGATTAGACTGCCTCTTCATGCTCCTATGTCAAAAAATGCTTTTAAAAAAAGATTTTGGTAAAGCCCAATTCACATTTTTGTTGTTGTTGTTTGTGTTATTAGTGTTATATCTAAGAAGCAGTTGACTAATTCAATGCCATGAAGATTTACCTGTATTGGTGATGATATTAGTATTAATTCGTGCCAGAAAACATGCTAAATTCTTTATATATAATATCTCATTTGATCCTCACAACTATCTGTGAATTGTGACAATTGATAATTTCCAACCAAGGAACCTAAAACGTAGGGGCTTTATGTAAATTTTTTAAAAGTGTGCAGCTAATAAGTGTCAGAGCCATGATTAAAAATCTGAACAGTCAGATTTCAGGGCCTATGGCCGTACACTCTACTGTCTTTTTTCTTTGCTGTACTCGAGTTTCTTGGACAAGTGAAATTTTTTTTCTAATTAAATGTTTGTTAAACTATCACAAGGAGATAAATATTTTATAGCAGCTACCTTACTGGAAAAAATAAGAAATGGATGACTATAAATATTTCTATGAATAGAAGAGATTATCCCTGACTTAATCCTATCTCCTCACAGAAAGCTTTTCAAGTGTTGAGCCAAACAGAATGTTTCTTTATTATGTAGGCCAAGGTCAATTTATAAATTAGTCATCTGTCACAACCAAAGTATTTCAGAAATCTTTAAACTGTGATAAAGCGTGGACATGAGAGAGGTATTTTTCCAGTGAAAAAACTCAGTTCAATTATGCTATTACTTTATGCCCATAAAGGCAGCTTTCATGTCCACTGGATTAGTCAAGACTCTTTTTGCTTAAAAGAAAAGCCAAATGCCAACTCAAACTGGCTTACAAAAAAATGGAAATTTATTGGCCCATATAAATAAAAAGGTTCATAGTGAGGAGCTTCAGGTACACGTGGATGTAGGGTTGCTGTTCTTGCTAGTATGTCTCTGTCCTTGTTTTCCTCTGTGTTGGCTTACCTTTCCCAACAGATCCACAAGAGTCCCAAAATTATTGTTGGTTTGAGTGGACTTGGGGGTATTCCTGATCCATTCAATGAAACAAGGGGATTCAATACCCTGATTGGCCAGCCCTGTGTCCCCTGATTTCTGTAGGTAATGGGTGAGGTCAGTCTCACTTAAAAAACCTAGACTGAGAGTGAGGCAGGATGGTCTGCCAATGGATAATTAGATTAGTAATGCCATTGAAGGATGCTGCACAGGGAAGGTAAAACATTACTTGCTTGACAGAGTCATCTCTTCTGTGGGGTAAAGAACTTAGTTTTTTTAAATGTTCTTGAAAAGATTCAAAGTCCTCTTCTCCGAGTAACTTCAAAGTTTGTGTGTCCTCTCTAAAGGAATGAGTGATGAGAGTAATGATAAGAGTTATATGAGATTGTGAAAAAGAAATACCTAATCCAGTCTTAGAGGGTTAAGAAAGGTGTGATAGAAGACAGATGTCTAAATGGAGACTAGACGGATAAACAAGATTAAGAAATAAGGAGGTTAAGGGTGGGAAGTAATTAATGATCTACTGGGAGAGAAAACTATGTGAGTAGGGGAGTTGTGTCTTGCACTAATGGCTGAGGGGTCAAGTGATAAGTGAGGCCAGAGAGATGAGCGAGGAATTTGGATTTTATCTGAAGCTTAGGAAGAGTCTTTAGAGGGTTTTATTCAGAGTGCTGACAAGATGTGTCAGAGAAAGTGTTGTCCTAATCTAATAGTGAGGAAAATTGCTCTGAGAGGCTTAATCACTAATTGAAGATATCAGACAATTAGTCATACCCATCCCTTGGCCTCTGGCCTTCTGACTTCTGGCCCCAGGCATTGGCAGCTTCCTCTGTTTTTTTTTTTTTTTTTTTTTTTTTTTGTTTTGTTTTGTTTTGTTTTGTGTTTTTAATTTACATCTTCTAATCAGTAAAGGCTGCTGGTAATTCCCTCAGTTGCAATCATGTTGTGTTTGTCATTAACCCCTAGTATAATGGGATATAAAGCTGAGAAGTAAAACTCCTGAGTCTAATTTCCTCAGTAGAAATCATTGCAGAACTATTTGAACCATTGATAATCTGCTGGTTAGTCTGCTGTGCTCTTTCCGCCCTGTGCCATGATATCTCTTGTCTTACCTCCTAAAACTAGGACACTGAATGACTCAAGCCCAAGGATTTGGGTTCAATGAGGGGAAAAAGGTTAGGTGTGACCTAGAGGAGTGAAGAACTCATGGTCCTGGGAAAGGCAATCCAGCTCCTTGAGTTTGGAGACTTCAGAGATCTTTCCTGCTGGAGCACTAGGTATAAGCACATGAGAAGAGGGGAGTATTGACTTTCTTCTCAGTACTGCTGTAGAGCAGGGGCTAGTAAACTGCACCCCAAATGGATCAAATGCAACTCACTGCCTGCCTTTGTAAAGCAAGTTTTATCGGAACACAGCCATTCTCATACATGTACAGGTTGCCTGTGGCTGACTTTATGATACGATGGCAACGTTGAGTAGTTACAACAGAGAGAATATGGCCTGCAAAGCTTAACGTACTTACAGGAAAAGTTTGCCAACTTATGCTATTGAGGGAGAGTTACTGAGAATGGATCTTCGAGTAGATTGTGTTTTCCAATCTGAAAAGTACTCTAAAGGATGGGGTCTGTAGGAGGTTCACATAGGTGGGTCTAGAGAGCCTTAGTTACTACAGAGCTGAGGGGTTCCCTGAGCTCTATAAGGCTTTACTTCAGATAAGATGTTTGAAGGAGCATCTTTCCAGTTCATTAAACCCCAAGGGGGCTACTTGAGACTACTGAATAGGAGTTCAGTGACAGAGAAAGAGCACTTCTTCCTCTAGGGACTGGTGAATTTCCACTCCTGTGTGGCATTTGCTTTATGGCATTGGAGCAATGAACAGAGCTTTCTCTTCCAGCTGTGAGGCATCTGGCTTGGATCCCTCCTCTTCTCTTTGCCGCAGTAGTCTTGATGTTCCTGCTGTGTTCCAAACTGAATTGGCATCTATATTCCCCTCTGCAGTGCCCTTGCAGGCTTTGCCAGACCCACCCCAGCCCAAACGGTCTTCCTGCTGACACAGTGGGCTTGCCCTCTGGGTGCCTTTCTACCCCCGGGGGAATGGCAGAGTTTGAGTTTTGACTAGGAGAGCTCACAGAGCTGCTCACTAACTCGATTTCATTAATTCACTTCTGGTGGTACCTGTTCTCAGCGTGTAGAGAGAGAAGCCTGAATGAAATGCCTCTTAAATCATTGAAAGGTCTTTCCTGGTCCAAAATATTTGATCTACTGACCCTGCGGTGGTGCTTGAATATCCTAATTTAGATTAAGAAACCAAAAGCACTTATTAAAATGATAATGCTTCCCTATGCAATACTCAGCCAGCCACTAGCTGCCACTTTAGCTAAACATGAATGACTTGAATGGAGTAACTGAAGGAGAAATCAGAATCTCCAAGTAAATGGGATAAGTCAGTTTTGAAAGGGAGAGGAATCTGGGAAATGCTGGGACCAGACAGGCCCAATTCACACATTCAGAAGGAAGTACATAGATACTATGTACAAGGGAGAGAAGGTATACATTGGAGGAAACACCTTTCCTCCAATTTATATTTTCATAAGTATAAAAAATATATACAAGGGCTTGTATTATTTTCTCCACTGTGTATCACAAAATGTTCTCTGTGCTGTGAAAAAGGTGGGGAAGTACTACATCAGGGAAACTAAAACGTGGAATTTAGTGAGTTAAGACAGTGGTGAGAGATCAGACCAAAGGATCATGGAGAAGCCTTCAGATGTGGGTCTTAATCCTAAAAGCAATTGTTCTGCCACTAACTGCCTGAGTCCCATACTCTTGTTGGACCTCAGTTTCTATTTCCCAAATTTGACCAAATAATCATTTTGCTTTTCACTCTAATGAGTGAAACGTATTCTGACATAGACATGATGGCAAAGTAGAGTTGAAAGAGGCAACTGTTGACAAATGAGACACTGAGGGACAGAGAGGGCTAAGACTTCCTTGGGTACTGCCGAGAGTAATTAGCAGAGTTCTGGACTAACATCTAGGTCTGGTGACTCCTAGATCTGGGCTGTTTTCACACCCCAGTTTGAAGAGTGAAACCAACAAACCAGGTCCTCTTTCTACATGGTTGGAGAATGTTTGGTCATTTCTCCCTTAGTTGCCATCATGTCATAAATCAATTATTTTCAAAATTGGAAGTGGCCTCACAGCTCCTCATCCAATCTGCTTACTTAATTTATGGAAAAACGTAAGCGTAGATGTGACACAACCTGCTTAAAATTAAGTCAGTGGCTTATTTGGTTAGGAACTCGGCATTTATTTTCAACTCCATTATACTTTTTTCTTATTATACCATGCAGAGACTTCATTGAATAAGCCAGTATCTCATGATTGAAATGTGTAAAATGAATTTAATTCACATGTAAACATTTTTAAATCATTCACTTGGCTTGGGTTGCTTTCACTGAGTATTTCCTTCCTTCCTTCCTTCCTTCCTTCCTTCCTTCCTTCCTTCCTTCCTTCCTTCCTTCCTTCCATTTAATTGTCTAAAGTTTTACATATGTCTCCTTTTCCCCAATTAACCCCCTTCCCCCCGGCCATTCCCACCCCAGGCAAGCCCTCACTGCCCCAGTGTCTGTGTCCATTGGTTATGCTAATATGCATGCATACAAGTCCTTTGGTTGCTCTCTAACCACCTCCCACCCCCCACACACACACACACATACACCTCTCCTGCCATTTGACTCTGGATCTATTTTTGTTCATCAGTTTATGTTGATCATTATACCCCACATATGAGTGAGATCATGTGATATTTATCTTTCTCCAACTGGCTTATTTTGCTTAGCATAATCGCTCTAGTTCCATCCATGCTGTTACAAATGGTAAAACTTCCTTCTTTTTTATAGTGGCATAGTATTCCATTGTGTAGATGTACTACAGTTTTTTTTTAATTCACTCATTTGCTGATGGGCACTTAGGTTGTTTCCAAATCCTAGCTATTGTAAGTTGTGCTGCTATGAACATAAGGGTGCATATATCCTTTCTGATTGGTGTTTCTGGTTTCTTGGGATATAGTCCTAGAAGTGGGATTACTGGGTCAAATGGGAGTTCCATATTTAACTTTTTGAGGAAACTCCATACTGTTCTCCACAGTGGCTGCACCAGTCTGCATTCCCACCAGCAGTGCAGGAGGTTTCCTCTTTCTGCACACCCTAGCCAGTACTTGTCATTTGTTGATTTGTTGATGATAGTCATTCTGACAGGTGTGAGATGGTATCTCATTTTTGTTTTGATTTGCATCTCTCAGATGATTAGTGACTTTGAGCATGTTTTAATATGTCTCTTGGCCTTCTGTATGTCCTCTTTCGAAAAGTGTCTATTTTCAACACTGCTCCTAAATTTATTCATTATTTATTTTTTCATACATTTATTCCTTTATTGATGCATTATATCGATTGAACCTTATGTGTTCTGATCAATGTAATAAAATAGCCAACGTTCAATCTGTATTCAAATGATTCTAATTTAATAATGTATGTAAAATATATGCATATGGGATATTAATAGAGCATCTATATTTTGCATAAAGTATGAGACAAGTAATTCAAGGAATGTTACAAGACACTCCAAAGCTACAGGAGTCAAGTAGATAAAGTGAGGTCAGTGTGGGCGAGGAGAAGTTAGAGTCCTGTGGAGGAGGTGACTCTTTTGTTTGGCTAGATATTGAGCAGATGGTGAAGGGCATTTGATGGCAAGATAATATTAATACATATAAGCCTAGCATTTGTGAGAAACAATGACTTTTCTCTCCCCATCTGTCCTTTAAAAAGAATTTTCTTTTCTCTCTATGTATTTCTGCTTTGCCACAACTTTAATCTTTCCAAACAATGACAATTATTCGATAGAAAGTTGTCAATAAATATACTACACAAATAGATAAAACCTCCCTAAAGAATTAACATCATTGAGGCATGCAGTGTTTGATAAAAATGAATTTTTCAGACTACTGAAGCTTACCCTTTAAAAGTCAAAACTGGTTTTTTTGTGTGTGTGTATGTTTTTTAAATGATTTTACCCATTTTGGATATAAATCCTAGTATAATACATTTAGTCTCCCCTAACTTTTTACAGAGAATTTATCACACAATTTTCAAACTTCTCCTAGTGACTATGATTATTGGAAGAAATATGTGTTCTTGTTCTCTGCACAGTTGAATAGCTGTTTGTCCTTAGACTAAATTTCCCTCAACGGCAATACAGATTAATTTCTCACATCTTTTTAGTTTCCCTGTCTCCTTTATCACTGTGTCTTGTTATAGATTCCTATGTTTTGGGTATCTATTTCTAACAATCGACTTTCTTTCCTAAACTATTACTTCTGTGCGCCCTTACCTGTAAAAATAAATGGGGACTGGATTGGAGAAAGGGGCTGCTGGCTATGAGTCATGAACTGGTTTTTATTAACAGCTTTGCCAACAAATGGACTGTATAATCTTGAGAAAGTTGCTTTCTTCCTCAGTTTCCAGGTTTCTCAGCAGAAAAGTTGCCTGGAGGTGATGATGTATGGTTTTCAAACTCTTTAGGGACTACCTTAGATGGGGACTAAGGGGCCCAAGGAAGGGGCTCCTGGCCATTTATGTTCTCTTCCAACATACTTTAACCAGCCTATCCTAGCTTATCTTTGGTATCTGGAATATTCATAGACAGTGTTTCATAACTTAAGTTGCGAGGCCATTGAGTTTGAATGGTAATGGCTATAATTTATTCATATATTTAATGCCTCTGTGGTCCCCAATCTACCCTAGGGATGTGTGTGTGTGTGTGTGTGTGTGTGTGTGTGTGTGTGCGCGTGCGCACATGTGTTTATACATACATATATGCCTATATATATGCTACTATCTTCACTTTATATTTGAGAAAACTAAGCCATGGGGAGTTTAAGAAACATTCCCAAAACCACGTAGTCAGTAAGTGATAAAAAATATAATTCTAGCTCCATGATACAAGACTCAAGAGCTGGGGAAAGTTTCACATTGTCTTCTAGTACAACCCCTTTTACTTCCACGAGACTACGATGCCAGATGTCATATAATGTATCTATAACCTCAGAGCTAAGTGTTTCCCTCTGAGGAAATTATGTTGACTTTAGTGGTGCTCACCCATGCTTCTCTTTGACTTTTTCTTCTCTTTTTCTCTGCTTCAAGACCATGCTCTGAACATAACTCCATCCACAGAAAATTAAAACTAGCAGTTCATTGATGATGTGAAACATTTATACGTGCATCAATCAACTACATGGAACAGCATGGACAGAGGAAGAATATGGGCTTGAGGAAGGAAAAATACCTAATATATACCTAAAACAACATGAATACTACTTTTGGGGAAAAAATCTTTTTTTTTTTTTTATCTTTAGACACTAGATGTTCTCTGCAATTGGTAAATCTCCCCCTTCCCCGACCCCCAGTGAACTTTGATAGCTTTTCTATTTTGTAACTTCCCTTTGCCAGTGTCCTGGAGAAAGCTGCCTCCTCCATCGACAGGCAGGAAGGAATTAAATAATGAACTGAAACCAGAGAATGGCGAGCACACACCTGTGTGTGTGCACGCAGGCCTGCCTTTGTCTCCAAATAGCAGATAATTACCAGTTCCCTGCACCTCTTATTCTTTCTATCCGGAGCTGTCAAACTTCTCACCTACCTTTAGAAAACTCAACAATGGCTAATGTTCTTGCTTTTTCAATGAAAGAGCTCCAATTTAGGAGAGCAGCCAGGAAACACTCAGATTCTTTGTCCCCAGTCACTTGGCTTTCCGCCTAAAGCTTCATTTCTTTCTTCCTTGTCATCAGATAGTGTGAGGGCATGACTTGACCTTCCACACTCTAATAGAGCATGTTACTACTCTTTCCTGGTTTTCTGAGCTCAGATTTCCACAACCAAGCCTGACTGTGGTCTCCATGCTGCAGTTTCCTGACTTCTCAGAAGGAAAGTGTACCCTTGGGTGAGCCTATCCTCTCTCTCTTCTGCTTTGTGTTTCAGAGATTCATGGCCTGGAATTTCTGAGCATCTTTTACAATTCACCGAGGCTTCTTCCTTCCATAAAGCACCATTTTCTTCAAAAGTGCATGAAGGCTGAAAGCAAAGTATAGAATGATCACACTGTATCCTACCCGAGTCTCCTAGGCAGAGTGAACAAATTTAGGAAGTACAATGCTATAAGAATCACAGGATTTGGAGTCATATAAACTTGTTTCAAATCTCCTAGTTTTATGTTCTTGAGAGAGTGTTATTCTTTTTGTTGTTGTTGTTGAACTAACATGGGCTTATAGCATTAGGTAGGTTTTAGGTATATGACATTATACGGTAATTCGACCTCTGTATGTACTACATTGTGCTCACTCCCCGAAATCTAGTGTCCATCCTTCACCTTACAGTTAACCTCCTCCATCCCTCCTTAGAATGGAACTACCATATGACTCAGCTTTTGCACTTCTCATTCTTTTCTTAAATAACAGCTTAATTGAGATATGATTCCTGTACCACAAGTTTACCTTTTAAAAGTGTACTATTCTGTAGCTTTTACAATACTCAGATGTGCAACCATCACCACCATCTATGTTCAGACTACTTTCATCACCTCAGAAAAGTAACCCTTACTCATTAGTGGTCACTCCCCATTCTGTCTCCTCCACCCCTCCTCCTGATAACCACTAATTTGTGATTTGTCTATTCTGGATATTTCATGTAAATGGAATCATAAATCATATGGCCTTTTGTGTGTGGATTCTTTCACTAGTTTTTCAAGGTTCATCTATTTTGTAGTATATGTTAGTGTATCATTCCTTCATACAACACAATAATATTTGATTGTATGGATACCACATTTTGTTTATTCATCAGCTGACAGACAGTTGGATTGGTCTCACTTTTTGGTAGTGATACCCTCTAGTTTAATTTCTAATTTTAGTAAACTAAGTTTTTCCCCTATTTCCCCCCTGCCCACTTGGTCAGTTTAGCTAAAGGTTGATCAATTTTGTTTATTTTTTTAAAATAACTTTTGATTTTCTTATTTCTGATTTTCTCTATTGTTTTTCTGTTTCATTTATTTTTCTCCTCAGTTTTTTGTTTTGTTTTTGTTTTTGTTTTTTATCCTCACCCGAAAATATTTTTCCATTGATTTTTAGGGAGAGTAGAAGAAAGAGGGACAGAGAGAAACATCAACGTGAGAGAAACACATAGACTTATTGCCTCCTGCACAAGGCCTGACCAGGGCCCAGGCGGGGGAGGATCCTGCAACCAAGGTTCATGTCCTTGATCGCAATCAAACTTGGGACCCTTTGATCAGCAGGCCAACCACTGAGCCAAAACCGGATAGGGTTCTCCTCAACTTTAATATTTCATCTTTCTGTTTGCTTTGGACTTAGTTTCATTTTAATTTTACTTAAGGTGAAGGATTGGGATATTAATTTGACTTCTTTCTTCTTTGTTATTATAGGCATTTACAGCTATAAATTTCCTTCTAAGCACTGTGTTAGCTACATTGCATGAAACTTGGTAAGTTATGTTTTCATTTTGATTCACCTCAAAATGTTTTCTTATTTGTTTTGTGATTTTTTTCATGGACACATTTGTTATCTAGAAGTTTGTTATTTAATTCTCATGCATTTGTGAGTTTACCAAAATTCCTTCTGTATTAATTTTTAATTTCAATTCATTTTAGTCAAAGGACATGTATGAACTATAAGTATAATTTGAATCTCTTAATATTTATTGAAATTTGCTTTATGGACTGACATGATTAACTTGGGGAATATTGTATGTGCTCTTTAGGAGAATGTTGCTATTTTGCTATTGTTGGGCATCCTGTTCTATAGATTTCTGTTAGGCCTCTTGGTTTAAAAGGTCATGTTATAATGGTTAGGTCATTCTCCTACATTATCATTTTAAAATGTCTATTTTTCATATCTAAAAACAATCTTTTTTTTTTTCAAATTTTTATTAAGGTATTATATGTGTACATATCTTACCATTGCCCCCCCCACACACCACTCCCATACCTGCCCTCACCCCCCAATGTTTTGCATCCGTTGGTTACTCTTATATGCATGCATACAAGTCCTTCAGTTGATCTCTTATTTCCCCCACCTCTCCCTAACCTTACCGCTGTAATTAGACACTCTGTTTGATGCTTTACTGCCTCTGTAACTATCTTTTGGTTCATCAGTTTATAATGTTTTTCATTATCCCTAAATGAGTGAGATCATGTGGTATTTTTCTTTCATTGACTGGCTTATTTCACTTAGCATAATGTTCTCTAATTCCATCCAGGTGTCTACAAATGGTAGTAATTCCTTCTTTTTTATGGCAGCATAGTATTCCATTGTGTAGATGTACCATAGTTTTCTGATCCAGTCATCTGCTGACGGGCACCTAGGATAAAAACAATCTTGTTTAAAGTATGCTACTTTTAATATTAGTATAGCTATTCTGATCTCTTTTGAATTCTGCTTGCATGTTGCATGTTATATCTTTTTTTAATCTTTGGCTTTTAACTCATGTCTTTGAGTTTAAAGTGTCTCTTGATGACAACATAAAGGTAGGTAACATTTTTCTTTAAATTTATTTTGCCAATTTCTATATTTCAATTGAAGTGTTTAGTCAATTTAAATTTAATGTAATGGTTGTGATTTTTTACCATTTTGCTGTGTTCTATAAATATCTACCTTTCCCCTAGAATTTCTCCATTACTGCTTTCTACTGTGTTAAATAGTTATTTTGTGATATACCATTTTAATTTTTTATTGTTTTTGGTTTTTACTGTATATATTTTAGTTGTTTTTTTTTTTTTTTTCCTTTAGTGGCTGTTCTGGAGCAGTTAACTTGTTACCATCAACCTTGTTTGAATTAATACCAAATTAATTTCTATTGTACTGGAAAACTTTCCTTCAAATCCTTCTCCTTCCTTTGTGCTCAACAGCACCTCTTTCTGCTTCTATATCTTTTTTAAAATTATGTTTTTATTGAGTTGAGAGAGAGAGAGAAAGGGAGAAGGAAAGAGAGATGGAAACATTGATGAGTGAGAATCATAGATTGGCTGCCTTTTGCATGCTTCTTTGGGGATTGAGCCTGAAACCCAGGCTTGTGACTTGATCAGGAATCAAACTGGTGACCTCTTGGTACACGAGGTGATGCACAATCCACTGAACCATGCTGGCCGGGCTGCTTCTATAACTTAACCTGGGTTTCTTTTTCCTGGACTCAGTGACTCCTGAGGACAAATTCAATGACTGGTCAAAATAAGATATACTTAAATCTTAGTTATGGGGTAAATGAGCAGAGTAGAAGTTTAGTGAACACCAATACATAGTGCATGAGATACGAATCAGAACTACTGAAGACTTTACTTAGAGCTAATCTGTGCAAGATAAAATTGATGTGTCTGTTTCTCAGAAAAAGAACCTGTCTTCATTGATAGCACAAATCATGAAACTTCCCTTCAGTGAGCAAGAAAGCTAGAGAAAATGTAAGACTACAAATTGGCGCTGGAACTAAGGTGTTTTTTTTTTAAAGATTTAATGGGAAAGTATAATAAGCAAAGCTCTTTTGTAATCATAGCATTCATTTATTTAAAAAGGACCTGGGCTATAACCAAAGCAATCTTTCCTGTATTACCAAGAATTTGTCCACTGGGTATAACTTGAGTGACTTGATGGCAGCTGTCCAGTTAATCCATTCATCACTGAGACTGTATTTGCTACATTTGACTGCTCTCTACTTCCCAGGTGATATGTGGATGAAACATATTGCCCAATTTGTATATGGATCAATCAACAAAAGCTTTTTGAGCATTATACTCTTTTTTTTCTGGGAAACACAGTTATTGGGCAAAGCACTTCCTGAATGGCAGAATACACACACATACCACACACACACACACATATACACATACTCACACACATGCACACGCACACGCGCACACACACACACACGGTAATTCATAATTGACAAATGAAAGATAAGGGTGCTAATTTTCTGACTAAATCTAGAGGAAGAGTTGACTTTTGCAGATGTTTGAAAAAATTCAGAAGACCAAGTAGGAATTTTATACATAAAACTTATGGGTTGTCTTCAAGATATAAATGCAGGATATGGGGAATGGAAAAGAGAAAAGCCTATTGAGGGTACACAGAGAATAGACCAATAGATGAAGGCATCAAATGGGAAATAATTCTGGGACAATAGGTTAGGTTATTTTGGGAAGGGCCCCAAGTTACACCATGAAAGGCTTGTAGGTTCTGTCTCTGCAGTGACAAAGTAGATGATGAGTGAAGCAAGCTCAGGGGAGGGAGCAGAGGGGGGAAGAGAATAAGAGAGGGCGACAGAGAAAGAGAGAAAGAGGGAAAGGAAGCAAGAAAAAAATCAAGTCACTCTGCCTCCGTTGAAAAAGGACAGCTGGCATTTATTCAAGGACATTTTGTGTCCCAAGCATGTGAGCTCATCATGTAATTTTTCAGGAGGAGTGGAGAATCTGGGACTTTATGAGAAATATTTTACATTTCAAGGATGGGCAGCTAATCACTTTGTCATCACTATAGGAAGCAAAACAAACAAACAACAACAACCAAAAACCCCAAACATTTAAGAGTGTGATCTGTTGTTTGCATGTGTATAGAGGCTGTGTCCTCTGGGTTGTCCAAAAAGCACAGAAGAACATTTGTCAGTTTGGATTCTGGGAAGGAAAGCAACTAAGAGGGACTGAGATGGAGAGTCTATTGGGGTAGTCCAGGTGGGGGCAGATTATATGAACTTGACCCTGGCTTTTGGAAGTGAGAAGTGAAAGAAGCAGGTAGATGGGGCACAGTGCTGTAGAGGAAGGTGCAGGAAAGATTTGATCTTTCTCCGAGAGCCCAGAAATGACTTGTGTGCTGTTTTTTCCCCTGCTGAAAGGCACTGCCTTGTGTTTTGCCCCAATACACACCCTCCGCTGACCTTTCTCAGAGCTGATTTTGTGTTCTAATTGCTTTGCTATAATTTTATTTCCCAATTCAGCACTTCCAATCTGTCCCCAGGGAAACTTGAGTGCATGTCCAGGTAACATTGTAGTCTTTAAACTTGTCAAATAAGAAATCATTTCATAGCCCTATTTTGATATGGGCTTTTTTTCTCCTACATTTCAAGTTAAAGAAGATCAAGGGCTTTCAGCTAAATCACTTACAAGATAAATGAGTCATAGGGAAATGCAGTGTTTTGATGAAGAATATTCTCCTTATATTCTCTTCTTATGTGAATCTTCTTTGAAGAAATTTTCCCTAATTATTACAAGCTACAATCTTTTCTTCATTAATTTTTTTTTCTTTTTGTTATTCTGAAAGTTTCCAGGGTATAGTTCTTTTTCAAAAGGTAACAAATTGTTGTTGGCTTTGATTAAAAGATTGTATGCTAATTAAAATAGTTATTTCAAAAAGTACAAAGCAGATCTTAAATATTCCCACTGCTATGGTATATTTTAAATGGTGTCTTCTATATATTGTTCCAAAACTTGGATTTTCTCATTGAATTTTCTATAGTTCCATGTCAGTAAAGTAAGCATTCTTTCCATTCATTTTATGTCTTTATCCAGTAATTTCCTCAGGATACAGAAGTAAAACAGCTGTGTTGAAAGATGCAATTTTGAAGGATATTTAACAATTTTCTTTATAAATGTCACTTTTTACTTCCAGTAGCATATGTGAGTGTAGGCTTCCCCGCCCCCCCCCCCCAGCAACCATGCATATTAGCAATCTTTATAATATTCAGTTATCTGAGAGGTAGAATGTTGTCTCTTCAGTTTCTATAAAATATGTTGGTTGGTTCTCTTATTTGGGAATTTAGATATTTATAGTTTCGCGCTGACATTTAAAGATCTTTGAAAACATTTGTTTTATCTTCCCTGTTAAAATATAAGTCCTTAAGACATTATTATTTCAATATTTAACAGTTACCTCTGTCATGGGCTCTTATCTTCTTTCCTTTGTAGTTCAGTGCCATTTCGGTCTAATATCATTTTGTATCCCCCAAATAATTTAAGAAATTATAACATTTTTTAAATAAGTAACTAACATGCTTTTTAAAAAAAATTCAAAGCAGCAAACATTTATTGATCACCTACTCTGTGTTAATTGTTTTATTCCTGCTGGGTAAAGCTCTGTGAACCCAGAAATGTATGTTGAACAAATAAATGCAGCCAAGATCTGGAGATACACTGTCCAGTAAGGTAGCCACTACCGTAGACACATGTAACTACCAGACATTGAATAATAATTAGTCCGAATTGACATATGCTGTAAGTATGAAACACATATTGATTTTATAGACTCAGAAAATAATAACTCAAGGATAAATTTTATATTGATTGCCTTTTGAAATGATAATATTGGAAATATATTGGATTCAATATAATATGCTAATGTGGCTACTAGAAAATTTAAATAATGTGTGACTCACATTATATTTCTATTGGACAGTGCTGCTCTAGAGATTTTTATAATATAAAAATTAAGACTGTTCAAGGCCAGCCTGGTTGTGCTCTTGGATGGTCTTCAGATCAGAATGTCATATTCTTTTGCAACAAGAAAGGGAACAAAGCACCCAAATACCATTGTCATATGGCTGATGTTTCCCTTGTCTTTCATCTGAACAAGCCTTGATGAAAGGAACTACCTTCAAACAGAATAGTTTATGGCCCTTTGGAAAGAAGCTTAAATTGAAAAGGAAGAGGTGAGTTGGAATAGTTCTGACTTTGAAGGACTGCTCATGTCACCATAAAGTGACGGTCACCATGTGATCTGTTAGCTGGCTGCAGAAAGAGGGTGAACCACTGTTCTACAAAAAATGCTGGGTATTGCAAAATCCCAAAGGCAGAGAATTGTTGAAAGAAAACTTGGCCTGAGCTATGAGGAGGGAGCTTCATCTGGCTCCCCAGTTCTTCCCTCTGTGGGATCACAGGAGAGAATGGCTGTTCACCTTGGGTTCTGATTATATGCTCTAGGAATAACATTCCTTTAGTGGGAATATGTCCGCCTTCCCATTAAAATGAACAATTCCAGCACTGTGCAGTTGACTCTCTCATTTTGTAGATAATATCAGTGATTTAGACTAAGTAATGACATGAATGACCCTGGGCCCTAGAGTGAAATTATTCAGTATCCATTTAACATGGGTATATTTTAGCTCCCCCACCACATCCTAAAGTCTTCAATTCTAATTTCTCACAGAATGAGCATAATCAGTTGGTTCTGGACAAAGCCTATTCTGCATAAGTTATTTCAAACTCAAATTTTCTAGCTTATCAAGATATCTAAGCTGCTTTCCTCTACACCTAATATTTGGATTTATTTTATAACGGTTGTTATTTTTCTGTATTCACTAGGTGTGGCAGAGGGAAGATAGCTTGAGCTCATTAAAACCAAAGTGGGTTCTAATACCCACTCCCAATTTACATATGAGAAGGAGATTGTCAGATATTTACACATCACACATCTAGTCCTCCCAAATATGTCAAGTGTGTGGCTGTGTACAGACTATTGCTGGAGAATGTAAAGAAACACACTTGCTCCACATATCTTCCCTAGAAATACTGCATTTGGGGGAGAAAATCAATATTCTGCTAAAATGAAAGAACCAATGAAAGAGCCACTATATTGGCCATGACACAAGTCATTTTGTGCAGATTCTTCCTTTCTCACATTCAGTGAATCTCTTCTTCGTTTTCCCCTCCCTCTACACATCTACCAAATATGTATTGACTTTCTACTATGTGCACTTTTTTTGCTACTCTAGGCGAGATACATGCTTAATGCAAGGCTCTACTTTCTTTTTTATTTTTTTAAAATATATTTTATTGATTTTTTACAGAGAGGAAGGGAGAGGGATAGAGAGCCAGAAACATCAATGAGAGAGAAACATCGATCAGCTGCCTCCTGCACACCCCCTACTGGGGATGTGCCCACAACCAAGGTACATGCCCTTGACCGGAATCGAACCTGGGACCCTTCAGTCCACAGGCCGACACTCTATCCACTGAACCAAACCAGTTAGGGCAAGGCTCTACTTTCAAGAAACAGAGTTATAGTTCTCACATTAAGAGAATCAAATTTTGAGGGTTGTGCTCTAGGAGACTGAATGGGGTGGGATATTGCACTCTGGTGAAGGCTTTGACCAACCATGAGGTGGATATGACTTGAGAGCCCTGATGGGCTGATAAATGAATGTCTGAGATAGGTGGGAAAGTATAAATGATATATAAATACAGGATGGTAAGCTTCACTTTTCTTTGTAATGTTGCTAACTAATGGTAGTCCCATAAAAGAAGAGCTGAAAATTGGGGCCATCGAATACCAATGGATTCATCAAACCCTCTGTCTCTAGACTTTAAAAAGGAAACCATTTATCATGGTTTGTAACTCTGGAGAATTTGTCTTGTGTTAAATAAGAGATACTTTGACAAAGAAAATTAATTTTGTTCTCTCTTTGATTTGCATTTTCTTTGAAACTTAGAAACATAAGGCTTAGCAGGCCCTGGATTAGGGAAACAAAGTCCCTTCATCTCTCAGTAAATAGCCATTTCCTGTAACAAGTCTGAGTCCTTTCCCAGATGCTTGGAATTTGCAAGCCTGGTGATTCTATTTCTAGGATTGTTCATAATGTTTCCTCATTTCCTACTTCTTTCTTTCTCTTCCTTTCTGAATATACTGCTGTTACTTATTAGCCCTATTCTCCATCTCAGAGGAAGCTAACTCCACGGTGGAGAAAATTACCACTGAATGTTAAGACTTAGCTAAATAATTTTCTTCTAGAAACACTGTAATCCATTGCTTGGCAAAATTGTAATAAGTACTTGGTTAGGAACAATGAAGAATGAAAAGTAAAATTAAGTAAATGTTCATACCTTGAAATTGCACACTTGTCAGATATAAACAGCTACAAGTTGGAAGTTGGAAGTCATAAAGACTTGGATGTGATTCTTAGTTGAGTAGTGTGACTTTGAGTCAGTAGCTTTCTCTTGTTTGGACTGTTTTGTGATTTTTTTTTCATTTGTAAATCAAGAACTTAGTCCCTTTTTTAATATTTACAATCTCTTATATTATTAGATAATAATATATTGATCCCTTAATATGAAGCTGAAGCCACATTAATGACAGAAGTGAATTCTCACAGCTATTCTATGAAGTTAAGTACTACTGCTATCCTCATTTTACAGATCAGGAAATTGAGGTTTATGTATTGGTCCAAAGTCATATAGCCAGTGAAAGGTAGGTCTAATACTTGTTGTCTTTGTATATAATCTATTGTTTGATTTCATGCTAAATATATGCCAAAATTTGACAGATAGTGATATTGAGGTTAAAAAAAGTTGGATATAGTTTTTTAACTCTAGGTTCTAAAATATGAACCCAAGATTATGGGGAATATTTGTATAGGCAACAAAAAAGAGTGCCAACCTTTCAGGTTGGGTGAGCCAAGGTCAGATATGTGTCAGGAGTGAACAGGATGAGTCTGGGGAACATCAAAACATTAGTTTGGCTTGCTCAGAGGGTCTTTGGATAAATGACATTGAATAGAGGATGACACTGGGTTATGGATGGCCTCAAATTCCACCCTCAGTAAATATAAATAAACTCATCCATTCTCCAGACATTGACAGAAATGAAACACAGTTGTTTCCATGTGCACATAGCCTGATAGAGAATGAGCATCACATTTGGGTTTGAATGTGGCTCTGCTATTTCATAGTTATCTGCCTTGAGTGAATGACTTAACATCTGTGGACTTTAGTTTTTCACCTGTGGAATTGAAATAATGATTCATATTACATAGTTTCATGAGAATTCAAAGTTAAGTGTCTGTATAATATCTCCAAAGTAATATACTCAATTGAGCAAGTAATATGCTCTATATACACCAATACTATCATTGTTTGAATTAAATGAGACAATATATGTAAAGTGTCTGATACAATGCCTAGCACTATATAAATGTCAATTTTTGTGCTAATAATTCTATCATAAGATAGATACTATGTCTCAAATTGCTCATAAACAAGTAGAGGAAAACAAGCATTCATCGAAATGCAATGCAATTATTTTAGAGATGTTACAAGGTACATTATAATTACATATGAAGAGATATCAAAGTTGGCCAAGAGAATGTGGATTATCAGAGAAAGCTTTACAGAGAAAGCCACACTTAGGAAAAAATCTTTAAAAATAAAGTGGAATTACTCTAGATAAAGAAGTAGTTGGGGAGTATTTTGACAGAAAGCAAAGGCGGGAAGATTAGTTAGAGATCACAGAGCACTAACTGAAAACAAAATAGAAATGAATTGGTGAGACATAATGTGAGAAGTAGTAGCAAGAGGTGGGGCTGGAGAAGTAGGGAGGGACGAGACTATGATGGACCATGTAGACATGTGAAGCAATATAAGTTCCCACCCAGAATCAAACCAGAGAACAGTGTCGACTGTGAGGTGATTGTGAAAAGAAGACTTTGCAAATGTCAGATTGCCAAAAGAGAGGGAGCTGTTTTATGCATTTAAAAATATTCTTATTGAAGGTGTATGTCCTCTCCTAATGTAGACAGTAAACTCTGGACTATAATAGGGAATTAATGGAAATAATCTTCACCCTAAATTCTGTTCTCCCCCAAATAAAAGATGACAGCCTCTGGCTTGGATCAAAGGCACAACAGCATTACTTGGGAAGAATATGTCAGATTGGTGGTAAAATTACAGCTTGACACACAAAGGTATTGATTCCAACTATCAGCAAGATACTTTCAAAAGGTCAGACTTGGGAGTCACAGAATGTTCTGCTCTCCTTGTCAAAATAGAAGCTGAGGCTCTCTGCTCCTCCTGTTCGTCAGACAGCCTCTCCTCCTGCGCTGTGCCAGCAGCCACAACCCTGAGACACGATGGTGAAGGTCAGAGTGAACGGATTTGGCCGCATTGGGCGCCTGGTCACCAGGGCTGCTTTTAACTCTGGCAAAGTGGATATTGTCGCCATCAATGACCCCTTCATTGACCTCAACTACATAGTCTACATGTTTCAGTATGATTCTACTTATGGCAAGTTCAAAGGCACAGTCAAGGCTGAGAATGGGAAGCTTGTCATCAATGGAAAGTCTATCTCAGTCTTCCAGGAGCAAGATACCACCAACATCAAATGGGGTGGTGCTGGTGCTGAGTATGTTGTGGAGTTCACTGGTGTCTTCACTACCATGGAGAAGGCTGGGGCTCATTTGAAGGGCGGAGCCAAGAGGGTCATCATCTCTGCCCCTTTTGCGGATGCTCCCATGTTTGTGATGGGTGTGAACCATGACAAGTATGACAACTCCCTCAAGATTGTCAGCAATGCTTGCTGCACCACCAACTGCTTGGACCCCCTGGCCAAGGTCATCCATGACAACTTTGGCATCATGGAGGGACTCATGACCATAGTCCATGCCATCACCGCCACCCAGAAGACCGTGGATGGCCCCTCTGGGAAGCTGTGGCATGATGGCTGAGGGGCTGCCCAGAACATCATCCCTGCTTCTACTGGTGCTGCCAAGGCTGTGGGCAAGGTCATCCCTGAGCTGAATGGGAAGCTCATTGGCATGGCCTTCCGTGTCCCCACCCACAATGTGTCGGTTGTGGATCTGACCTGCTGCCTGGAGAAAGCTGCCAAATACGATGATATCAAGAAGGTAGTGAAGCAGGCATCAGAGGGCCCCCTCAAGGGAATCCTGGGCTATACTGAGGACCAGTTTGTCTCCTGCGATTTTAACAGTGATACCCACTCCTCCACCTTTGATGCTGGGGCTGGCATTGCCCTCAATGACCACTTTGTCAAGCTCATTTTCTGGTATGACAATGAATTTGGCTACAGCAACAGGGTGGTGGACCTTATGGTCCACATGGCCTCCAAGGAGTAAGAGCCCCCTGGACCACCAGCCCCAGCAAGAGGAAGAGAGGCCCTCAGCTGCTGGGGAGTCCTTGCCCCAGATCAGTACCCTGACACACTGAGAATCTCCTGGCCACCGTTTCCATCCCAGACCCCCTGAAGATGGGGAGGGTTGTAGGGAACCCTACTTTGTCGTGCACCATCAATAAAGTTCACTGTACCCAGCCAAAAAAAAAAAAAGAAGTTGATGTACATTAAAACTATGATGAAATGAAATGAACAGGGAGTTTGGAGCTATATCAGTTGGGTGGAGCTGCCACATTCTAGTTGCCTGCTGGCCTGCTTGTCTGCCTACCTTCTTTCCATAAATATTTATTGAGCACTTGCTGTGCAGCATTGGACACATTACTCCACCTCTCTGAAGCTTTTCCCTCACTTGCAAAGTGTGGGACAGTCATGACTCTTTCAAAATTTATGGTAAGAATCAAATGAGATACTATGTTTGAAAGCACTCAATAGAGTGCCAGCCACATGGTAGGGACCCAATAAGCATATTCCCTATTTCCACTCATTGTTATATAAACATTTATTGGGTGCTTTCTTGTTTAGACACTGGCTAGGAACAGATCAAGCAGGTTCTCTTGAAGTTTACATTCGCTGAGGGCAACAGAAAATAAACGAGTATATAATAAACAATGCAATTCCTGGTAGTGGTGAACTCACAGAGATAAAAACAATGATGCAAAGCAGGTGCCTCGAAGGGAGAGCCAGTGTGGTAGGGTGATGATGTGTGCCCCTTGGAAGAAGTGACACTGAAGTTGGAACACAAATAAAAAATGGAGCCTCAGGTGCAAAGATCTGGAACATGCTTTGCAGGCAAAGGGAACTGCAAGTTGAAGTGCACTAAGGTAAAACACTAGGAGTGTTAGAGAAGCAGACAGAAGGTCAGGTTCCTGGAGCCTAATACGTGAGGGGAAAGTAATGCGTGGCCAGGTTGGCATGGTAGTCATCAGCCTACTGCAAACAAGCGTCCTGCCAGCAGAGCAAGACGCAGCTGTCAGATGATGCACAGTTAGAAGACCAGCGTCCTCCAGAGCAGCCTTCGTCCTGCGTGTGGCTTCCTCCCACATTTCAGAGCCAAGTGAGCATTTCAAAGCTGCATGGACATCTGGACTGGAGAGATAATACTGCTGTTTCCTTCAACCCTGCAGTTCTCAAAAGCACAAGCTCAGCTCTTCAATCTTTCATTAATCTCTCAGTTTGTGGCGTATGTCAGTTTTGAAGATATGCATTTGACAATAGAATCATAGAGCTTACAAGCTAATGGTAGGGATGGAAAAGTGCATATAATAGAGCTAGTATGGCAGAGTTTTAAAAGTCTGTGAGGGCAGGAGACAGACAAAATCTAAATATGTGGTCCCAGAAGACTTCATGGAGGAAGTCTCGGTCAAATGTGGGAGGTGTGGTATTCTTGTTTTGTTTTGCATTTGTTTATTGTTTACACTTTTAGCAATCTAAATATATCCAGATTCCTCTGAACTAATGTCCTGTCTTCTTCCTTTTCTTTAGAATTGTCTGTAATGTTAGAGGATATTTTTAACAATATTTTTTATTGTTGACAGTATTATAGATGTCCCCACCCCGCTGCACCCTACTTTGCCTCCCTCTACAATTCAGGATCAGGTATGGCCTCATCTGATATTTGACCATTCTGGTTTATATTTTCTCTTACAACCTCCCATGCAGTGGCATGATTTTATTTGCATTAGAATATGTAAATTCCAAACACTTCCAATAGTTAAACATTGTCTAAGATTTGTAGCTATATTAGAACCCAGAAACTTTTAGCCTCTTTTTAGTTGACACCCCAAAATTACATGATTACTCTCATTAAAGGCAAAGGCATAGAGGGAAGG
Source organism: Plecotus auritus (assembly GCF_963455305.1). Lineage (NCBI taxonomy): Eukaryota > Metazoa > Chordata > Mammalia > Chiroptera > Vespertilionidae > Plecotus > Plecotus auritus. The sequence continues at coordinate 20,173,903 of NC_137773.1, forward strand.
TTCTTTTCTTATCTTGCAAAGCACAATCAACATCTTCCTTTTTTTTCTCCTTCACACATGTGTATTTATTACACATTTAATAGATGTAAAGTTTGGCACTAAGGAATCAGACTTGGAAAATATATTATAACGTGGCAAAATTTGGTGGGGTGGAATAGGGAGGTAGAGAAAAGGGTATAGAATGGGAAAAATCAGCATGATCATTTCTGACTTGCTTGAGGAGTTTCTGAGAATAGGATCCATAAGGCTATTTTCTGGATAGAGAGAACACTTCCCAGAAAGCAAATCTGAACTAGGACTCTGAGACCCAAATAAAGGTCCATTCTTTATTCAGTTGTAGACTGAGTGGTCACCATTATCTGTGCTAGAGAAAGAAGCCAAGGGTAATTACATATCCATGGATTTTTCTGGCAGTCATTGCCATAATTCTTAGTCTTAGCCCTCAATATTACTAATACATGCAATTCATTACCCTCCAACTATTTGCTTGAAAAACAAATAGATTCCAGGTATCTGAGCAACTTTTTCAGAGACTTGTGGGTAGGTACATTCATCCTACTTGCTAGTCTTTAGCACACTCGGATGAAGAGACATGGAGGAATTAATCTTCTGAGATACATCAGTAACAATATTTTCTTGGTGTAACTTCTTATTTTGTCTGATGATAACAGTAAAAATTGATTGCACAAAATTAGGGAAATTGAGCATAAATAATAGGATGCAAATGAGCTATAACTTTAGAGCTCGGGAAAAATGTACTTTATTACCTGTATCTTTCTTCTGTTGCATGCCTGTTTGTGCTAAGGGCACCTTGCTTGCTGTAAACTTCTTCATAATGTAAGATGCTTAAAATGTCCCATCATGAGAATAAGCCATACTGCTTTCTGATGGTGGGGTAGGTTCAATGTTCCTCGTGGTTGTTTCTCTTTCTGTTCCTATTGGGTTGCTGTGATAGAAGCAGTATATTAGAGAGAGCAGTATATTAGATCCTGGAGCCAGAATATCTAGGTTTGAGCCCTGACTCATGATAGCTGTGTGACCTTGGGCATTATTTAATATCTTAGCACCTTTGTTTCCTCATCTATAAAGTGGAGATAATAGTAGTACTATAAAGTAGCTAGGTTCTTTGTTGAATGAATTAATATGTAGAGACTAGAAGAATCCCTGATGCATACAGAGTGTTCAATAATGCAAATTATTACCATGAGGGACATAAACTCCAATGCCTACAGGGTCTAAGCAGAGCATATAAATGAGTCAGGTACAAAAATGAAGCTCTTTTGGTCCATCTTTCATTTTCCCACATTGTATTAAAAACAATAAGATAAAGAACACTTTTCAACTATGAAGGGAAAAAAGCCCATTGCAAGCACAATAAATGTAAGTGACCTTGACTTATTTGAGAACAATAGAGAGCGATGAGGACCGTGGAAAGAAGACTTGAAAGATTGTGCTCAGATCCAGACAATTGCTGCCAAAAGAAGCTAAAAACCTAGATTAGTAGGTGAATTTTCCCAGTATCTAAGTTTTGACATCTAATGCAATTTTTTAAAAAAAATTCTGTGTGACTTAAGTAATATATACCTTCAGGCTGCATGTGGCCCTAAGTTGCCAGTTTGAGACTCCTGAATTTCTGCTAAGTAGTGGTTTATAATTCTAGCCCAAAGGACTTACGTTGTCTTTCTGTGACACCTGGCTTTAATGTCACAAGTGTATTCATCTCTATAACTCTCTTGGGTTGAAAGGACCAAAAGATGTACCTCTCGCCCCTATGGAACCCATTGCGAAGACTGGTATATAGATCATCCAGAGGCTGCAGTAAGGAAAGGCCATTCAGGGAAGGTAACACCCACTCCTTGTTCCTGTTCCTTGTCCACAGGATAACCACTTTGCCTTAGTTGGAAATTTCAGCCTCTCCCTAAATTGCTATCTGCTGACTGATAATGGAGACCCTCCAAGTCTTCCATCTGACTTTTGAAATGTCGTCTTACTACTCATTCTGTTTAATTGCTCCCTCCTGTGCAAATACTGTTCCTACTGCTCATTAGAGTCGAGAAATAACAAGTCTTAAGGTTTTTCCTAACTCTCACTCGCTGGTGATAAATGCTGGGTGCTTGGGGGGTTGCTTTCTGAACCACCCTAAGGCAACAATTGATTATTCAGGCCTAAGGAAAGGAGGCAAGCACTCAGAGAATAGCTTTTTAATAAGGCAGTTTATGATCAGGGAAGGTGAGGGAGGGAAGCCAACTCTAGCTGACCTCTTGGGGCTGTCCTCTCACCGTGATAAAGAGCAGTATGAAAGGAGAAAGGATGCAGGGGACCAGAGCACAACATTTAGCACCAGCCAAAGGGCTGCCTTGAAGCAGTCAGGTTGATTCTGTATTAACTGTCTACAGTAGCTGGTCAAATAGAATGAAACAGGGAAATTCTGACAATGCTGTTGCTCTGAATCACAGGCTCTCCAGTTGTCACAAACTTCCAATTGGATTTGTAGAAACAGAGTTTATGTAGTCATGCCTTCAGCCCATCCTCTATTTTTCTTCCTGTGTTATGTTGTAATACCAGCCTGTATGTGCTCTCTATTCCTCTCATTTGCCCTACAGTCTGTTTGTATGTTTTCTTTCCATGTTGCCTTTTCTATCTGGAATACCCATCTCTCATTTCAACCTGTACAAATCCTAGGCTCATTTCAAATGTTGTCTTTACCAAGAAGCCTCTCTGGATTTTCCCAATGCATTGGGATCTCCAAGCTTCTAGGGAGCAAAGGAAATTCTTATTCTCCATATTTCAATCTTCCATCCTCTCTCCTATCCTCAGGAAAATACATAAATCTGGCCAAATTCTAGGAGACTTATTGGACAACTCTTGCTAAGGGTAGAATCACTTTATTTATAAATGTATGTGTCTAGATGTGCCTGTTTCTCTACACCAGTGGTCGGCAAACTCATTAGTCAACAGAACCAAATATCAACAATACAACGATTAAAATTTCTTTTGAGAGCCAAATTTTTTAAACTTAAAACTTCTTCTAACGCCACTTCTTCAAAATAGACTTGCCCAGGCCATGGTATTTTGTGAAAAAGCCACACTCAAGGGGCCAAAGAGCCATATGTGGCTCGCGAGCCGCAGTTTGCCGACCATGGCTCTACACTGTCTTATTCTTACAGAAAGAGGAGTGGATGGAATTAGGTCTGCTCTCCTGGAAAGAAAACCAACTGGCTTTCCAGGAATCCTTTCTCTTTTGTCTTGAGCCATTCCTTCCATGAGTTGAGATTGTCTATCTGAGGCGGTTAGGTCTACGGGGTATAATTTGGGAGTAGTGGTAGGTCCTTAGGCCTCCATCTCAGTGCATGTGTTCCAACCCCATTTAGCAGAACCTCCCTGCCTCATGGATAGGTTTCCAAAACCACACAACAGAGTGTTTGCTAATGTCCCTGTATATCTCTCCCCCTCAGGGGCTCTGTGCAAGTGGTAATTTGTGCTCCATATTTTTTTAATACCAACAAAGCCTTCACCTTGTTGTAAACACCACCCACCTTTGAGGGGGCAGAAAATTGACCTGGTGATGAGAGAATTATTTGAAGTTTGACTTTCTGGATTCAAGCCCAGGCTCTGCCACTCTACAGCTGTGTGATATTAAGACAGTTATCTAACTTGTCTCGGCTTCAGTTCCCAGCTCTGTATTGTGAGGGTGGATATAGAGCTAGCCTTTTAGGATTGTCTGGGAAATTAATTAGAACAATATCTCCAAAATGCTGAGAGCAGTGGCTAGAGCATAATAAACATTCAGCAAATGTAAGTTGTGTTTTCTTATTATTCTTATTCTTCCTCTTCTTTCTTTCTTCCTCTTCCTCTTTCTCCTCCTCCTTCTCCTCCTCCACCTCCTCCCCTCCTCTTCTTTTTTTCTTCTTCTTCCCCCTCCTCTTCTTTCCCCTCCTCAGTCTCTTCCCCCTCGTCCCTAAGCATATCACTTATAATATCATCAAAGTCCTCAGCAGTTAGCCTTGTCATATTACATTTTTCATAGATGCATTCTTTTCTCCACATTTTCAGCTCTGCCTCAAGGCCATTTTGCTTGGTCACAAAAGGGATTGGAAGTTTATTATAAGTAGAGCAACAAAAGAACAGCCTGCTGATGAAAATGTGCCATGAACAATCTTGTCACAAATTTTAGAGCTGGAATGAAATGTTGGGATTATTGGGTCTGAATCATTCTTTTTAAAGATGAGGAAATTAAGGCCCAGAATAGAGAAGAGCACAGCCCTCACGCTCCCATAGGAGAAGGAGCAGGGCAGCTCACTTGTTGGGCACATCACTAGAGGCCTGTTACCCTGCAGGGCAACCTTAGCACATAAACCCTTTCCTCCTCCGGAGTCTCCCTAGGGGATTTAAAAATTAAAGGTGGTGGTTCCCTTTGCATCCAAGAAAAGAGGCAGTGTGTTAATCTAAATGTCCCTCCGAATGGCTATATTTCCAATTTAATAGGAACATCGCTATCATGTGCAAATTAGAGACCAAGTTCCTGTTTCAAAGGATGCCTCATAAGGTTTTATAAATAAGTGGAGAGGCCAGTGCTCTATGTTCCCCTACTGAGTAATTAGTTTCACCCATTTATGACGAGAACTACCAGCAGGATTAACATAATGATGTATATAATATAGCTATTGCAGCAACAGATCATAATGATCTTTTTGCATTTCTCCCAGTCTATTATTCTTACCTATATTCTTTCCTAAATTGCTTGTTAGCTATGTGATTTCCTGGAGCATTCGCCCATCACAAAAGCATGTGATTTGGGCAGTAACTAAACATTTTATAAGACTTTAAGTTTACAACTAATTGATATATGAAAGGAAAACTTTAAATTGTTTTTCCATTTTGTATTAAACACCAACAATTTTTTATAAGTTTCATGGGCTCTTGCCAGTGTCTTGGCAATTTTTAGATCATTATTTACTGATCAGGGCTTATCTCACAATCAGTAATTAAAATACCACTGAAGGTCCTTTTAAAAATCAATGGACATCAAGCTAATATGGAACATCTCACCAAAAGCAATAAAGAACATGAAGTACTTAAGCACAGGAGATATTAAACATTGATGAAGGCTTTAAAAAAAAAAGCCAAATTTAAGTTGTTGGGAAAATTCTCCTCCTTGTATTCATTCAACAGTCTATCCAGCTATCGTAAAACAGACTATGCACAGACTATCAGGGTAATCTCATTGTATGGGATATAATCCCGTGACCCACAGTGTTTATTGTACAGTGGGAGAGCTTCAGGAATTTGATACAAAGTACATTTATATTCAGAAGCAGGAGATAAATATGGGATAGTGGTAAAGAACATAGGCTTTAGAGGGAAACACATTAGGAGTAAAATCTTGCCTGGACCATACACCATTTTTGAGATAATCAAATTGTTTAACTCATGAGTTTCTTTCCTGGGAAAGAATAACACTGACATGATGGATGAAATTAGCCAAGTGTCTGGTGCTTCACATGTTGGAAGGCTGAGGGAGGTGGTGTTTACACTGATACTTAGAAAATTTGGATATGCCAAAATGATGTATAGGTAGAAGTAGAAGAAACTAAGGAAAACACCAAATCAGATAGCCATGGCATTGTAATGAGAATGTTAGAAACAGAAGGTTTGTCAAGGGAATACTAAAATACTAAAAAAATAACTTAGGACCAGATAATAAAGACATTCTGTGTAATAAAGCAATTTCCATACCACTGCCTGAATGGGACCAAAAAATTATCATGGCTTTGTCATGGTTAAGAATGTGGGCTCAGGGAGAAACCAAGATGGCGGCATAGGTAAACACCTAAACTGCTTCCTCGCATAACAATTTCAAAACTACAACTAAAAGACAGAACGGACATCATCCAGAACCAGAAGCAGGCTGGCTGAGTGGAAATTCTACAACTAGAAGGAAAGAGAAGAGCACACGGAGACTCAGAGGAGCTGCAGGAGGCAGAGGTACTGAGACGCACGGAGAGGACTGGCAACTGAGTGCACGGCTGGCTTTCTCAATCAGGAGGGAGACAAAAGCTCCTGACAGCTCTGAACTCCAGTTCCAGGTGAGACCCTGGGGACCCAGACTCATACGGAGTGAAACTGGACTGTCAGGAAAGAGAAAAGCACACTAAGACTCAGAGGAACTGCGGAAGGCAGAGGTACCGAGGCGTGCGCGGAGAGGGTGGGCAACTGAGTATGTGGCTGGCTTTCTCAAGCCGGAGGGAGACAAAAGCTCCTGATTGCACTTAACTCCAGTTCCAGGCGAGACTCTGGGGACCCAGACTCATTCAGGGAGAAACTGGACTGTCTGGCAGCAGGCGGAACTCGAGGGTGGCTTTCTCTCAGAGGTGCTTGTAGTGATTACCATGGGACACTGAGACACAGGGGCCTATTAGGGCAGGGCTGATGGGAAACCAATGCTGTCTGCTCTGCCCTGAGACTCTGCCCCATCCAAGCTGAGTACAGAGGCTTTTGCAAGTCTTCTCCCATAAGGGTGTCTCCAGCACAGAAGTTCTCCCAGCATAGACACAGCTAGCTGATCCTCACAGCCAATTGGCCTGGAGGTCAATTCCTCCCAGTAATACCAATAACAATCAAGGTTTAACTACAACAAGACTGTGCACACAGCCCACAAAGGGGTGCACCAAGAGTGTCCACCTCAGGTAATTGGGGAGGCTGAGTTACTGGGCCCTATAGGACATGTAGCACACAAAGCCACTCTATCAACTCAGGGAAGCAGCCAAAATGCAGAGACAAAGAAACAGGTCACAAATGAAAGAACTGGAGGAAAGCAAATGACTGGATATAGAGTTCAAAACCACGGTAATAAGGTTTTTCAAGAATTTTCTAGAAAAGGCCGATAAATTTAGCAAGACCCTTGAGGATATGAAAAAGGACCAACTAGAAATTAAGCATACACTGACTGAAATAAAAAATATTATACAGAGATCTAACAGCAGACTAGAGGATCACAAGAATCAAGTCAAAGATTTGAAATACAAAGAAGCAAAAAACACTCAACCGGAAAAGAAAAAAGAATCCAAAAATATGAAGATAGTGTAAGGAGCCTCTGGGACAACTTTAAGCGTACCAACATCAGAATTATGGGGGTGCCAGAAGAAGAGCGAGAGCAAGATACTGAAAACCTATTTGAAGAAATAGTGACCGAAAACTTTCCCCACCTGGTGAAAGAAATAGACTTACAAGTCCAGGAAGTGCACAGAACCCCAAACAAAAGGAATCCAAAGAGGACCACACCAAGACACATCATAATTAAAATGCCAAGAACAAAAGACAAAGAATATTAAAAGCAGCAAGAGAAAAACAGTTACCTACAAGGGAGCACCCATAGACTGTCAGCTGATTTCTCAACAGAAACTATGCAGGCCAGATGGGAGTGGCAAGAAATATTCAGTGATGAATAGCAAGAACCTACAACCAAGATTACTCTACCCAGCAAAGCTATCATTCAAAACTGAAGTGCAGATAAAGAGCTTCACAGATAAGAAAAAGCTAAAGGAGTTCATCACCGCCAAACCAGTATTATATGGAATGCTGAAAGGTATTCTTTAAGAAGAGGAGGAAAAAGAAAAAGGTAAAGATAAAAATTATGAACAACAAATATATATCTAAAACAAGTGAATCTAAAAACCAAGTGAATGAAAAATCTGATGAACAGAATAAACTGGTGAATATAATAGAATCAAGGGCATAGAAAGGGAGTGGACTGACAGTTCTCAGGGGGAAAAGGGTGTGGGGGGGGTGCGGGAAGAGACGATAAAAATCATACACCTATGGATGAGGACAGTGGAGGAGAGGGGGTTAAGGGCAGAAGGTGGGGTGGGAACCGGTGGAGGGGAGCTATGGGGGAAAAAAGAGGAACAATTGTAATAATCTGAACAATAAAGATTTATTAATTAAAAAATAAAAAGAATGTGGGTTCAGTATATACGCTGCCTAGGTCTCCATTCTGGCTTTACTATGAAGTTTGCTTAAGTTCTCTGTGCCTGCATGGCCTCATCTATAAAATGGAACCAATACTAGTACAAATTCTTTCCATAACTGTAATAATGAGCCTTTTGGGCAGGATGGAGAAAAATCTTCTCTATTTCCACTGACCTTTCATCATCCTTCTATTAATAATGGGCTAGATCCTTCAGACCATGTCTCTCACCAGAGGACCACTAAAATTATTGGACAAAATATATTTTAAGTTATCTTTAAAACCATTGTAAAGCTGAGATATAGTGAGGAATTGCCAGACCAAGATCTAGGAAATGGCGAGATTTTAGAATAGTCAGAAACTGCTGTGAACTCATTTTACATTGAGGGCATTCAGCCATTCAGAAGAAATAGCAGAGCTAACGAAAAGGAGCTTGTGTATGACACCTCTAGGGGCAAGCAACTGGAAACTCAAGGCCAGCCTAAGATAGACAGTCTAATCAACACCACTTGCAGGTGAATCTAGGTGAGGGCAAGCCAGACTCAACTGTTCTCCTCCACTGACCCTCATGGGCCTGGTGGCCACTGACTTGGATGAACAGATTTAGGATGGGTCTGAGCAGGAAGATAACCCATCTCTGGCAGGTAGGATGTTATGTTCAGGCCCTCTAGTGGAATTTCAGTACAATTTTACATTATAAATATGACTCCCAAACCCGCAAAGCTTGTATTTAGTTTAAAGTGGTTTCACATTATCATTCTCCAGGTTCCAGACAAAAGGACATGAAAATTCTCTCTGGAGGAATATTTCCTTCATTCTAGGTCCTAATAAATCCCTGAAAATAATATTTCAAAGCCAATAATCATCCCACAGTTCCAAATAAACTAACACCAGAAACAGTAAGGCACCAAAGAGAGAACCCAGCAGAAACAACAGCTGTAGAGAGTAACTCTCCATGACTTCAGGTGGTAAAATTATCAAATATGGATTATTCAACACTAGGCTTAGTGTAGTTAATGAAAAAAAGGCAAGCTTTAAAATATCTCTATATTTAAAAACTATAACTCATGTTATTGTAGACTTTTTAAATTAAATAAAAGCTAAAAATAGAAACTATATCTGAAACTAAAAAAAACAATGGGTGGTATTGACAGCAGATTAGATGCAACAGAAGAGAGAATTAATGGTAGGTGTGTGCAAAGAAATTAACCAGAATGCAGCAGAGAGAGACAAAATGATAGAAAATAGAGAAGATTGCTAAGAGAGAGGGAGCACAGAGGGAGAACTTTAAGGACACTACGTAGTAGTCGCAGACCCAGTGGGGAAGAGGGACGGCACCGAGCTCAGGGAAGGTAAAGGTCTTATTCTTACTACGCCAGGTGGAGCCATATGTACAGTGAGCAGGAGGTGGAGGGACTAGGCATCATTTTACAAAACTCAGATCCATCAGGGTGCTGGGGCCTCATCCAGCCTGGGCTAAGATGGGAGTACTGTACACAGGTTCCATTTGGTGGCTTGCCACAGACGGAAGTATTTACCTTGCTCTATCAGGATGCTGGAGGGGCAAAACTCTTTCTCTTGTGAAGCTAAAGGTATACCATGTGAAGGCAGGCATTTTAGACCTCATATGTACTAGTGTTCTGCAATTCTTCCCAAGCCTTGAAAACCAAGTGCACGCCCTAACCGGTTTGGCTCAGTGGATAGAGCATCAGCCTGTGGACTCAAGGGTCCTAGGTTCGATTCCGGTCAAGGGCATTTACCTTGGTTGTGGGCACATCCCCAGTAGGAGGTGTGCAAGAGGCAGCTGATCAATGTTTCTCTCCCATCGATGTTTCTAACTCTCTATCCCTCTCCTTTCCTCTCTGTAAAAAATCAATAAAACATATATATTTAAAAAAAAATTAAAAAAACAACAAGCGCACTTGTAATTCAAATAGCATTTGTACCAAAATTCAAACCATCATGTGCAGCATCTTGCCTCTATTCCCAGGACCTCAGGACCAGTCAGGAAGCCTCTTTAAAAAGTAGCATTTATTTGAAAGGTCTGAGTTCCATACCTGAGAGAACTCATCCCATTCTTCTACCAATATAATAAAAAGGGAGAATTAGAAAAACAACATTTGCTGAATGGTTGTGATGTACCAAGTGCTGTGCCAAATAATTTACATAAATTATCTATGAGGCTTACAACATTTATTTGAGGAAGAACTATTATCCTGTCTCCCCAGAGAAGTTAAGGAACTTGTCCAAGTTTAAATAGTTAATAGGTGATAGAACTGAGATTTAACAGATGTCAGCATATTCTTTCCACTGTACCTTTTTTCAATAAAAAGTTATTCAGGGTAGTGATACTGTTGATTCTGCACCATTAAGCCCCCCTCCCCCCCCCCCCAAGAAAAAGATAACACTTATCTAGAGAGATACAATCTTCCTTTGAGAAGAAAATGAAACTAGTCATAGGTGGTGATTATTTGGAATATTAAATCATTATTCATTTTAAAAATATATTAGATGTGCTTTCTCCCTCAGGAAGTATTTCAGCATAGTGCACTGAGCTGATTTGTTCATTATGGCTTCAACCTGACTAGTTTTAAATTCATATGAATTTTCATTCCTTCTTCATTAGTATGTTGAGACATCTCAGCAGTCAAACAGAATTCAGAGACTATATAAAAATACTATAGCTATTTTTTTGTGTGTGTATTTGTTGCATAATTGCTGGCTAATGAGCTTTATGAGAATAAAGAAAACTGGAAAATTGAAAGCAACTCTATCTGTTTCTTTTTGGACAGCTGATGCATTTAAGAACCTGTTTCCTTAGAGAAATTGTTTGGCCCTGAGCATTTTTATTTTTGTTGCCATTATTATTCAAAACACCTCCTGCTTCTCTATGGGAAGATAAAACTGTTTCATGTTCTGAAAGTGTCTCATAATATCACTAAAGAATTCCGAGGCATACTTATTCTCATTTTTCAGATAAAGATGCAGGGAGCAGGTTACTAGGACTCTTGGGTCAGATGGCCAATTTCACAGAAAATCTAGAATATGGGGCCCCTTCTGAGTTCTGCTACTCTATTTTGGGATGGTGGGAAATCCATAGCTCAACCTTGGATGCTCTTTCTCCTATTAGTAATGAGCGGGGGGAGGGGGGGGAGGGGTTTGGGAAGAACTTTGAGCTCTATAACACATCCCATTCCCATGCCCCACACCTGTGTTAAGTTAGACCAGGGGAAACACAGGATAATAGATTATTCCTAACATCAAAAACCCTTTCAAAATATACATATTTTCCAATCTTCCCCTGTCCCCACCCCCTAGGCTACTATCACAGACTTCTCAGGAATGAGGCATCTAGAATCTACAGTTTTACAAAAGCATTTAGGGTGGCTCTGATACTCAGCAAGGAAGGTTTGGGAAGTGTGAGGTTGTCCCTGGTTCACCTGAAAACCCTCTTCAGTATCTCAGCTTCATTGTGGAAGTCCCGTGGCTTGGATTCGAATGCTAGTTCTGCCCCTTGCTGGCCGGGTGACCCTAAACAAATTACCTACCATCTGTTTCATGTGAGTTGTCAGTAGGTTGAAAAGATTAGTGATATAAAGTAAAACATTTCAAACAAACAAACCTGAGCAGGATAGGATGTAGGTGATAGTTTCTGCTGGTAGAGATGGTGGTGCTGATGGTGGCAGCGGTAATCTTGGCTCTGTGATAGTTAATGCCATTTGTATGTATTTGTTAGAAAATTCCTACTTATGTTGAGTGAACTACTTCTCTGACTTCAGTTTCCATCAACATTAGGCATGCCCTTTTGTTATGTTAATTCTCACCCTAGGATATTTTTCCATTGATTTCTAGAGAGTGTGGAATGGAGGGAGGGAGAGAGAGAGAGAGAGAGAAACATCCCATGTGAGAGACACATCAGTTGGTTGCCTCCCACACCCCCCCCCAACCCCTGGGGTTGCCTCCCACACACCCCCAACCCCTGGGGGCTGGGGATGGAACCTGCCACCAAGGTACATGCCCTTGACCAGAATCAACCCCTAAATTACCCACTGAGCCAAGTTCTGCCCTTCTTAATGACAGAGTCCTTGGACTTCTTTATTCAGTGTGAGAGGCCTGTTCAAGTATTTAAGGTCTCCTCCACCTCCACTCAATTCTCCTTTTCTCTAGATCTGTTCCTTCAACACTTACCCATATGAAATGACCCTGGTCCTGAGTTTGTGGTATTGGAACGGCAGGACATCCTCATCAATGCATTACATCCCTTCTCCATTAAAATAGCTCTCACCCATGGATGACCATTGTCTCCACGCTATTGTAAAACCAGAGATGAAGACAGTATGCCCACTGCATCAGTGCTTCTCACTTGAATGTGCTTGTAAATCACCTGTGGATCTTGTTAGAATGAAGATTCTGATTCAGGAAGTCAGGGGCCAAGCCTGATACTCTTTCTTTCTGTCAAGTTCCCGGGTGATGTGATGCTGCTGGCTGGTCCTGCGTTACACTTTGGGGAACGGGACACTACATTACTATGCGTCCTTTATCCCTGGACTTATGTGATAAATTCTTGCTTTAGTTTAATCCTACAAAAAGTAAAATAGTTTCTGCAGATGCACTTATATAATATCTACTGTCAGAAAATGATGATTCTACAGTTCAGTGCACTCTCCTTATGGCCTTAGCTGTCCAAAAAATAAAAAATAAAAAAAATACTGCCTGACTGTTATCTCCTCAACGGTGCTTCCTGCAAACATCTATCATGCCAGATTCTTTGAGATGGGCATTTTCTCTGTTAATGCCTACTCTTAAAATTTCTTGCATTAGGTCATATTTAAATCTCCTTATCAATAAGATTTTCATCATTCAGGTTTAACAGTGGCAACCTCTGTGTGTGTATAATAAGGGACTCTGGTAGGAGTTCATTTTGGCATCCACGATTTGCTGTTCCTCCAGCCACTGTGTTCTGTTACTGTGAAAAGATAAGCTAAACAGATTGAAGCTAATGTCACAATTGAAAAAGACAACCCACTTCAACTGCCTGTGGTATCAGTTGGGCCAAGTGTCACTCCAGTAAAAGGAAAATGTGTGGGACTTTCAGTCCATGGATTTGGGTAGGGAAGGACAATTTGGAAGTATTTTAGTATTATCTTTCTTTCCATGTTTATTTTATAAATATTTTTAAATGGGATTAAAACTTACAGAAAATTATAAGCTATAGAAAAAAACTTAAAGGGGGGCATTATCTGCTAACCAGTAAGAGAAATATTCTGTTGAATATTTTCCTTCTAGAATTGCATTTTCTGTCCATGTATAATTTATGAAAACCACAAAATAATTTATTAGTAGGCTAAAGCTTATAAAATTCCCATATTTGTAAGACAAAACAGTAGAATTTTATCAACTTCATATGATTCAAACCATATATGTTTTGACTCATAACATGGTTTTAAAGTTACTGCAAACATTACCCTGTTCTGTCTTCAACATCAATAAAAATGGTAATATTAATGTATCAGTATATATTTTCTCAATCTTCTGTTATTCCTTAGTTTATTCCATTTTTTCATTATTTTAAGCAATGCTTCATAAATGTTCTTATGAAGAGCTGCTCATCATTTTCTGACAGTAGATATTGTATAAGGGCAGAAACTATACTTGTCTTAGGAGAATCACACACAGTTGGAATAGTGGGTTAAAGATTATACATATTTTAGAAGTTCTTGATACAGTTTACAATGCCCATATCTCACATGAGCCTGTATCTTTCACTATATTTGTGCCAGCTCACTGTATCAATATATTTTAATCCCTCCTGGTTTAACAGATGAAAAATAATATTTTATTATTTGCTTTACATTATTAAGGTGAATGACTTGTTCTATTAGCATTTTTATTTGATCTTTTGCAAATTGCATGCAATGTAATCATTTTTTTATGTGTGTATCCTATTGGTTTAGCTATTTTTTTTTCTTTTCAAGTTATGAGTTTTTTTATTTCTGTCACTGATGCTGCAATAATTTGACTTTTTCAGTTACCTTTTAGCATTCTTAAAGATAAACTTTAATCTTGTGATTTTAAATTCCTATGTAGTCTACTTATCTTTCTTTTTCAATTATAGTTTCTGCATTTGGTGTTTAGAAATTCCTTATACCTTCATTTTTTTAAAAAAATTGTTTTTAGTTTCTTTTAACATTTATCTATTCAATTAGTCCAAGAGTATCTTAGGATGTCATGTGAGGCAAAGTACCAACTTTCCTTTTCTCTCGGCACAATTTATTGAACAATTCATCCATTAAGTGGTGACTTAAAATGTCACATATATCTCAAACTAAATTATGTTATATATGTGTGTCTGTTTTTGGAATTTCACTTCTGTTTCATCCTCTGCCTGCCTCTTTAGTAGTCATTATCAGTATTTTAATTACTAACTTATTATGCACATTTTGAATGGCTGGAAATATATCACCCACCATTGTCTGTCTCTGAAAGTTTTCTTAGCTATTCTTTCTCATTTATTTCTTTTTAGTTATTTTGTTCAGATATGAATAAAACAATTTTCATTAAGATTCAATGATATACAAAATTTTAAAATTAATTTGGAGAAAATTAAACGTGAAATGTTTAACTTTTCTATTCAAAACATGGTAATTCTTTTTACTTCTACAAGTCATCTCATATTTCTAATTAAATATTTGTTTCAAATAGGTCATACACATTTCTAGTTAAGCTTAGAATAATGAATACTTTATTTTTTAAAATATATTTTATTGATTTTTTTACAGAGAGGAAGGGAGAGGGATAGAGAGTTAGAAACATCAATCAGCTGCCTCCTGCACACTCCCTACTGGGTATGTGCCCACAACCAAGGTACATGCCCTTGGCCGGAATCGAACCTGGGACCCTTGAGTCCACAGGCCAATGCTCTATCCACTGAGCCAAACCAGTTAGGGCGAATATTCTATTTTTGATTGTTCCATATGTAAGATTTTAAAAATCATATTTCTGACTTTTTTTACATGGATCCTAGGCAAGTTTTTTTTTTTTAAATATATTTTATTGATTTTATACAGAGAGGAAGGGAAAGGGATAGAGAGTTAGAAACATCGATGAGAGAGAAACATCGATCAGCTGCCTCCTGCACACCCCTTACTGGGGTTGTGCCCGCAACCAAGGTACGTGCCCTTGACCGGAATCGAACCTGTGACCTTTCAGTCCGCAAGCCGACGCTCTATCCATTGAGCCAAACCGGTTTTGGCGGCAAGTTTTATATATATAATCATCTTAACAGACTGTAATAAGATTTAATAATTACTTAATTTTTCTTTAGGCTCATTAAACAATTCATCTTGTTCTGAGCACCCTAGTAGTTCATGAAAGTCCATTTATCTTATACTAGAGGCTCAGTGCACAAAATTTGTGCATGGAAGGGAGCTCCCTCAGCCCAGCCTGCACCCTCTCCAATCTGGGACCCCTAGCTCCTAACCACTCTCCTGCCTGCCTGCCTGATTGCCCCTAACTGCCTCTGCTTGCTGGCCTGGTCACCCCCTAACTGGTCCCTTGCTGGCCTGGTGGTCACCCCCTAACTGCCCCCACGCCGGCCTGGACTCCTCCTAACTGCCCCCCTGCTGGCCTGGTCACCCCCTAAATGCCCCCCTGCCAGCCTGGCCTCCCTCTAACCACCCCCCTGCAGGCCTAGTCATTCCCTAACTGCTCACCTGCTGGCCTGGCCTCCCATAACTGCCTCTGCCTTGGCCCCGCCACCCTGGCTTTGTCTGGAAAGAAGTCGGACATCCAGAAGATGTCCCATCGACCTGGTCTAATTAGCATATTACCCTTTTATTAGTATAGATGAGTTCACTGTACCTTAATGTCTAGAATTGCCAGAACATTGAGGTGATAGCATTATTTTCTTTTTTAAATTTTACTTGGAATTTTATCTTTAGTGCAACGTTGACAGTTGATTTTGGATAACAGTTTCTTTCCAGGTTAAGGGTAGTGGCATTCTTTTCATAGATCAGCAAGAAATTTTAGCTATGATGTGTGTTGAATTTTGTTGATTGAATTTTGTCCTCCATTGCGATAATGTTATTTCTTCTGTTATCTGATTATTGGCAAATTACGTTCACAGGTTTCCTAATTACTGTTGCATGCCTAAATGATCCTTTTTTGTTCATGGTATGTTGTTATTCTTTTAAAATGACTTCAGATTAGATTTGTTTTCAATTTATTTAGTATTTCTACATTTTATTGAAAGGTGAGGTTGATACTTAGAGGTATTTATTTTTTTATATCTTAATATGTGTTTGTTTTTTTTTAAATCAGAATTATGTTAGCTTGTGACAATAAATGGGAAGATTTCTGACTTTGTAATGCTTTTGAGCCAGGGTATGAAAAATAAAACATCTTGTGCCCTGACCGGTTTGGCTCAGTGGACAGAGCGTCAGACTGTGGACTGAAGGGTTCCAGGTTCGATTCCAGTCAAGGGCATGTACCTTGGTTGTGGGTACATCCCCAGTAGGGGGTGTGCAGGAGGCAGCTGATCAATGTTTCTCTCTCATCGATGTTTCTAACTCTCTATCCCTCTCCCTTCCTCTCTGTAAAAAAATCAATAAAATATATTTTTAAAAAATAAAAAATAAAACATCTTGTGTCTACAATTTCATCTCATTCCCACTTTTCATATATTAGCAACTGTCTATATTCCTTCTTTTTAGAGCCATCTATTTTGAGGATGTACTTCTGAAACAACATGTAAGAAATGGAGACACTTTCTCTATATCTCTAGATTGTACTTTTTCACTTGGGCCATGATAGCTTTCCAGTTGCTTAGAAATTCTTTTCTCATCTTTCCAAAGTGAGTCTTATACTCAGCTACTTGACATTAGCTTCCTTAAATTGTGTGTGGGTTCTGCATTTGAATCTTCTAAATCCAGATTTCAAAACAAAATAAATCAACAGACTTTTAACTGTAGTTTTACTTGACAATTGGGAGCCTGTGTGGGAAGAGGTTGTTGGGTGGTAGTTGAGCCAGGAAGCTTTGACATGGTCAGAGATTCCTTCTCTGTGTGTGCTGTTAACTGAGCCAATATGTTGCTAATAGAAAAGTGATATTTTGAGGAGGTGTGCTACTATTGTGCCCATATTCTTTGGTTAGAACATAGAATAAGCATCAATGTGCCACATGGGTGCTTCCCAGATACACTGCTAGAGTAAAACGTCAATTGTTAATTATTCTTTTCCTCTATTCCTTTTATAAATTAGAGAATATAGACAGGTGGGTATCCACTGGAGAATCCATTATTCTCTAAGCTGGTGGATCTTTTATAAGTAGTTCATCATGGGTCAGTTTGTCCATCTTCAATCTGGTGATCTCTGTGTTTTTTCTTTAAAAATATTTCCACTGTTTTTTTGTAATAGGTGCAATCTTACCCTCATTTCCATGACTGGTGTGGATTTCCACCATTGCTGTATTCCTTTGCTCATTTGAGTGGGAAGGCAGGATGGAGGGAAGTGCATGAAGCTAAGAGCATGTCCCCAGTTCCCGACCTTTACTATTAGGTACACATTGTCCTTTGACTTCATCCTGAGGGAACATGACAAACAGAAAAGTTTTCACAAATAGATTTCACATGAATCTAAGGGCAGGCCTTTCCTATTTTACAGACTTGAGACAAAGTTTGTTATGGAAGCTTTTGGAGCAAAGATCTAGCTAGATGACCCCATGGCATGTGAAGAAGGTGGTGGTGGGGGGGTGGGGGGAAGAGTGATTGTTAACCATGAGTAAACCTGAGTCCCAAAGTTAATTGTGTGAGAGTCAGAGGATCTCCTTACAGAAGACAGGAGCAAAAATATTTTTACATTTTAGTTAATATGTAATTTATATCAACTCGCCTCTTGATCCTCTATTAATTTAAAAATCAGTGCATTCTTAATTATGCCCATCGAGGCTATGAGGCCTGAGGAACTAGGGTGCATTTACACAGAACAGTCTAGGAAATGCCCACCATTCTAACTAAGAGGAAACCAGTGCTCCCAAAGGTAGCCCATCTCTCCATGTCAGTCAGCTCATGTGTAATATGACCAGAAATCCACATCTTCAGATGACTAGTATGCTGTCCTCCTCGTCCCACCATTTTTAAAAAGTTATTTCAGAATTTTGATGTCCCTTCTTTGTAAGGAGGTTCCTCAGAGGCCATTTCTATTTCTGACCTAGGGCTGAAAGGTAAATGGAAGCAACTCACACTTTACCAGCTGAAGTATTTTCCCTGAGATTCTTCAGAAGAATCAGTCAAAGGAAAATCCAATAATGCACCTAGAAAATTGGATGCTGCTGCACAATTCTATAGGTGGTTTATTCTCTGACCCCAGCTTGAGCTCAGTGCATGCCCGACACCAGGGAACTAATTGGCCATGTAATTGTTATCCTTGCTGGTAACCGCACAAGCTGTTCTCATTCATACAAGCACCTAATCCTTTTCCAAATTCTTTTTGCTTTAATTTGCCTCAATAATATCCTGCAGTACGGGATAATTGCACATTGTGTAGAGAAGGATTTTCTTTTATCTTCTCTAAATTTAGACTCCACTAATTTCACTTACTGTCCCCTTCTGAGTAAGCAATGAGACCAGGTAGTCAGGAACACTCAATTAGATGCCCTACGACATTTTGTTTAGATTCCACTACCATATCAAGTAATACTTAGCTCCACCCATCCCCCCCTGAAGAGATGGACTCTTTGTCCTTGCCTGGAATCCTCCCTGTTACAATTCCCCAGCCATTCTAGTTATTTTACTGCAATCTGCTTGACCTGGTGGCATTGCTCAAGTTGAGAGGAAGAATAAATGGAAATGAGATCATTGACTTCAAGTGTTTGGAGGGATGTCAGGAGGATGAAGCATGAGACTTATCCTGAATTGTTTAAGAATTTGAACTAGCAACTGTATAGTTGATGAAAAGTGGACTTGCACTCAGTAAAAGGTGGGGGGTTATATATTAAATAGAGTTATCCAACTAAAAAATGGCCCCTTAGGACAGAACAAGCTCCCCTGATGGGAGTCTTTGAAGCTGTTAAACTGTGAGCTAAGGATCCCTCGATTCTAGGCTTATGTCAGGGTGACCCTGGGTGGCTCATGTTTCTAAGATCTTGTGGGGGGAGGGCGCTATATAAAGTACAAAATATTTTACATGCATATAAAACATATAAATAAAGTATTATTTTTCATGTTAAATGGTATAATCACATTAATAAAGGAGGATGTAGAAAAGGTAAGGAAGGTTTCCTGGAGGAGGCAATGATTGAGTTGCATTGTAACCTGTGAGTAGGCATTAGCAGCAGGGCAGGGGCAAACTGAGTTAAGAATGGTGATGATGACAAGGACAATGGTGAAATTTATTGAGTAACTATTATATCCAAGGAATTATGCTAAGTACATGCATGATCCGATTTAACTTCCTTTTGAATATGAAGGCACTGAGGTTCAGGAAGCTTAAGTAACTTCCATAGTTGCATATCCAATAATTGGTATATCTGGGATTCAAACCCAAAACCTGTGTTTTAATTAGTTTATTTGTTTTTAATTTAATTTATTAGGGTGACATTGGTTAATAAGATTATAGAGGTTTCAAGTGTATATTTTGATGATACATGATCTGTATATTGCATTGTGTGCTCACTACCCAAAATCAAATAATCTTCCATCGCCATATATTTGTCCCCCTTTACCTTTTACTGCCTCCACCCTCCTTCCTTCTGGTAACCACCATACTTTTGTCTGTGTCTATAAGTTGCAGTTTTATATCTCACTATGAGTAAGATCTTATGGTTCTTAGCTTTTTCTCAAAGTACATCCATGTTGTTGCAAATGGCAATATTTTATCTTTACTTATGGCTGAATAGTATTCTATAGTGTATATGTACCACATCTTCTTGTCCTTGATCTTTATAATCTATCAAAGGACACTTTGGTTGTCTCCATATCTTGGACACCATGAATAGTGCTGCAATGAACATAGGGGTGCATATATCTTTGTGAATAAATGTTTTCAAGATAGATGCCCAGAAGAGAGATTGCTGGGTCATATGGTAACTCTTTTCTTAATCTTTTTTTAATAATTTGGGGAAACTGCTTGAGATAGCTACATTTAAAGAGATGAGATCATTACATTTGGAGGGATTCTTAGAAATTGTAGGGAGCGGCTATAGGGTTAAGCCTCAGACTGACCTGTTGGCAAAGCCACAAACAAGTCCCAGCTTAGAGGGCACAACCTGCTTAGCATAATTAAGCTTGACCTTATGACACCCTCTAGATCCTATCTGGGTAGCTAATGGCTGTGGGAGGTGCAGCAAGTGCTGCCAAAACAAGTGAAACCCACAAGAACATTGTAACTATGGTGACCACTACCTTGTTTACCTCTGGCTATAAAATAAAGGCTCAGCTTGCTGTCTGGATCTCTCTCTGTGGCCTCAGCCAGGCACAGGAAATCCACCTAGACCCAGCTTATTCTCTTTGTCTGTCTTTTCTTCAATCTTTCACCACCCTCCCTCAGGCTCGCTGAACCCTTGGTTGTGCTGGTATGGCACAGAAATGTGTCGGTTTTCAGTGCATGAAGGTTAAGTTTTCATTCATAAATTTGTTAGGGCAAGATTCTAGGATAGGGCAGCAGAGAGATTAAAAAGGCAGGCATAGAGAAGGTTGATTCTGGGAAAAGTCAGATCAAAGGGAACCTCATAATGACTGACATGGTGAGGGTTCACACAACACTTAACTGTACTCTGAAAAATTGACTAGACAAAAAGATGAGGCTGTGGACAAAGTTCTCACAAGAAACTGGTTAGTTGATATCAAGTTAACTTCAGAGTAGAGACTGGGTTCATCATAATGGAAACAAACAGGTATAGGTTCACGAATGTGACTTTAGAGAACTCTTAGTCCAAGCCACTCCTTCATCATTCTTTCCTCACTTAATAGAGTATTGGGATTTTTGTCTGCAATTTACTGATGGGACAACTGATACCAAAAGAGGGGAAGAAATTTGTCCACAGTACAGAGTAGGTCAGTGGCCAAGCTGGGGGACTGGAACACAGATATAATGGACTTCTCAGTTCATTATTAGTACCCAACTTTCTACAAATAGTCTCATCTCATATGTCAAGTCTATTTTGCCATTGTTTGAAACCACATCAATTCTTAACAAAAGAGTACTATGATTAATTTGTCTGCTATGTGTGGGGGTGGAAATGGTGACATGTCATCTATGGCTTACCATCGAACATTTGCCTCATCCTTTTCTCCTGCCTGCTTATCCTGTGATGGCTGGGCTACTTACTCCTCAGAGAAGTAGTAGACTTTTCATCTGCAGTATCTTCACATGACAGATGTCTTTCTTTTACTTGAATTCTGATTTCTAATTTCATTCTCTCCAGACAGGAGAGGACTGATTAGAGTTAAATTTCTTTTGGCTGAATGGGTCATGTGGACTAGTTGCCCAATAAACATCTACCTTTAGTAGATTCTTTGCCTGGACCCTTGAAAGTAAAGCAGAATTTTAAAGATATACCAGACCACTAATGGTAATAATCACTTCTATTATATAGTACTTTATAAATCACTCTTTTTTTTCATTTTTATACTGAAAGGAACCATATAGATCTGCTAGCCAATGAGAAAAGTGTTTTTTGTATTTTATATTAACTCCCTCAATAAATTTTATTTAAATTCCAGTAGGCAAAATGAAGCAAAATTGTGCATATAAAATTATTGCCACTTCTTTTGCTTCTTAAGCTTTTCTAGCCTGTTCTAACTGTAAGCCATTGGATTCCTAATACATAGAATTCCTAAGAGCACTGCAGTGTAATGCCAGAGGCACTGAACCACAGAAGCTGGGTTTTGTATCTAATTGTGTGACTTTGTTAAAATACCCCCACCTTGGAAACCTCTTAATACAGATGTATCTACAGTTGGAAAAAAAATTGATTGCTGAACACCAGGCCATATTCAACATCACTTTTGCCCTCTGATGAGGATGTATTGAGTGCAGAGATAGAAAATAGGGTAGGAGCTCTCCCTTCTCTGGGTATTAAAATCAGCATAAAAAATATGCTCCTTAGAGTTCTGAGCATGTTGGGGAGGAGACTTGACAAGACTCACGTTTCTCTGATTCTGAGTATTTCCAAGGAAACAACTTGTCTTTGTTCTTAAAGCCAGATCATATGGTGGAGGTGCTCAACAAACAGATATGTGTGTCTATGTAGTTTGTTATTTAA
Source organism: Plecotus auritus (assembly GCF_963455305.1). Taxonomy (NCBI): domain Eukaryota; kingdom Metazoa; phylum Chordata; class Mammalia; order Chiroptera; family Vespertilionidae; genus Plecotus; species Plecotus auritus. The sequence continues at coordinate 20,196,129 of NC_137773.1, forward strand.
CCGCCTGCAGAAAAGAGACAGACACACACACTGAGACTGAGATAGAGGTTGGTCAAACAAGCATAGGCTGAGGTCTTTCATTTGGACTAAATAAGGTCACTTCTAAACCATTTCAGTCATCCAGAAAGGACCACGGGATGTTGGCTTGGCCCAATGTACAAATTGGTAGTTACAAAATAGTCACAGAGATATAAATTACAGCACAGGGAGTGTAGTCAATAATATTGTAATAACTACGAATGAGGCCAGATGGGTACTTGAAGTAGGGGGCGAACATTGTGAAAAAAATATGATTGTCTAATGACTATGCTGTACCTCAGAAACTAATACAGAATAAAATTGAATGTAAAATTTAATTGAAAAATAAAAATATCGTAAACACAGTTGGTGTTGCTCAGTGGTTGAGCATAGACCTATAAACCAGGAAGACACCTTTTGATGATTCCTGGGTTTCACCCTCAGTAGGCAGTGTGCAGGAGGCAGCTGATCTATGATTCTCTCTCATCATTGATGTTTCTGTCTCTCTCTCCTTCTCCCTTCCTCTCTAAAATCAATAAAAATATTTTAAAAATTATAAAAATTTCTGTGATAAGGTCACCTTTTTTTGAGTCCTATATGAGATGCATAGCAACTTGAACATATGTAGAGTTCTATAAAGAATATATAAAGGAGTAGATACTGGATGCCTAATAAAAACTCTTGAAAACTCCTACCAAGCCACAACTAAACCAAAGGAATGCTTCCATTGTAAAAAATGTCAGATATTATAGGAGGCCAAAAAGGTTTTGGGTGAAAAACATTTTGCTGATAGTTTAACAATTTATAAGCAGCATCTCTCCTTAAACATGAGAACCCACCTCATTCTCCTCCTAAGAAGCCTGGTCCTCTGCTTACCACTATGCCTTATCTTTAAGGTTATTTCTATGGGAACTGTATTATTGCTTTGCTTGTTGAAGCCATTTATATCTATATATCTATATCTATATGTATATCTGTATCTATATCTATCTATCTATCTATCTATCTATCTATCTATCTATCTATCTATCTATAACCCTAAGTGACCAGCCATCTGTTTGACCGGTCGACCGTTTGACTGGTTGCTATGATGCGCATGACCACCGGGGGGGCAGGCACTCAATGCAAGAGCTGCCCCCTAGTGGTCAGTGTGCCCCCACAGCAGGAGCGCTGCTCAGTGAGCTTACCGAGCGGCAGTGGTGGCAGGTGCAGCAGGGCCGGGATGAGTGGGAGCAATGCAGCACCTGGCCTGGGCTCGGGCTCCTCCCCGGCCGCCTGCTGCTCTGTGCACTACTACATCCCTTGGGTGATGTTGGACTGCTGGTTTCAGCCCAAGCCCCACAAGCCCCATCCCCCCAGCTGGCCTGCAGGGATTGGGACAAAACCAGCAGTCCAACATCCCATGAGGGGTCCCAGGTTGCGAGAGGGCACAGGCCAGGCTGAGGGACCCCACCAGTGCACAAATCCATGCACCAGGCCTCTAGTTTCCTTATAATCAAGGATCTCTAGTCATGGTTAAGAATCACAGCTCTGGAGTCAGACCTGAACTTGATCCCAATATCAGTTTCTGTGAACCAGAGCCATGTCACCCTACCTATCTGCCTTCATTGTCTCATCAGAGTCTCAGTATCCTCATCTTTAATTTCATCCACCTCTAGGGCTGAATGCAGTAAAATAAAGTGATATTCATAAGGCATTTGGCACTGTTCTTGGAACATAGTAAGTAATCAGAAAGTAGTTATGGCAGTGAAGAGGCAAGGTGAGAGACTCAGGACAGCAGCAATTTAAAAGGAAAGTATGGTGATACTGCAGAATCAACTAGACTTCTGAGAGCATTGCTCAGCTCTCATTTCTTGAAAGAGATGATGCATTTTTAATAACACTATTTACTTAATTATGCAATTAAACACACATTGATTATAAAACACCCTGTAGATTTCAATGCAAACTTTCAAGAGGAAATACATTTAATAGTACCACATTAAATGTATGCATCAATTTTAAAACTCATCCCAAATTCAGAAGCAATAAAATTTTACAAAAACGGATATCTTGGAGAAAATAGGTGATTGAGTATGAGGTATGTGTTAAGCATTCACCTTTATTATATTACATGAGAGTATTTGAGAACCACTGTGATTCTGCTAGTGTGTCAAACATTACTGGGTTGTTATTGTTTTGTTTGTTTTATTCTTTGTTGGTGTTTTTTGTTTGTTTGTTTAGCAGTGCTGTTTAAAAAAAAAAAAAACAACAAAAAACCAAACTTGTCATATCTTTACTAGTATTTGGAGTTGCATGTTGATAGAATTGGATATGAGTTTATTGTATAATTACTCTGTGTCATACAGTTGCTCTACCTTCATTAACTCATTTAATTTGAGTACCAGTACTGCGAGAAATAATTACTAAAAATGATTTGTACAAAAGAGAGAGTGAGAGAGAGAGAGAGAGAAATGACCAATGTCCCTGGACTAGAAGATGGCAGAGGTAAGATTGAGATTAGAACCCAGGTTTATCTGACTGAGAAGCCTGTACTCCTAACTGGTTTGCTAAGTCATCTCCCTGGATAGTTTTCCTTGCCTTAGAATCAATCAAATTCCTCACCCCTTTTCAGCATGGGTACTGAGAAGAATCTGCTGAGCTCACCAATCACCCAATCCCAGAGCTTCCCACCACAGTCACTTTACTAGTTACCTCTGACAGCTCTGTAATTAACAATCTGCCCTGAGGAGAGGTGATTTCTGCACTGTTGGCTTGCTCTGGATAAAGTAATTGCCCACATTTAAGCTTTCAGCAAGAGAGCATCCCTGGAGAAAGGAGAGTTAGAGGGAAGGATAAAGGGGGGGGGTATACAGGAGGGGGTTTGGTACAAAAAGAAAGAGTTTAGTTATAGTGCATGTTGCTAATCAGGAGCTGTGACAATATGCTGATATTTTTGCTCTAACTCGCTTTGTAAAGTTTGTGTTAAGCATCACGAAAAATGAATGATTTCTAAGTTAAGTTGAGAGGGATAAAATAGGAGTAGAAGAGTCCAGACATGGCATCCAGGGAGGAGTTTGAATATCACTACTCTTTGGAAAAGTAGTCAGTCTTGGGGTTTCAATGGAGACTAGAAAAGAATGATGAGTGGACTCTGATGCTGAAGGTGTTTTAGAGAACATGGGGGGGTGGGGGAAACAGTGCAGTAATCAATTAGTAATGTCTGCTATGGGCAAGGTATCAAAGAGTTTAACTTGTATTAGTTATTTACCAGAAGGGATTTTAAAATAACAATGAAGCTAATCTAACATAGCATAACATAACCAAGGCTAGTTTAAGACAAAAGCTCATGATTGAATATGAAATGCATGCTTGAAAATGGAGAGAGTTGTTCTAGCAAGTGGAAAATCCAGTGGGTGGTCTGAATTTCTTAAAAGGAAGTCAACTTTTCCAAATTGCCTGAGAGTGGAAAGGGAGAAATAGGTTTTTGTTTTTTTTCTTACAATATCAGATTCCTAAAGTTAAAAAAAACACATCTACGTTGCAATCCTGACTTCTCCAAAGTATCCAAGGCACTCAGCCAGGTTTGGAAACAAAGATGGCAATTTGCTGAATGTTCTAATTAAATTAATAGTTGATGAATGTATCAAGTGTGTTAATTGGATTCTGCTTGCATGAAATCCTGGCTGTTAATTGGTTAGAACTTTGGAGAAGAGCCCTAGAGATTTTTCATCCTAGCAGAGAAAAACAATTTAATGTGAACAATTGGGGGAAGTTTTAAAAATACATACTATAACACAAATCAACCTGAAAGGATTTCTGTGGGAGCTTATCAAATTATATCTTAAAGACAAAGTGAATTTTTTATGGACACATTCACCAGTTTTCATTTCTGACTGCTTTCCCCTAAGAAATAGCAGGGTCTTTTATGAGCTAGAATATGACTTAGAGGAAATCTATTTCTTCTTTTAGTGGTAGAACCTTTTTAATGACACAGAATCTCAATGTGTAGAATATAGAAAAGTGGTGCTGCTTTGGTTGACAAAGAGGAGGAGGACAGAGAGTCCTGTTCAGTAGACACATTCTCACCCCACAGGGCCTTTTTGCAGAATATTTGAAATCCCTGATCTTATCCAGCCTCTCATTATGCAAAAGAGGAATTGCTATTCAGATGGGCTTAGTGACTTAGTCAAGGTTACACAGGTAGATAGTGACTATGTCAAAGCCTCTGCCTGGACATCTGACCACCAAATTAAGGTAGAACTTGGCCATATGGCTACATTTTAGTATTCTTGCACTATTGTCTTTATGAGATCAGTGAAGTTTTTCTTTTCTCTTTAGATTTTGTTTCCTGACTCCATTTATTTTGGAGTCTAAGGTCTGAATAATTTTAGAGTCAAAAGCATTTGCACTTTTAAGTTTTAACATACTATTTTTATTAGGTTATTTGCTTATATGTCAATGTATTCTTCTAGATTACAGGCTCCTTGAGGGTAGAGTCTCAGTGCTCAGGATACTGAATCTACTTAATTAGCATGTGTTTAACAAAACTGAAGGTGTAATAATAATCTAGAACATATATTAAAGAAACTCTTCGTAAAAAAAAAAAAAAGTTTATAAAAGGATGCCACTTCAGCAACCTGGTCCCAATATTTCATGATACTTCAACCCAGAAGCACTTACTGACTGAGCCTCTGATTTGGTTCCTTATTTGTGACTGCTTTTTCCAGATAGCTTTTTCTACGAAATATATCTCGCCTTCTAAATTAATTTGTGGATATTTCTTCTTGTGTTATCATATTATGCTCTTATATGTATTCTATCATATTACCAGAGACATTAACAATATTTAACCACTGGTATATCACACAGGCCCTGACCAGTAAGAATGGATGCTAGCAACGGAAAAGTCTATCTGTGCCTGTTAGCTGAGTGTCCATGTCGTGTACCCCAAGTGAAGCAGGAAGCAGGATCCTGTGTGCATCCTCATTTCTCCCCTGCCAGCATCCCCCATGCTCAACAAATCTATCCACCTCAACTTGCTCAACCAAACATGAATAAAAGTAGCTATCTCACTGAAGGTTTTGCAGCAAAGATAAATGGAGATTTTACAGTCCATTGAGTTTCACTTTCCAAAAACATATCACACTCCCATGCATTCATTTAGCAAATGTTTATTGAATACCTACAATGCCCTAGACCGTCTCTTCTTCCCAACTGATCTTTTTTCAGCATGTGTGTCTCTGGCTCTCTCCTTCTCCCTCTCACCCTTCCCCATGGGCAGCCATCAGCCCCATCCTCCTCCCAGAGGTTCCTGCCCAGCTTTTGGTCTCCTTGTTTCCTAAGGCAGAATAATTCACCTCTGCCACAGCTCACCTGTGCCCATCATTGAAACATGCTTCAATAGGAGGATGCTTGCAGAAAGGTGATTCATGCTCATCAAATAAATGCCACTCAGTTGTTAGAAGAGTTTGTTGCCTTAGAAACTGCAAGAGGAAAAATAATTATTTTTCTCAGAAGAGAGCAACTTTTAAGGTTCCTATTAGCATCTATACAGTGAAGTGCATATAAAAATGCTCCGATAATATATACTGTATGAAAATCGCAGAACTAAGCTAATTCAGCAATCTTCTTTTCCCATTCTTTTTTTTAATATATTTTATTGATATTTTACAGAGAGGAAGGGAGAGGGATAGAGAGCTAGAAACATCGATGAGAGAGAAACATCGATCAGCTGCCTCCTGCACACCACCCACTGGGGATGTGCCCGCAACCAAGGTACATGCCCTTGACCGGAATCAAACCTGGGACCCTTCAGTCCGCAGTCCGACGCTCTATCCACTGAGCCAAACCAGTTTCGGCATTCTTTTCCCATTCTTAAAATATATGCTAGAATACACAGTGTTTGATGATATTTTGCTGAATGGAGGGCATTCATTCAACCACCAAATCATTATTTTCTGATAGCATGCATTGTTGTGGGGTTGTTGTTTTTTTGTGGTGTTTTTTTGTTGTTGTTGTTTTCTTTGTTTTTTTGTTTTGTTTTGTTTTTGTCTAAGAGACTGGAGATCAATGAATCATGAAAGACTATAGGAAGAAGCACTTACTGTCCAGTAGAGGGATGGGCAGCTGGAACTAAGAGGAGTGGGGAGAGCATTCAAGGCAAGGGACGTGGCCTGGGAACAGCAGAGGAAGCTCTACAGAGGAGAGAATAGCTGCAGTGAGTTTGAAAGAACGAGTAGGAATTACCCAAGTGACATGGAGGCTGGCCCATTCCAGGTGGTTGAGTTGGTTTGCTGGTTTGCGTATAAACAAGAGAACAGCAGGGTCTTAGTAGGGTGTGAACATAGGCATGAATATGGGGGTCTGGGAGAGCAGAGGGTGCAGAGGTAGGCACCCTCTGTTTTGTTTGTTTGATGTTTGTCACTTTTATTTTGATAAAATTTCAACTTACAGAGAGGTTGTCAGAATGATCCAAAGTTCTATTGTTTTCCTGTTTGTTCTCCCCTCTTTCCTCTCCCCTCTCCTCCCTTCCCCTCGCCCATCTTCTCCCTGTAATTTTATTTTGGGACCATTTAAAGATAAGTTGCAGATATATTGCTCTTTGAACTCTTCACACACTTAAGGGTATATTTCTAAGAACAAAAACATTATCTTACCAATAACCACAGTACAATTACTAAAATCAGGAAATTTAACATTGATGTAATGCTAATATTAAATCCACACTTTGTACTCATATTTTGCCATTGACCCAATAATAACTAATCTAGGACACCCATTGCATTCAGTTGTCAGGTATTTTAAGTCTCCATTAATTCAGAATGATTCCTCAGCTTCCTCGACATTTTTGGAAAATACCAACTGGTTATTTTGTAGAATCTCTCTCACTTTGGGTTGATCTGCTGTTTTTTTATGATTAGATTTCACATTTGGAGGGGGGAAGGTCAGGAATATTACATATGTGCTATGGTGCTCTCCAGAGACACAAGATGTCCTTTTATTGGTGATTTTAACTGCAATCACTTGGTTGAGTTGCTGGCAGTCAGGTTTGTCCATTGTAAGGTTACTATTTTTAACAATTGTGAAAATATAACAATGTAATATTATAATAACTAATTTATGCGAGACTGTCAGTATCCAGTTGTCCTTATAAAACTTTCACCTGCTGATTTTATTTTATTTATTTTATTTTTGATAGTATTACAGATATCTACAGAACTTCTGTGAAATACTACTTCTCATTACCTCTCCTTTTGCTCCCCTCCTTCCAGCCCCTACCTACCCACCCCCAGGTCTTCACCTCCCTATTGCCCATTCGCCTACTGATTTTAGCCTTTCTTGATACATTTTTTTTTTTATCCTGAGTCAATTATGAGTGTGATGGTTAAAATGCTGATCTTCCCCCAATTTTATCCTTTCTCCTCAGTGAATTAATTGGCATTCTATTACACAAAAGGGCTTTCCCTTCTCCTCCTTTATTTATTTGTTTGTTTGTTTCAGTGTGGAATCATGGATTCTTAATTCAGGCAGTTGGTCTCTGAATTCAGGCAATATGTTACTGTCATTATTAATTTTGAGGCTCAAAGTAGCCAGTGGGAGTCCCTTCAAGTTTGTCTCCTGTGACCTTTTGATATACCTTTACATTTTCTGTTAGCCATTCTTTCTGGAACTAGATATTCTGAACTCATCTTACCTTTTCACTATCCCAGCCATGGAATCAGTTATTTCTGATTCTTCTATTTGGGCAGGAGTTTATTTCTGGTCTGGAGTTTGGGCCATGGGACACCCTATAGGTTGTATGGTAACTTGAAAGGCTTTTAAGTAGGTGAGTGACATACTCAGGTTTGTGTTTGAAATCATTGTTTGCCTCAGCGTTGAGAATGAGTTGGAGGCAGTACGACTCTCCAGACTGAGGCCAAATGTTCCAGTGGCTCTAAACTGCATGTTAGAGTCACGTGGAGATGTTTGACAATTCTTCATGCCTAGTAGCCATCTCAAATCTATTGACCAGAATTTCTGAGATCGGGATATAAGTATCAGTATTAAAAAATAAAAAAACTGTCAAAAAAACAAAAACAAAACAAAAACAGACGCCCCACAACTGTTCATATCATTCCAAATATTTAAGGTTGAGAATCAGTGTGTTAGGAGGCACTTGCAATATTTGGGAATGAGATGATGAAGTCCTTTAAAGCAATAGCTGTGTCTCAGTGCAAAAGACATAGGCCTTAGTGCGAAATCTTTGGGTTCTGGATTTAAATTCACTGCTTGATTCTTCATGTGACCTCTTGAGTCCTTTTATTCATAAAAGGAGATGCATTTATTTGTTTTTGCATTCTTCATATAATTTTTACAAAGATCCAGTAGAATAGCAAATAGGGAATTATTTCTTCATATGCAAATGTTTTCAATGTAAAGCATGTTATAATTATTTCATTGATTGCATAAATTAATTATAAGAGTAGAATATGTTTCTCACCTTTTAGCACATTTATTTTGTTGCCAGGTTCATTTCTTCCTTCAACCAATATTAATTAGGCATAGGTACCAGACACTGAGAATAAGGAAAAAAGTATTCCAGAACTCATGTTTCTTACAATCCAGTGAAGCAAGATAGACATTAATTCAATGGAAATAAATGCAAATGTACAATATGATAAGTCCTGAAACAAAAGATGTATATGATGCTAAAAGCAAACATAAGGAAAGGAAATTTAATCATGAATGATTAGGAATGGGTTGTTTGAAGGAATGGGAGATGTGGATTAATCTAAGAGCTGAAAATATTAAAAGTTAACAATGTAAGTAGGTGTGTGTGTTCATAAAATTGTGTTATCCATACATCTTTATCTGTTTGGGGCAGTCCTGGTTTATGCCATCTGATATAACATCTGATTTAACTAGATTTTTCTTTTTAAGATTTTTTTCAGCTTTAGTGAGGTATGATTGAAGTGCAATAAACTGCAAATATTTAAAGTGTTTATATGATGAGCTTTGACACATGTGTATACTTGTGAAAGTATCACCACAACTAAGATAATGAATATACCCATTTCCCCAGAAGTTATCTTTGGCACTTTTGCAACCTACCCCTTCCTTGTCCATCACCCACTCTCACCCTATCCCAAGGCAACCACTGATCTGTGCTCTGTCAGTATAGATTTGTTTGCATTTTGTTAGCAGAAGAAATAGAATAGTGGGCTAGCTATAGTTATAAGAAATATTAATCATGCTCTGTGAACCATTTTTTCGAGGCAATTATAAATGTGGACTAGAGGCCCAGTGCACAAAATTCGTGTATGGAGTGGGTGTGTCCCTCAGCCCAGCCTACACCCTCTCCAATCCCAGTGGGATCGGGCCTAAATGGGCAGTCAGACATCCCTCTCACAATCCAGGACTGCTGGCTCCCAACCGCTCACCTGCCTGCCTGCCTGATTGCCCCTAACCGCTTCTGCCTGCCAGCCTGGTCACCCCTAACTGCACCCCCTGCAGGCCTGGTTTCCCCCCAACTGCCCTCCCCTGCAGGCCTGGGTCCCCCCCTACTGTCCTCCCCTGTAAGCCTTGTCCCCCCCAACTGCCCTCCCCTGCTGGCCCGGTCCCCCCGAACTGTCCTCCCCTGCAGGCCTGGTTGCCCTGAACTGCCCTCTCCTGCAGGCCTGGTTGTCCCCAACTGCCCTCCCCTGCAGGCCTGATCGCCCACAACTGCCCTCCCCTGCAGACTATCTTGTGGTGGCCATCTTGTGTCCACATGGGGACAGCCATCTTTGACCACATGGGAGTGGCCATCTTGTGTGTTGGAGTGATGGTCAATTTGCATATTACCTCTTTATTATATAGGATGTTTCACAACTAACTCCAAGTACATTTCAGCTTCATAAATATAACTCAATTCAGTAAGAATATAATGGGATGTCCTAGCAAAATGTGTATTTTTATTATCACTACAAAAATTATCCAAAGTGATGAAATTTAAATTGAATTAATCAAAATAATGTCACATTTCACCAGTGGCAGATATAGTTTAAAAACTTTTATTTTGATTCCATGAGTGGATAACAAATTGAATCATGATCAGAATGAATGATTTTATATTAGAAACAACTGATGATAATAGTGTATAAACAGGCATTATTAGCTGCTTGCAAAGCTTTTTTTATGCTAATACAGGCCATATAATATCAGTTATTGTTTCATTTGCTGTACATTCACAGCAAAACTAAGAAGTGAGAATGAGTAAAATTAAATAACATTTACTTGATTTCTTATTATAAATTTGTTAAAAATGCAAATTTTGACCCCCAACCCAGACCTACTGAAGTTGGAGTTGGACCTCAGCCATGTGTGTGTTTTTTTATTGAATTTATTGGGATAACACTGGTTAATAAAGTTATGTAGGTTTCAGGTGTACAATTCTATAATGCATTATCTATATATTGTATTGTGTGTTCACCACCCAAAGTCAACTCTCCTTCCAACACATCTGTTTTAACAAACCCTCCAGAATAGTCTAATGCACATGCAAGTTTGAACTAGATATCTAAATAAGAAGTCAGATTTCACAGAAGTTCTGTAGATATACAACTATACCTTCTGCAGGTACCAGTGTTGAATCATTGTCTTGGACAAAGTCTTCATAAAATAACTACTGACTACTGACTAAGACTTGCACATATATGTTTTTACCTTTCAACAAAGGTGCCAAGGCAACTCAATAAAGGATTGGTTAATACTTTCAATAAATGTTGTTGAGCCCAGCTAGTGTTGCTCAGTGGTTGAGCATCGACCAGGAGGTCATGGTTTGATTCCCTTCAGGGCACATGCCTGGGTTGTGGGTTCAAACCCCGGTAGGGGGTGTGTAGGAGGCACCTGATCAATTATTCTCTCTCATCATTGGTGTTTCTCTCTCTCCCTCTCCCTTTCTCTCTGAACTCAATTTAAAAAAATGCTTTCTAGAGAAGAGTCAGTGAAGTTGTCAAAGATTTCAAATTTACTAAACACAGAAAAATACACCTTTGAAGAAATTTACATGAACATATAATTGTAACAAATCCATATTATTGGAAAAAATACATTCCTCAAAAAAAAAAAAATACCAGTGACACATTTTTAAGGGCATATGTGGCCAAGAAACTGATTAAAGTACTCGATTAAAGCTAATTCAGCTTATTTCATTTTTATGTTTAATCAACAAAGTTTTAAAATTTTGTGCTTAAGTGTACAAAAAATGCTGGTTTTATATTTCTAAGAAATACTTTTATTTTTGAAAATAGTTTTGGAATAGAACCCTAAGTAGAGTAAAACCACTTTAAAAGTCAGTAATCTTTTCAGTATTATATGTTATACTTTTCAGCATTATCTCTCATTATAAATTTTTTCTGCTTTGAGTAAACAATCTCTATAGTCTTCCAGCTTGAAGGGAAGGCAACTTTGACTACATATCAATGTGTACAAAGCATTAGAGGCAGAAAGGAACAGATCATTTGTGAATTGGAGAGAAGGCTGGTGAGGATTTTGCTTACTCTCAGGTATCAGATAAATTACATTGTCTCTCTTTCCTGAGAAGTTGAAATGTGCACCTCCTTATAGCCAGTTCTTTTTAGCAGGTGAGAGTCTGCAGACTTGACACTTCATAAGATCCAGCCACTATTTAGAACAACTATATGTTGCCATTTAATAACCGAATTAGCATTCCGCGCTAGGCTTCAGCTGTGCACTGGGTCTAAGTGGACCCTGTTGTATTGTTTTGCCTCTTACTCTATTTCAGTTAACATACGTTAATTATGTCAGAGATGAAGTAGATCAAAAAAAGACAAAAATTCTCCATAAAGGCGGCTCCTTTGAGGGCAGTTCACAAACATTTCATCTTGGCTAATGTCTTTTTTTAAAAATTGCCTCTGCCTAAGAGGAGATCTCCAGGTAGGATCCTTGCCTAACAGGACCTATGTGATCAAACATGAAAACCTTTTTTTAATGGGTAAGGTATCATAAGATATCATAAATATATATACACACACAGACATATTTGACATTTATATGTTTAAGACTTACCAGTAATCTACTAAGGTTCTATTAAGGATCATTACAGTTCAGTCCTCTTTTCCTCAACTACTGAGACATCACTTTTGCAGTTGACTGAGCTCTCTAACTATTCCTCAAAGCAGGGCCTCCACACATCCATTGACAACATTGAAAACCTCTCACGCTCCCTGCACATACCAGATTGTTGGAATTCCTTACAATTTCAGGTAAGATAGTTGAGCTGGCCGTAGTTTTCAGTGGCTGCTCTATTAGCTTAGATTATACTTCTCTGGGATATGGTGTGCTTCAATATCAGACAATATTATAGCATTTTGACTAATTTGGTGCTAATTATTTCTTATCGCCAAATTTCATTCTTCTCCACACATCCCTCAAGCTAATAGTGGATAAAGTAAGCGAAACAAGGGCCTTTCCTCATCTAGGAAAACTGTGGCAAAACTAAAATAAAAATTAGCCCCTGTCCTTAAGGTGCATCATCTAGTAACTCAGTCATGACTGAGGTTGGATGGCTAGCAGGAGAAGGTTTCTGGAGTAGACTTGATTGGCCCTGGGGACACAGCTTTGCTCATTTCTTCCTCTGAATACATAGAGCACTTAAATTTTGCTATTCTAGGAACTGGAAGAAAAAGTAAGGCATATATTTACCAGATGCTCAATCTAGCTTGGGAAATAAGCCCTAAAGTAGAAAGCAGTTAAATTAAATGCATTAGGCAGCATATGCTTTATAATTCCAAAAAAAAAAAAATGCCAAAAATACATTTACAAGGGCTCTTACGAAGGTTAACGTTGGTGGAGGAGACTTCAAAGAAAACTTTGTAGATGAGAAGAGAATTGGGATAGATTTTAAAGATGGGTAGTATTTGAAGATAAAAAAAAAAAGGAGAGACAGCATTTATAGCCATAATTGAAGATTCTCAACTTTTCATCCTAATAAATATTTAGCAAACATGTCAGGCCAGTGTAGTCTACTATGTTCTTGGGACAAAAAGAGTTCCCCATGAGGTAAACGTAACTCTATGTTTATTGATCGTTAACATGGAAAATGTATTTACATCTTAGGAACTTCTTCAGAATTTGTAAACTTCTTGAGGCCATGCATATTCCACCCACCTCCACACCTTCTACCTCTGAAACATTGATGACATATTCAACACAGTGCCTTGTCTCTGGTACTCAGAAATGTTTGATAAATGTATGCAGGCATGGATGTTTAAGCACCGTGACTCAGAATTTCCCTTGGTTCATACAATCTCATTTTACCTAGATTACTGTTCAGATTAGGAATTTAGGCAGACTGGAGATGGAGTTCCTGGCTAAATCTCAACCATTGGCCAAGCTCACAAACTGCCTATAGATTCCATTTCTAACTTTTTCAGAACACATGTTATTGTTATCTCTTTCCTTACCATCCAATGCACTTGATAGCGGAATGATTTCTTTGATAACTGATCATATGCTGCTGTGTGAAATTAGCATCAAAACAGAATGGGAAAGTCTTCAGATCTGAGATCTATTGCTATCTCTGACTTTGGCAGGGTCTCTTCTCTGGACTTGTGTGCTAACTTTTAAGACCTTGCCTGGTTTTACTACTCTCTAAGATTATTTTTTCAAGGATTTGGGAAAATGTACTTCCTGCTTTGAAAAGGTTTCCGTTGCAATTTCTTTATCTTTCCCTAGGAATTTATGAAACACTCAGCAGCTGTTTCCTTTCCATGAAGAATGAAGTGAATAGGTTTGGCAGCTGTTTCCATGTTGCTCTGTGATAAGTGGGCTTGCACTATTCTGTATAAATGGAATGTATTAATCATTCCCCATTCAAGTAGTCACATTTTATAAGCAGATTGAGAAGCTCAAGAAAGGAAAAAAGTTCAACTTGTGTGTAGACATCTAAAGATAATTGGATTTGCATTGCAACGATTGTACAACCTAACAAAAATAGTCATTTTTAGAGGCCCTATTAAAAATATTTTGCAGAATTAAAAAAATATATTTTGCGGATAAGGTAAGCTCAAAATTTGGGCTTGAAGTTTTAATGTGTAAGAAACTCTGGACAGTGGGTGGCCAGAGGACAGGTAAGCAGAGGGTATAATATCCAAATATCTATAGGTCTGCATGAACAATGAGACATCTGACTTCAAATGAAAGAACGGGAGCAATGGGTATAAAGTAGAGGAGATACTTTTTAGCTAATCATGAGGAACTTTCTAAAGTCCTTTCTAAAGTCCAGAGATGGAACTAACATATGACACTAAGTTCTTAACACGTGGGTAAAAAGGGGGTATGGCAGCATTGAGAGCCACTTGATTTGGACATTTTTTGATTTTAAGTGAAAACAACAACAAATCGAGACTCTATATAAAGAGGGAATTTATTGTTTCAGGTGGCTCAATAGTGCAGTCCCAGCTAGATCTAAGGCTCATGTAATATCATTAGGACCTCATGCCTTTCCATTTCTTGACCCCCTTGACTTCTCTGGTAGCTCCATTTGTCAGCACCATTGTCCCAAGCAAGTTCTGGACCCTCATATTGGCAAGGTGGCTTCTGGAAGATTCAGATTTCCATGCTACATGATCAGTTTTAAGTTCAGAGGAAATAAGAACCTCCTCTCTGCAAAATGCTCATGTAGAAGTCTCAGGATTAGTTCTGAGTTGAAGAAGTTTGGGTCCCATGGCCTTCAACATGGCTTGATTTCCAGGTCTGGATAAGCTTCCCCTCCCACCCAGAAGTGTCTTCACTGCCATCTCAGCAGACAGTATTCAATGTGTGAAGGGTGTTACCCCAAATAAAATCAGGACTCTGGTGCCATAAGGAGAAATGAAAGATTGGCAGCAAAAGCAACAAGTATCCATCATAGTACTTGGGTCCTAGAAAAGTGAAAAGATTCAATCAACAATTTTCAGTAAATTTTTAGCAGTGGATCTAACAATTTGTATATCCAACAAAATATTTCACAAAATATGTATAACAAAAAGGATGCTCTTCTGCTTGAAGCATCATGAGTTGCTAGAGATCTAACAAATTAAACATTTTTTACCCCAATTTATATATCTTCCTAAGAGTATGAGGATAAAACTTTGGATTCTACTGAGCATGTTGAATAGTAAGGCCCCATAGAATCTGGAGTCTGTGACTATTATCTTATATTAATTTTAGTCTTTGGGTCTAATCACTGGATAGTAACTGCTTAATATTTGTTGGATTGAACTTAATAAGATGCATAGAATTTAGGTGGGGAAACACATCTAAATTTTGCTTGGCATCTGTATTTTCCAAAGTACTTTCACTTACCTTTTTATTTGTTTTTAATGACATCCCTATGAGCTAGACAGTGTTATTTTTATTTTTCAAATCTTTATATAATCAATGATGAAGAGTAACATTATGAACACATTCGTACCCACCAGCCCATGTTTATCAAGTTTTAATTTCATATCTGCTCCAGTTCTCTCTCCTTTTTATGAAGAAAACATTGCAGTTAAAATCCCCTATTTTCTACTTGTATTCAAATCCCTTCCTCTCTGCCCAGAAGTAAACATTATTATGAATTTGAGTGTATGCAATTTCTGTGAATGTTTTGTTTTCTACTACACATTTATATATCCATAAAATATATAATTATTTTGCATTTTATATATATTCCTAAGAGTGTGAATATAACATTAAACCATAATCAATAAATCATATGCTGTTTGACCTAAATTATTTTAAAACTTGTATTGATACATATAGATACAGCTTGTTTTCATTGTTCAAGGAATTGAAATGATTATTTTAAACCAAATGGTATAATCATTAATAGAGAAGTACATTTAGGTATTTTTCTTGTGTTTTTGTTCCCAATGAACATTGACCATTAATCAGTAGACCTACAAATAAGAAAGCCATCACAATGTGAAAAGCTAGATTTAATCTACAGAACACACACAGACATACAGCCATAGCTCCACAACAGCTCTTCCTGCCCTGGGATCTCTGTGTAAGCTCCTAAGATTCCACGAACAACCTAAAGCAAATTGTGTTTGTATTGGAATTTTTCTGAGAAGTATCTTTATTTATCTTTGGAAACTCAAAGAGAACTGTAACCTGCAAAATTTACGAACACTGCCTTAGATGCTTTATAAAATATTTACAAAGCATTTCCAACTAGGTGAATTAAAACAAACTTTTAGCAGATGGAATAGGGATATATTTTAGTTTTTTTCTCAGCAGTCTACAAAAATTATATTCATTTTTTTATCTCCTCTGTATCTCAAAGCAGAGGGTGAAGTTTGGTAAAATAATAGTCGTGAAACTGGCTCTGTCCATTCATTTCACATATTTTCATTTTACAAAACTTTTAAAACCAAAGGCCTAACCTTTTGTTCCTTTTGTGATCAGCATTTTCTGATAAAATGTCATTGTTTCTTGGTCAACTAAGTACAACTCATTTAAAATCAACTCAACACACTCATTGAGAACGTAGGGGAGAGACCATGCTTCTCAGGGTGGGGTAACTAAGGTGAAGAATGTACTCTCTGCCTTTCCCAGCCCCATTCTATCTACACTGGTGAGAGAACACTGGGTTTTTAAGGTCATACCATAGGCCCAGTATATCTGTACCTGAGCTAGTGATCCTCCAAGCCATAGCTCCATGATGAAAAGGTTAAACAATGGGGTTTCTGTTCAGCTACCATATAAACTTCTTGTTTCCTACTGAGCTTGGAGAACTGCTCTAAATCTTGTTGCCCTATATTCGATGCCCTACATTTAACACCCTATGTTTTTCTTAACAGGCCTATCCCTTTCTTCTCAGCTACTACAGAAGTCTAATACCAAAAACAATAACAATGGGAAAGTCATAGTAACAACCAGCATTTATTGAGTGTTGGCTCTGACTCAGAAACTATGCTCAGCACTTTATTCATGTGCCTATTTATCTATTCATTCATTTATCTATTTAACTAACATTTGTTGAATATGCTACCTGCCAGGGAGAATCAGGGCTGATGATACTTTCCTTGACATCATGGAGTTTAGAGTCTATAGGGAATATGATTCAAGTATCAACTAACAAATACAAACTCAAAATTGTGATAAGAGCTACAAAGTAGAGGTGTATGGTTTATAGGAACATGCAAAGAAGAAAAAGGGATGGATTTCCAAAAAGTAACAATGAGCATTGACATAGGAAGGCTCAGTAGGCATTAACTAGGCAAAGAGGAAAGGAAAAGAATAAATATTATGCATATATATCCTAATGGAAAAAAACTAAAATCCTGACAATAGTCTTGGGTTTTAGGCATTATTATCTTCATTGTACTACTTAGCTGAGACTAGGTGAGCTTAAGTAACGAATGCAAAGGCATTCTGTTGGGAAGTAGCCGGACAAAATCAAAGTCATGTATAGCCTCAAAAGGCATACACTTAAACAACACCACTCCTAATTCTTAAAAATTTGAAAAAGCACCAGATCCAGATGATTCCCAGGGGAACTATGTCAACGGTGTAAAGATCACATAATCTCAGTGCTTATTTTAGACAATGGAAAAAAAGAAAAGTTCTTATATTGTTTTTTATAAGACAACTATGGCCAAACTTGTTTTATATGTATACCCCCAAATAGGGTAATTTTTAATCAAATCCTATCATCTCATCTACAAATATGCCTGTGTTTTTGTTTTCAAAGATATTACTGCAATATCATTATCACATCTAAATAGATACAAACAGTAATTATGAAAATATTCAACTTGTGTTAGTTGATTACCCCAAAAGCTGTCCCTGTGTCTCTCTCTTTTCTGTTTTTTCACAAATTCTTCAAAACATAAAACTAAGGTCTCTACATTTTTAATTAATTGCTATATCTCTTAAGTTTCTTGATTGATAGGTTCCCCATCTCTTACTTTTTTTTTCCTAACTTATTTGTTGAAGAAACAATTTGGTTTTGTACAAAGTTTCTTATATTCTCTTGATTCTGCTGATTTCACAATCAGTGTTCTTTGGCAAGAATCTTCAGAAGTGGAATGTATAGCTCTATCTGGAGGCACATAATAGTGACTTTATTTTATTGCTGTCTACATCAAACAGATTAAAAATGGTTGGCTGGAATTTCCACTCATTGACTATCTGATGTTACTGTTCATATAGAAAAGGCAAGATAGATACTTGGTTCATTTTTTATTTTACTTACTAGTTTTCAAACTTGTAAACTCTTGTGTTTTTTGTTTGATTTTATCATACTCTAAAGCTAACCAATACATTTTTCTTGCATGCTGTTGTTTTGTTTTATTATAAAGTTATACATTTATTAGATATGTTTGTAATTTTATTAAAGACTAGAGGCCCAGTGCATGAATTCGTGCAATGATGGGGTCCCTTGCCTGGCCTGTGAGGATCGGGCCAAAAGCAGTTCTCCGACATCCCCTGAGGGGTCCCAGATTGTGAGAGGGTAGTTCTTGGGTGATGCACCCCAAAATCGGGCTCCCTCCTCTCTGGTTCCAGGTGTGTCACCTGAGAACCACAGCTGCCAAGTCACCATAGCTCAGCAGCTCCTGCATTGAGCGTCTGCCCCCTGGTGGTCATTGTGTGTCATAGCTACTGGTCAGATGGTCGCTTAGGCTTTTATGTATACAGGTGTTTAAAGCAGTTATTATTTTTTTATTTCTGTTTGCATGCTATCTTTTTATTAAAGGGGAGATATAAATTTGTATTTAAATTTGCTTATATACACCTAGAGAAACTGTGGAAGGATACATGAGACTAATCACAGTGACTCCACAGGGGACAAGGCAGGGGGGGAGATTAGGAAGAAAGAGGAACTTTTACTATATGACTCTGTGTACTTAAATTTTTCTGAACCTTGTGAATATATTACCTACTCAAAAATCAGATTTAAAATCGGAAAAAATGCTGTTTTCATGAGTTACATATTTCATATTTTTCTAATAAAATGGATTTTGCCTAGTGTGATATTCTTATAATTAATTTTTTGATATTATTCTTATTGAACAATGTCTCATAATGCCCCTAGTTGGACCCATTCAAATTGGCTTCTGAGTCTTTTTGACATGCCCCTCATAGTAATCAGTAACTTCTTTGATTTACGACATGACAAGAAATTCTAAGGTCTTATGTATTTCTTATCTCAAACCTAGAATCAACCTTTTCTTAAAAAGCACCCTGGTTCCTTTTGGTTAGGGAATTATTTTGGAAGCTACAATGTGGACACTAGGGGTGCTGCTCATTGCTACTAGGTATGTATCATATATAGGTCTTTTCAGTGGACAGGAAAAGACCTATCCACAAATAAAGTCACTATTATGTGCCGCCAGATAGAGCTGTACAATCCACTTCTGAAGATTCTTGCCGAAGACCTATCATTGACTATAAACTATTATTTCCAATTCAAATTTAGGATTACAGGACTTTAACTTCTTTGATTTCATATTTATACCTCATCTCTCTCATGCTGAAATTCTTGATTCCTGAGGATGTTCTTTGCTCTGTCCTGTAATTCATTTATAACTGTATCAGAAGTACATTGCCATAGTATTTTCACTAAACAGGAAGATAATTAAAAGCTGCTGAGACTTCCTTGCAGTTTCCTTTGTTGTTAGGATAT
Source organism: Plecotus auritus (assembly GCF_963455305.1). Classification (NCBI taxonomy): domain Eukaryota; kingdom Metazoa; phylum Chordata; class Mammalia; order Chiroptera; family Vespertilionidae; genus Plecotus; species Plecotus auritus. Next base: position 20,215,768 of record NC_137773.1, read on the forward strand.
GTCTCGAAAGGATGTACTATCAAATTGCTACACTTCAAAATCACTTGAAGTAATTCCTCTCTGCACGATTATGCGCACTTGACATGCACTTGAATCCATCCATCTCCTTTTGCTCTTGATTTTGGAAATTTAAAAAAAAATCTCGTTTTGTGATTATGTAAATATATACAGGGTACATAAACAGGTAGGACAGACATAAGGAAGAAGTTGTGTCCTTTCCTGGTGGTGAAAGTTTGTGCACGGGCTATGACAGCAATGGGCAGTGGGTACATGGGTGGGAGGTCCCTAAACCAGAGCCACCTGATGCTCTCAGAGCAGCAGTCCTGCCGTTCTGGTTGCATGGCCTGTGACTTCTGAGTTGGTGCCACTACAGGAACAGGTACTTCCCATATTGGTAAGGATTCATTTCATTCCTGGAAACAGAAATTTAGTTACTATGTGAGGAAAAGTAAAAACTAAAAGAAATAAAAAGCTAGCCCAGTGGCGTGGCTCAGTGATTGAGTGTTGACCTATGAACTATGAGGTCACAGTTCCATTTCTGGTCAGGGCACATGCCCAGGTTGCAGGCTCCATTCCCAGTAAGGCGTTTGCAGGAGGCAGCTGATCAATGATTCTCTCTCATCATGATGTTTCTATCTCTCTCTCCCAATCCCTTCCTGTCTGAAATAAATAAAAATATATTTTTAAAAAAACAATGAAAGCACAAAAAGCTAAAAAATAATCCAAAAATAGAAACAGAAAAATAATTCATTGAATTTACTTCTTTCCTACTCCCGTTTGTGAACATAGGGCATACACCAAGGATCCTGGTATGGTTTCTTAGGGATTCTCTTCCTGCTACTCCCCACCCACTCAATCTCACACCCCCCCCCCCCACCACCACTTATAGACTCCATTTCCCATTAATTAGATTCTTGTCATGCCACAGCAAAGCAAGAAAGGTGGGGATTCTGAGTCAGGCACACCTTTGTTCAACTTCTTGTTTCATCCCTAAATTATGTCTACAAAATGTATATAATCTCTGCCTTCAATTCCTTATCTACAAAATGTATATAATCTCTTTGCCTGTCTTTTTTTTTTTAATCTGTAAAATAGGGATCCTACTTTAGAAAAATCCTATGAAGATTAAATTAGATAATCATTTAAGTACCTAATACAGTGCCTGGCACTTACTCAGAATCCACTTACCAATGGTTTTTGTTTATACCAGTTTTAACCACAGAAACGCCTGTTTCTGTGGTTAAAACTGGTATAAACAAAATTTTTGTTCTCATTCCTTTGTCATATTCTCCTTTCAGAATTGCAGAGACTTTGTGCCCTATCATTTTTTATTCATTTCTACTCCTCAACCAAGACTTAGTTAAACATAGCTCTCTAAATTTAGACTTCTAAAAGAGAAGAAAAGCGGGAAGCTATTTGAACCTTTACTTAATCTGAGCTAGCTTGATTTTATATTTTGAGTTTTTAGCACAGGACTAGGAATCAAGACTCGTGTAGCTCTCCCTTCTTCTTCTAGGAAGGAGCTATGTGCATTTCAAAGTAAGTAAGTAATACAATAGCATGGAAAACATGAGGGACTCTGAGCCCCTGATGCTAGCATTATCCATTTCATGCCTTTAGCATCCCTGGGAAATGTACTTCCCTTCGCTGTGCCCAAGTCTGTCTGTTTGTACTATTAGGTTACATAAAAAAATCTCAATTTCCTTTCTACTTTAAAGTGTATGGTTTTATATTTATTTAAATTTCTTGTTATATTTCATGCAGTCAGTTCTGTGACTTCTATGGTCCATGTTTCTCTTGCCCAGTGAATTGGTTTCCTTCCTTCTTTAAATAATGTTTCCTATGGAGTCCATAAGTTTTCCTTCATTCCTTTCGGCTGCCAATAAGCTTGGAGTTAATTTTCATGGAAAATAGTAGCTCTTGTTAGTCTGAGTTTTCTGGTACAATAATACCCTTCTCCATATCCTAATTATATCAATTTTATTATTTTGTCATTGCTCTCAGTTCAAGTAATATCTGTCCTGTTGTAAGTCACCCTAATTTTGTTAATGTTATTACTATGAAACTCTTTGTACATTATAAATATTATAAATATTGTTCCTGTGTCTCAATTTCTTTATAGCCATTTGAGGGAAATAATATCTCTCCTACCTATTTTATGAGAGAAAAAGGGAGTCGTAGATATAAAAATTAAAGAGGTAACATAATTTTTAGATGCTGTGCTCAGTTATTAGTATTAAAAGAGCTAAACATAATTCCAAGGGATTAATAATTACTTTTTAAATAAGAATCTGGTACTGATTTTTTAAAAAAATCATCTAAAATCCAGTATTTCGTCTTGTTCAAAGATTCTTGTTTTGGTTGCTGCTCTCACCTGAGTGGTAATCAATTTGCTGCTCTTCAGAGGCCTGAGTTGTTTCACTGTATCAAACAGATAGCAGGACTCCATTTTTGTAGCTTTCTTGGCAACAGGGATTTGTAATTTGCCATGTGGTGTGGAGAGATCCTAATTAGCTTTTCAAATATTCTCATGAGTTCTAGGATGGGCAAAGGGAGCATGGTATGAGAGCCCAACCCTCGGTGGAAAAAAAAAAAAGTACATTAAGATTATCTATCAGTGTTACTTGCTCAGCCTGATTCTAGTGATATCTTGTTATTTGAGCAGGACATGCTGACTACATTTTCAATGACACTAAATGCATTACTGAAATGTGGCTAAGAGTACGTGCTTTGGGGAAATGCAGATGTGGGTTGGAACCCAAGCTCCTCCATGCACTATCATTGTGATCTTCTGGCAGAACTGAGACTAAGGATTGAAAGCTATAGGAGGATAGGATTCCACTCATGAAAAGGAGGGATTTTATATATATTTTTTAAAAAGCTTAAATGTTCTTCAGTTGATTAAATAATGTCTGGAACCAAGTAGGAAATTGTGTATTTAAATACTTGTAAATTCTAATTTGAATTTTAATATTTGCTGTGGTGGTAATGGCCTTGGACAATGGTCCATGGATGGTAATGATGATGGTGATTCTACTCCACTTGGTGCTTGTCAGATCAGTTCTCATATACCACTTCTAAGGAGTTTGAGGAGAATGCCACTGAATTCTAATGATAGAAACACATGAGACCAGGCAGGGGAGACATTTGTAAGGCACATCCAATGAATACAGAGTAAAGGACATGGTGACATTTAATCAAAAGAGACCAATGTAGTCTTGGGAACATATTTGTAGTGTCAAGTATATGATCAGAACACCTTTTATAAAAATCCAGAAAATAGAATCAGATTCACTAGTTGAAGCTCCAGAGAAACTAATTTTAGTCCCATAAAAAGAAAAATCACAGAGAAAGGATTTTGATATTAGATCGGCCTGGGTTTGAGTCCCAGCTTGGCCACTTACTATTATTGTGTTCATATTATTTCACTGTCCTGATCCTCAGTGATCTCATCTGTAAAGTGGGAATAATATGCCCTCAGAGGGTACTTGTACAGATTAAAATGAAATAATACATGCAAATTAACAACACAATGTTTGCTATGTAGTACATACTCAGTGATTGTTGGATGTGGTTGCTGTTCATTCTAGTGCTATTAATATTAGTCTAGAATATAATAAAAGTTGGGCTGTGTCAAGGGGAGATAAGGTAGTTATCACTGAATATTATTTTTTAAAAAGGGGGAGAGACTCAGTTTAGAGGAGATTTGAACAGGGGCAGGTATTCATGACCCTGTGGTTCTCGCATCATTCTCTAGGTACTTCTAGTACATTTCTACTATTATCCAGTTCTTTTCTGGCCTCTTTTATCCTGGGGCCCCTATCCTTAACACCTACTTAGGCATCTCCTGGCCCATATTTAGCACCCTTCCCACCATATAATTATCTGCAACTGTTTGAGCAATTACATGCCTAAATTTTTCATAAACCACTTCATGTCATAATACCAATGGCTAATCATAGAACCTTTAATTATAATCTCCTCAGCTCTGCCTCTTGTTAACAAACTGATTGCCCAGAGCTTATAATAGTAGGAGACACTAAATACAGGATAGATGTATGGACAGAAAAGCAAACTAAAATAATTTTATATGTGGAAGTATGTATGTCAGCAATCATCATATTTAATACAGGGTTGGGCAAAAGTAGGTTGACTGTGTATGTGAAACACAGAGTTTATTTTTGTATTAATTATTAATTATTATTTTCCATATAAACAACTGTAAACCTACCTTTGCCCACCCTATATTTCATTGATTGCCTAAATAAATATCTTTACTACCTCTTCCAGGTGGCTATATAGCCTCAGCTTGGAAGCCTACTCAATAGGGAGTTTGTCATTTCTTCAGGTGTCCCATGTCCCCTTGAACAAGTCTATTAACATGGACTTGCCCACTTCTACCATATGCTGAACTACTGTAGTGCATTACTTGGCTGCTGAATTAATGTATTGTTCCTTCTAGTGGTATTTAGGAGACTCCTGGAAGCACATTCTTGAAATAAAATAATTTGTATTTTGAGGGCAGAATTTCAGGCACCAGAGCTTACAAAGAGAAAAAAAAATGCTAATTTCATGCTTCACAAATTTAAGATCCTATTGTTATGTAGGTGTGGGGGTATACAGGATGACAGACGTTTATAGGACTTTTTGTTACAATAAGAAATAACGTTTGTACATCAGTAGGCATGTGGGAGATGAGATATAAACTATGATAGAACTAAATACATGTTAGTCATTCTTCTTGAATATAAAAATGGTTGTACAAATTACATTTCATTTTAAGAAGTGCAGTAGAAGCAAATTATTGTATTTTTAACTCTCTTTTTAAGTGAAACTTTAAAAAATGAGAATCAATTTATTTGAATTGAACATTAAAAAGGGTATTATTGTAAGCAGCAATTAAGACTTAAATGTCATCATTTGCTTTCTCCCTGGAAAGCATTTATTTGCCCTCCTATGACTGAGCCATTAAATTGGCCACATCTGGAAATAAACCAAAGACAATGCTATATCAAACCTATTGTCAGAGGGCACATCTGCTTCTTGAGGAAAAGAAAATAAGAAAAGGCAACCATAGAGAAATCAAAGAACCTCAATAAATATGTGAGGTGGGTGATAAACTAGTTACCAGGGAGAGCTGTTGGATTAATTTGCATTCCACTAACTATTGTGTCCCTAAGTATTATGAGGACTATTGACGGGGATAGAAACTTGCAGAGAGAGAAGTATCATCTCAGACCAAAGCTCTAGGTAAATTTGTGAATGTGTGATGAGCTCATAATGGTCTTGCTCCTTTGACAGCTGCCAATGCCACTCATAGGGCTGAGCCCTTGAAGCCATGTTGATGTGGTGTGATCTTATCCGCTTCTCATGGCCATAACTGACTGAGCAGAACAGGGTACACCTGACTTGCTGTGGATCAGTTGGATTTTCTTACTCAGCTATTTAGCATTTGGGCTGTGATATGTTTCATTCTGGCCTGTTTGTTTGAATAGAGCAGTGGTTCTCAACCTTTCTAATGCCACGACCCTTTAATACAGTTCCTCATGTTGTGGTGACCCCCAACCATAAAATTATTTTCGTTGCTACTTCATAACTGTAATTTTGCTACTGTTAATGAATCGTAATGTAAATATCTGTGTTTTCTGATGGTCTTAGGCGACCCTGCTAGTGGTTTTCAAACTGTGGGTCGCGACCCACAAGTTGAGAACCGCTGCTGTAGAGCCTAAGACCATCGGAAAACACAGATATTTACATTACGATTCATAACAGTAGCAAAATTACAGTTATGAGGTAGCAACGAAAATAATTTTATGGTTGGGGGTCACCACAACATGAGGAACTGTATTAAAGGGTCGCGGCATTAGAAAGGTTGAGAACCACTGGAATAGAGGAAGTGATACCTCAGAGCTGTCAGGCAGGTATATTTGTCCAAATGTTTTGGGAAGAAGATGGGAGAAAGGTGCAGGTAGTTATTGACACACTCCTGAATGACTTTCCAGTCTGTGCCTTTAGACCTTCAGCTATCCTTGGCTTTTAAGAAATTGCACAATATCTCTCTAATACATCTCACTTACGTGGTTGAGATATTTGAAGTCATTTTCTACAAATTGGAAGCAAAAAAACACCAGCTTAAAAGGCCTAAAAAATGTATCTTGGTTTCTCAGTTGTGATCACACATTTTTCAGAAAATTCAAACAGGGAGCCCCTCTTCAGTAATTCCTCTATTGGATGGCGAGAAAAGCACAGAGAAAATGTAAATTAGAATATTATTTTCTCTTGTTTTCACATCACTGCCTTTTACCTAATACCACATCCACACTAGGATTTTCTAGGAAAAGTGAAACTCGGCGGAACTAGATGGCCATGTCTATTTAAGATAAAAACAATTCCAGAAGGACATGGTATTCCAGTCATTTCATTTCAGCCTTTACTAAAATGGAATGTTCCTCCTGATAAATGACCACCACCCTCATTTCTCTTAAGATGGTAGCAGCAGTTGCTCTTTTAATTAGATGGCAGCTTCTCCTTAACCTAGGAGGAATGACTTGTCTTGATTTTATTAGTAAAATTAATATTTCCATTTCTCTGTAGAATGAGAAAGGAAGCAAGTATGAGATTTCCTGAGTCAGGAAAGTCTGAGAGGATTGAAATTATCATAAAGTCCCTCACAGGACCACAAGGTTACAGAAATGGAAATAGATCAGTGGGTTAGGGTGAAAGTGTAGATTTCATGGTGACTACTCTTTATTACTTTATAACACACCGTTCTTTTATTTGCCACATCCTCTGCTTTGCTCTGCTCCTCTTGGGCTGAGGTCACACTTCTGTTGCTGAAATTTTGTACAGAAAGTAATTACTCAATATGACCCCCAACACACACACACACACACACACACACACACACACACGCACACACACACATGCACATGCATCTCCATTTGGTTTCAGATTAAAATCACACATGTTATTCCAAATGTGAACTTGAAGTGCCTATTAATTTTGGAAATTAAAAATAAGACCCTAGAGTTAGATGTTCTTATTTTTCAGCAGGTAGTGGAAGACAATATCATTAAAACTCAATATAAATAAAATAACTCTATTCAAAATGGGGGAAAAAATCTGAACAGACAACTCACTAAAAAAGATAAACAAATGGTAAATAAGCATATGAAAAATAGTCAACATGATACCATTAGGGAATTATAAATTAAAACAACAATGAGATACCACTACAAACCTATTGGAATGGCCCAAATCCAAAATAAACACCACCAGATGCTGAGGAGGATATGGAGCTACAAGAGTTCTCATTCATTCCTGGTAGGGAGGCAACACGGTGCCACCACTGTGGAAGACAGTTTTGCAGTTTCTTGCAAGACTACACATATTGGTACATGATTCGGCAATTGAGCTTCTTGGTATTTACCCAAGATGAAAACTCGTGTGTACACAAATGCCTGCACACAGATGTTTAGGGAAGCTGTATTCATAATTACCAAAATTTCAGTGCAATCAAGATGTCCTTCAGTAGGTGAGTGAATAAATCAACTGTGGTTCACCTAGGCAATAGAATACCATTCAGCGCTAAAATAAAATGACCTATGAAGCCATACATAAACAACATGGAGGAACCTTAAATGCATATTACTGAGTGAAATAAAGGAATCTTAAAAGGCTACATGCAGTAGGATTCCAACTACATGGCATTCTGGAAAGGCAAAGCTATTGAGACAGTAAAAAGATCAGAGGTTATAGGGGAAGGAGGAATGAATAGGCAGAGCACAGAGTTTTAGGACGCTAAAACTATTTTGTATGATACTGCAATGGTGGATACATACCATTATGCCTTTATCAAAACCCATAGCATGTACAACACCAAGAGTGAACCTTATTGTAAACTATGGATTTTGGGTGATAACGTATAAGTGTAGGTTCCTGAAAAGTACAAATGTGCCACTCTGGTGGTGGGGAAGGTTGTGCATGTGTGGTACAGGGGGTATATGAGAAGTCTCTGTACATTCCTCTCAATTTTGCTCTAGGAACCTAAAACTGCTCTAGGAAATAGTTGACTAATTAAAGAAAGTTGATCCCCAACAGGCACAAAATATCAAGGTAAAAGCTGAATTTTACAGTTTGGGTATATTTTTTTAAAAAACAATGCTTTTATTAAGGTCATGCATGAGTAAAATAAAACACTTTTTTTTGACCCTTTAAAGAGAGAGGCATTTAAGCATAGTGAAGCGAGCCGTGAAAATCCAGTAATAAGGGCCTGAAAAAAGTTCAGTGGGTTTGCAGCTTAGACTTCCAATTCCAGAGCAGTGAGGGGAAGGCTGCAGGAGGCAGATCGAGGTCAGGGTCAGGAGAGCCTACCAAGGAACATTAAGTAGTTTAGACATTAAAAGCTGTGCCTGTCAAGATTATGTGTAACCCATAGATGATCCATCTTAATGAATTCCACAAATTTACCCTGGTTGCAATTACAGTTAATATATAATTAAGCTGCTAGTATTCTGCTAAAAGGTGGTGGGTCCCCCAACTTGTCAAACATATGTATACAACCTGGTGCCAACATCTGTTATTAGAGCGATCCCAAAGGAGAGCCTCCTGTGCTCCTACATTTCAGAACAATTTTGCCTGTGAGATCTTTCTCCTTTTCCTTCAGAAGGCCCACCAATGCGTGCTCAGCCACCAGGCTGTGCTGTGTAATGTCTAGGACAACTACCTACCCATCTTTGCTACCCATCTGTCTTCTTTTTCATCCTCATTCATCTTTTGATTATCCACACTTTCCCTATGATTACCCACTCTCCCCCTCTGATTACCCACACTCCACCATCTTCTTCTATAATAATAAAAGTGTAATATGCTAATTAGACCGGATATTCTTCTGGACAAAGCCGGGGCTGCGAGGGAAGCCTGGGTCCCGGGTGGCCAGAGGGAAACCGGTGCCTGCAGCCGGGGGAAGGAAGGCCTACTCTTACACAAGTTTCATGCATTGGGCCTCTAGTCATCTATAAAACATTACTTATTTTTTTGTTGTTGTTCTTTTCACATTTACTTGAATGACATTGGTTAATAAAATTATGTCGGTTCCAAGTGTACAATTCTATGATACATCATCTGTGTATTGCATTGTGTGCCCACCACCCAAATCAAATCTCCTTCCCATCACCATGTAGTTAACCCCTTTTCCTTTTATATCCTCTTCCACCTCCCTCCCCTCTGGTAACCACATACTGTTGTCTGTGCCTCTGAGTTTCTGTCAGTTTGTATTATTTGCTCAGTTGTTGCCTTTTTTGACGTTTGATTATAAAAGCTCTGAGAAACCAGTAGTTTTTCCATTTGCATATGTCATCGTCACGCCCTTGGCAATCTGTATAATAGACATGTATGGATCTGGAAAACTCCTGGGACTAGATGGAGCACGGTAAGTAGGAGAAGATAGATGAAGCATTTTACCGTTTATGGAAATGTAAGCGCTCGCACCTCACTTTTAAAAAATCGCATTTTTATATATTGCCTCTTAGAAAGCTTTTTAACAATTTGTCTTTCAAAACAGGAAAGAGGCAGTAGTTATGGCTGAAGGTATCTAAAGGATGCAAGTCAGAGAGATAGCTGAGTACTTTGGAAGATTGAGGCAGGAAAACATTTCTTTGACAAGCAAACACGATGCTTGTGCTCACAAGGGAGGGATGAGAGGAGGAGAAGGCGGCAGGTTCTGCCTTCTTTGTTCAGAGGCCCAGGAACAAACAAGGAGCTCACATTTGATCCCCTCAGCAATGCAAAGATGTACCTGGACGAGGGATGCACGGTCTCCACGCAGGCAGGGATTTTAAAAGATGCCCAGAAACAGCTCCGTTCCCTTTCTGATGAGTATTTCTAGAGAGTTAGTCACATTCAAATTCAGCTAACATTTCTTATGGGCAAACTGTGTACAAAACACACTATAAAACATTTTCACAAATATTTTGTTTTTATAGCAAGTCTGTGAAGCAGGTGTTGAGCCAGCGAATCTTCCTACTTCTCTCCTTTTTTTCTTTCCAACATCTACAGTTCACCCCTTAGATACCAAGCGATGGATACAAAGAATCACAGGGCATTGTCCCTGCCCTCAGGGTTCACAGTGTGGTGGGAGCAACCCCCTCACCCATGGTGGCAGAGCACTTGTATCTGGGGGAGTGTGTGACAGATTAGGACACATGTGAGACCTGTCCCTGCAGAATGTCTTATGTCTCCAGGGATTCTTTCTGCTGGTATTCATTTTTATTCTTATGCATACATTTTCCCCAGCCATCTGCATGAAGCTTCCTTTAAAAAAAACCAAATTCTCAGTCTTCCAACTCTCCTCCCTGCTCCCTGTTCCTAAAGGAGTTAAGTAGGGCCATTGGTAACACATCTTCTCAGAGAAATATCTAGGTTTCCCAAACCATGCTGTGCTTCTACAGCTATTTGAATATTCAGGTGTTGAAGGCCAGGTGTTAGGGAGTTTGCACATGGCTAACATGCTGTTTGTCTTACTTTGGATTTTCATTGACGCTGTCGGGGAAAACAGAGGCTGTGGAGGAAAAGGCAGCCTTCCCCAATTACTGCAAGGCTTGTGATCTCTTTCCTCTGCACTTTCCTAGTAGTAGTATCATCACTTCTTCTCAATTGGCTCAGATGGTTTGCTCCTCTGAACCATCACTTAGCTGTTTTTTTCCTAGTTTTATCGAGATACGAGAGGCCCGGTGCACGAAATTCCTGCATAGGTAGAGTCCCTAGGCCTGGCTGGCGATCAGGGCTGATCTGTGGGGTGACCAGGGCAATTGGGGGGCACCCACTGGCACCTGCTTTGACTAGCCTGGGTCCTGCAGGCTGGGGGCAGCTCCTGCATTGAGCGTCTGCCCCCTGGTGGTCAGTGCACATCATAGCAACCAGTTGTTCTGCTGGTGGTTCCACTATTTGGTCATTTGCATATTAGGCTTTTATTATATAGGACTAGAGGCCTGGTGCACAAAATTTGTGCACAGGGGTGTGTGTCCCTCAGCCCAACCTGCACCCTCTCCAATATGGGACCCCTCGAGAGATGTCCGACTGCCCGTTTAGGCCTGATCCCAGTAGGATCGGGCCTAAACGGGCAGTCGGACATCCCTCTCACAATCCAGGACTGCTGGTTCCCAACTGCTCACCTGCCTGCCTTCCTGATTGCCCCTAACTGCTTCTGCCTGCCAGTCTGATCACCCCCTAACCACTCCCCTTCCAGCTTGATTGATGCCTAACTGCTCCCCTGCCACCCTGTTTGCCCCTAACTGCCCTCCCCTGCAGGCCTGGTCACCCCTAACTGCCCTCACCTGTAGGCCTGGTCCCCCCCAACTGCTCTCCCCTGCAGGCCTGGGTCCCCCTCAACTGCCCTTCCCTGCAGACCCAGTTGCCCCCAACTTCCCTCCTCTGCCGGCCTGGTTACCCCTAACTGCCCTCCCCTGCGGGCTTGATCACCCCAACTGCCCTCCCCTGCTGGCCATCTTGTGGTGACCATCTTGTGTCCACATGGGGGCAACCATCTTTGACCACATTGGGGCAGCCATCTTGTGTGTTGGAGTGATGGTCAATTTTCATATTACTCTTTTAATAGATAGGATAGAGGCCTGGTGCGCAGGTGGGGGCCAGCTGGTTTGCCCTGAAGGGTGTCCCGGATCAGGGTGGTGGTTTCCTTGGGGCGTGGAGTGGCCTGGGTGAGGGGCCTATGGTGGTTTGCAGGCCGGCCACACACCCCGCCCCCGGCATCCCAAGCGGAGGCCCTGGTATCTGGGATTTATTTATCCTCTATAATTGAAACTTTGTAGCCTTGAGCAGAGGCTAAGGCAGGCCAGGGCTATGGAACCTTGGCTTCCTCCATCGCCGGGGCCAACTCAAGCCTACTGCTCTCTCCAGCTCTGTAGCTACCGCCATTTTTGTTGGGATTTATTTATCTTCTATAATTGAAACTTTGTAGCCTTGAGTGGAGGCCTGGGCCAGCCAGGGTGTGCAGAAAGCTTGGCTTCCTCCATTGCTGGGTAAACCCAAGCCTCCTGCTTGCTCTGTGGCAGCAGCCATCTTGGTTGGGTCAATTTGCATACTCGCTCCTGATTGGCTGGTGGACGTGGCTTGTGGGTGTAGCAGAGTGATGGTTAATTTTCATATTACTCTTTTATTAGATAGGATAATTGATAGGAGGCAGGACTATGTAAGTTTAAGGAATACAGCATGATGATTTCACTAACATATTTTGTAAAATGATTACCACAGTAAATTTAGTTAACATTTATCATCCCCTATAGATATAAAAATGTTCCCTTATGAGGAGAACTCTTAGGATTTACTCTTTTTTAACAGCTTTCATATGTGGCATACAGCAGTGTTAACTGTAGCCATCTTGCTGTGCATTACATCCCTATTACTCATTTAACCTCTAACTGAAAGTGTGCACCTTTTGACCATGTTCATCCACTTTCCCCTCCCACCACCCCTCACTGCTGATAACCACAAATATGATTTCTTTTTCCATGAGTTTGGGTCTTTCTTCCTTATTTTCTATTAATTTTCCAATTACAGTTTATATTCAGTAGTATTCTGTATTAGTTTCAGATGTACAGCAAAGTGGTTAAAAAATGATATACTTTACAGAATGGCTGCTGCCAATGCTGTAAGCACATATCTGGCCCCAAACATAATTACCACAATATTATTGACTATATTCCCCATGCTGTAATGTATCTCCGTGATCATTCTGTAACTACCAATTTGTACTGTTTAATTCTTTCACTTTTTCACCCAGACCGCCAAGCCCCCTCCCCTCTGACAGCTGTCATTCTGTTTTTTTGTATCTATGAGTCTGTTGCTATTTTGTTTATTTCATTCTTTGGATTCCACATATAAGTGAAATCATATGGTACAGTATTTGTCTTTCTCTTTCTTATTTCACCTAGAATAATAGGTCCATTCATGCTGTCCCAAAAAGTGAGATTTTATTCTTTTTGGCTGAGTAGTATTCCATTGTGTATATGTACCTTGGCTTTTTTAGCCACTCATCTATTGATGGGCACTGGGGTTGTTTCCATATATTGGCTATTGTAAAAATCCTGCAATTAACATAGGGGTGCATCTGTTCTTTCGAGTTAGTGTATTGGGGTTTCTTTGGATATAGTCCCAGAAGGGAAATTGCTGGGTCATGAGGCAGGTCTGTTTTCAATGTTTTTGAGAAACCTTCATATTGTTTTCCATAATGGTTGCACCAGTCTGCAACAGTGCACAGGTGTGCGTTGGAATTGTATAGTGGTTTTGATTTCATTTCTCTGATGATTAGTGAATTTGAGCAACTTTTCATTATGTCTATTGGCCATCTGTGTGTCTTCCTTGGAGAAGTATCTATTCAGGTCTTCTGCCTACTTTTTAATTGGGTTATTTGTTTTTCTGATGTTAAAATGTCTGAGTTCTTTATAAATTTTGGATATTAATCCCTTATCACATAGATCATTGGCAAATATCATCTCCCATTCAGTAAGTTGTGTTTTTTTTTTCATTTTGTTGATGGTTTCTTTTGCTGTGCAAAAACATTTTAGTTTGATGTCCCATTTATTTATTTTTTCTTTTGTTTTTCTTGCTCAAGGAGATATATCAGAAAAAATATTGCTAAGACCAGCGTCAAAGAGTGTACTGACTATTTTTTCTCCTATGGGGTTTTATGGCTTCAATCTTGCATTTAAGTCTTTAATCCACTTTGAGTTTATTCTTGTATGTGGTATAAGAAGGTGGTCTAGATTTATTTATTTATTTATTTATTTATTTATTTATTTATTGGCATGTATCTGTCCAATTTCCCAACACCATTTATTTAATAGACTGTTTTTACCCCTTTGTATGTCATGGCCTTTTTTGTCAAATAATATGTAACCATATGGGTATGGGTTTAATTCTAGGCTCTTTATTCTGTCCCATTCATCTATATACTACTACTATGGCTTTGTAGTATGATTTGATATCTGGTAGCATGATACCTCCAATTTTGTCCTTATTTCTCAAGATTATTGAGGCTATTCAAGGTCTTTAGTGGTTTCAAAAAATTTTTGTATTATAGTAGTTGTTCTAGTTCTGTGAAATATGCGATTGGTGTTTTGATAGGAATTGTGTTGAATCTATACATTACTTTGGGTAGTGTGGACATTTTAATGATGTTAATTCTTCCAGGCCATGAACACAGTATATGCTTCCACTTATTTGTATCTTTTTTCTATGTTTTCCTCTAGGAATTTTATGTTTTCTGGCCTTACACTTAAGTCTTTAATAATTTTGAGTTAATTTTTATGAGTGATGTAAGATTGGGGGTCTAGTTTCATTATTTTACATGTGAATATCCAATTTTCCCAGCACCATTTATTGAAGAAACCGTCTTTTTCTCCATTGAGTAATCTTTATTCCTTTGTCAAATATTAGTTGACCATATATTCATGGGTTTATTTTTGGGTTTCAAATTCTTTTTCATTGATCTAGGTGTCTGTTTTTATACCAATACCATACTGTTTTGATTACTATAGCTTTATAATATAGCTTGAAATCAGGAAGTTTGATTCTTCCTGCTTTGTTCTTCTCATTCAGAATTGCTTTGGCTATTCATGGCCTCTTATGGTTCCATATAAATTTAGGATTATTATTTTCAACTTCTGTAAAAAATTTCCATTAGAATCCTGATAAGGATTGTATTGAGTCTATAGATGGCTTTGGTTAATATGAATATTTTAACAATATTATTTCTATTTATGGACACAGGATACCTTTCTATTTATTTGTGTCTTCTTTGATTTCTTTCACCAAATGTCCTGTAGAGATCTTTTACTTCCTTGGTTAAATTTATTCCTGAGTATTTTATTATTTTTCATGCTATTGTAATTGGGACTATTTTCTTTATTTTTTTCAGATAATTATTTTTATTTGACTGTTAATATCAATGTGAATACCTCATGGTAAAAGTAAGCCAAATTTATAATGAGTCTCACATAGACACAAGCTTGTACAAAACTGCAGTGCATTTAAAAGACAGCAGCAACTACAATAGTAATGAAACCTCCATTCCATCCTAATTTAGTTACTTCTATTCCTAGAGACAAAAAAAAAAAAAAGACAATCCCAGGATGTTAGGTTAGAAATAAGGGAGAAGAGAAAAGGGGCCGAGGAAAAGTAAGTGAGGAGCAAGACAGGTCTACAGCTCCTACAGTAACTTCAGCCTATATTCTCGTTTGCTGGGTCCTGTGAGGCAGGAGCTGTTTTTCTGCAGCTTTTCTGAAGATTGGTCAACATTCCTACATCACTACAGCAGAAACAATGTGATCTGGACTGATTCCACTTTCTTTTCCTGGAGATCTCACTCCTAACTCCAGCGATCAACCTCATTCTTACTCAGCCAGACCTACTTCCTTAACTTCCAGGAAAAAATAAAACAGGACATTTTGGTTAGAGTGAGGACTCATATTCAACTGTGCATTGAATCCCATTTTTACCAGTTATTCTAAATCTCACCTCCTGAAATAGCTGGTTGATGGTGGGCCCATGCCTTCTGTTCTTCACATTCTGTATTTATTCCTTGGCATAGATTATGAGGCATATGATTGCTAAATGTTCATTGGTGCTTCACACACCCTAGGATCAGCCCTTATTATTCATCGATATATATATCTCATAGGAGAACTTTAAACTGGACTTTTTTGAGCAAAGTATGACTCTTCTACCTCATTTAAACTATACCGCAGCGAACATAACTGTAATGTGCACCATATCTACACTAATAAAAGAGAAAGATACAAATTGACCGTAACTTCACAACGCCCACCAGCCAATCAGGAATGAGTATGCAAATTAACCCAACAAAGATGGTGGGTTAATTTGCATACACAGGCACCATAGGGCCAAGGGGGGCGGGTATCATGGCTCCGGGCCAGAGCGAAGGTGGTGCCAGCAGCCAGGGGAAGGAAGGCCCATTCTTGCACGAATCTTCGTGCATTGGGACTCTAGTAGAATCATAAATCCTTCTGGCAAGCAAGAACCTTTTGGAATTTACCACCCTGCTAAGAATCTTACCTTAAAGGTAGTCTAATTTGAATGACCAGGAAGTCATATAGATTTCCTCTTTTGTTCTTTAGACTTGCTCAGCATTCCTTTCCTATACTTGTACATAAGAATGACTGTATGAATTTGATTACATAATGTACTATGTATCTTACTCTGTGGATGATTTTTTTCTAAATTTATAATTAGTCTCATATAGGCACAAGCTTGTACAAAACTGCAGTGCATTTAAAAGACAGCACTCAGTATCCCTGTTTGAGAGCAAAACCTTTTGTGAAATGTAGCTCCACTGAGTGGTCTTCATATTCCTATCCCCACCTTTTCTTTGGCTACTGTAGGTGGGGTATACACAACCTTTCCACCCAAATTACATGCTCTTCAGTCTTCAAAATCAAGTTCAAAGCCCACTTTTCTTTGAAACATTGTTGGCGCCCCAACCTAAAGCATCATTCCTCTCCTATTGATCCCCCAGCATCTGTGTTTCATCTGAGTTATAGGTCCTTCATTCTACCTTGCCTCAACTGAATTTCCACTGGGCTAGGAGAGTCCTGGGAGATTATGACCCTCCTTGACAGTCCTGGGAAATTATGACCCCTTTCCTTTCCTTGGGATTTCTAGCACTGGGTTGTGCCTGAATACATGTTTATTATGTTTAAAAAATAAACGTATACATTTATAAACTAGAGGCTTGGTGCACAGATTTGTGCACTGGTGGGGTCCCTCGGCCTGGCCTGTGGGGATAGGCTGAAATCGGCTCTCCAACATCCCCCAAGGGGATCCGGATTGCAAGAGGGTGCAGGCCAGGTCGAAGGACTCCACAGGTGCACTATCAGGGGTTGGGAGGGACCCCTGGAGGGCTCCAGAGTGTGTCCGGGCCATCTCACTCAGTCTCAAAGGGCTGGACCCCAGCAGCAAGCTAACCTACTGGTTGGAGTGTCTGCCCCCTGGTGGTCAGTGTGCATCATAGGGACTGGTCTAACAGTCGAACGAATGGTCAGACATTTAGCATATTAGGCTTTTATTATATAGGATGGGGATATATTTGCCTCTTCTAAGTCAAGCTATTTCCTTGGAAATAGTCTGTGGGGATCAGTCCACATACTCCTAGTTTCTTAATTTTTATATAGAAAAATACTTTCTTCAGTGGTTTAGGCTTGAGATTCTTTTTCTAAATAGCCAAAGTGTAGCTAACGTCTATAAAATTGACACTAGCCAACTATAATTGCTGTGATGATAAATGTAATGGAGAGAACAACCACTGTATAGACATCAGAAAATCTGCATTCTAGTTTCAGCTCTGACAGCAAGATGCTATGTGAGCTGAGTGAATTCCTTCCTATTTCTGAGCATTAGGTGCCTTCGACAGAAGATGAAAAATATGCTCTGCAATGCTTTTCTGTTGGGCCTACCAACGTGCCTCCTGTGTCAGGGCTTCTCCATGCTGGTTTCACATCAGAGGGGCCAAGGAACTTTAAGTTTAAAAATAAAACAAGTAACAACAAAAAGAAAACGCAAATGCCCTGGCACTCTGTCCAGAGATTCTGATTCCACTAAGTTTGAGGTGGGGATTGAGATCCACTGCACCAGAGCACTGTGATTTAAATCGCACCCCCGGGTAGTGGTGGTGCATACACAGAACTGGACACCACTGTCCTAAATGAAGAAGGTGTGAATATACACTCCAGTCATGGTGGTGTGGGGGCGCATATTCTGCTGTGATCCAATGCAAAATATCAATATCAATTCCTATATCTTAAAAATGGCTTCCAGGTCTTTATTTTATTGAAAAACGTATCTCTGCTTGTTTTACTCTAAAACTTACTTGTTAAATCCTGTACTCGCTGTTGAATACAGTTGTTTTCTCTGTAATGTTGTCAACTGTTTCCTTGTAGCTTTGTATATCCTCTGGTGCACCCCTGGATTACATATGCTCCAGGGTGAGAAACACAGGGCCTGGTAGTCTCTGAGATCATTTCCAATTCAGACAGCTACCCAGCAATGCTTGGAGCTGGATACGCAGTGCCCATGTTTAAACGTGTGATTTCCAACCTCTGGATCTTGCATACAAAATGGTACTTTCATTGCCCATGTTCACGGTGGAATGAGGCATTGAGAAATTATTTTAATTAGTGTTTAATTAATTTTGAGCTGCTGGCAGATAAAATGATGTTGATTTTTATTACATTATGTATCATACTTTAAAGAGCTAACTCTATAGAAATAGGCAATTCTATAAAAGCATTGGCAGCTATGGTGAAATCCAAGTGTGTTCACAGTCTCTCCGCAATCCATTCTATACTGCCCTGGAAGAATGTCCTGCCTTTTCAGACTGAGTCTCAATGTTTTGTAATAGAAGTAAATTAATAGGCTAAAAAAGATGAAACCAGAATAAAGAAACAGGAGAGGAAAGAATTGATAAAATATGTTAGGATCACTGACATATAATATAAAAGGAAAAAGAGGAGAAGCCCTTCAGACCCTAAGAGCATTGCATGCACACTGCCTATGAGAGGCTGGGAGAGAAGCAAAGGTCGTATGAGAAGGTTAACAGAAACTGAGTCTTCTTTTAATGTCCCAGGAGGGACATACAAAAATTATAATATTTAAAATTTGGTTTTGACTCTTTGGACTGTATTTCCATGTAAGTTACTTGGGGCATGGACTAAACTATGTGATCAATGATTTTTTTAAAAGATTTTACAGCCTTTCAAACAGGGTATCAAACTGAAAATCATATAATTCAAGGCCAGTGGGACACAGATTCTGAAGGGGCAGGAGGATTCATAGTAGTAACTGTAGGGAGTACACAATTTTGAAGGTAAGTTCTGGTTCTGTGTGATAAAATTTTGCTCTTTTCTCTGCTTATGTAAGGGGCCCGGGCCTCACAGGGAGATCAGCAGCTTGCATGAAGCCAGCAAACTATGTCAGCCAAGCAAGCAGAAACCGCTATGAGTTCCTCAGAGTATGCTGCCACACTAACATTCCTGAGGCGGCAACTGCCTACAGTCATTAAGGGTTTCATGGCAGCCACATCTAATAATTTGTCAAAACAAAACAAAAGAGCAGAACAGAGAAATCTGACATTAGGGCCATCTATGGTTGCCATCATGGACTCTGCTTTACACCTTCTTAAAGAGATTATTTTATTTTCTCTACCAATTGCATATTTTTGACCCAAATATCTTTTACCTTCATACTCCATGGAAGAGACCACTGGTTGAATGTTATCATTAATGAAGAACTACCCATTTTTTTGTACATTTTTATTGATTTCGGAGAGAAGAAGGGAGAGGGAGAAGAAAAACATGCCCTGACCAGGAATCGAACCATGACCTCCTAGTTCTTGGGTTGACACTCAACCACTGGCTGGGCCAAGAGATACCCATTTTTTCAAATCTCAACTGAAGTACCATCTTGTCCTGGAAGGCTCTGTTAATCACATCAGCCCCCAGGAAAACCTCCCTTTTCTGAGTTCCTATAGTAATTTCAACTCTGCCTCTTGATGATCATGATAACCATATGCCTAAAAGCGTCCATGATATAAATGTGATTCTGCAAATCACATATAAAAACCTGAATATTTGAGTATTTAGCAAAGAAGTAAAGGAAGAAAATTATCAAACATTCTCACAAAGATAAATAAAATAGAAGAATCTTAGAGGTTGAGGGAATTGGAACTGAGTGACTTTCCTTTTAATTGTTAAAGGGTCATAGTCTGGCAGCCTAAAGGCAAATTCAGTTTACATACATGATATATTCAGCCAGAAGAGTGCTTTGGATTATGTTTTGTGTTGTTGCCTTTTAACTAGGCATACACTCTCCCTGTTGGCTATAATTCCATCTTTCCCAAATTTGTTAATACCCAAATGCTTCAAATATTTATACTTCTCAGTCCCCTGATGTTTGACTTGAACAACCTTCTGAGAGTGTTCACACTGTAAAGACCCCCACACTAAAGTACTCACACTGGAGTACTTAGACTAGTAGAAATCTAAGGATCAGAAGACCTAGGTTCCAGGCTCATGTGCCAATAGCTAGTTGTGTCACCTTGAGCAAGTCATGTTACTTCTCTCAAACACCGTTCCTTCAACTGCAGAATGATGATGGCAATTCCTGCCCGGAGTATTTCATGGAGCAAATGAGAATGGTTTAAAACTGTTGAACAAATATTAGTGTTATTATCAAATGATCTCTTAGCCCCCTTCCCACTGTAAAATATTTTGTTTCTGTGATTCTAGAAAAATTACTGGTAATTATAACCTCATTTCCTAACAAAGCCATCAGCCCCACAGCTATGAATATAAATGGATATGCTGCTTAGAGTTATGAGGATAAAAAATGTTAGCAATCCTTAACTGGTTTTCTAATAGAATTGTAATCATAGTACGTGAAATAAATGCATCGTGTGTTATATGTTGGCATCTCAGGGAATTGTGTGATAGAGTTTGAAGGGAGCCTGCCTGTAAGATTAATTATAAAATAGGCTTGGATGTGAGCTCTGTTATTAGGATTGAAAACTGTCAAAGAATGCAATGGGAAAACTGACAAAGGGTAGTAGTGAGTGGCATCACACACTACAAGGAGGTCAAGGTGTCTACAGGGGGCTCTCTGGGGTCAGAGTTCAACCCGATCTCATTACCATCTTCATTAACCACTCCAGAACAGGTCTACAGGTCTCAGAGTAATTTGTAGAGGGTGTTTAGTTGGCTCTGGCTGAAAACAAAGAGATGCAAAATCATACCAAGGAACCAGACGTGCTACACTATAATTTTAGGCAGACATCAAAATCCCATTGTTCTGGAGACATGGGCATTTGAGGTTGTGACCTCTGAAATCTCTTTTTCTTCTTCTGTCTACTGAACTAAAACCACACCCTAAATTATTTTAGTCTCTCTTTGAGGTCTTCCTTGATCCCCTCAAAAAGAACCACCCCTCTCGTGTCTGTGTTCTGAAATTCTGTAGCTATTTTTCTATCTCATATTACTTATTTGGGCTTATAGAAATGAAACCAAATCTTACTCCTCCTTAAATTTCCTCAGGCAGAGGATAACCCTATTAATCCTTCACTAACCTTATAGTACCCGGCATGATGGCACATTCATAGTACTGTAGAATTTGGATCTGATTGTCCTTTCCATCTCCATTATCCTTTTTCAAACCCTTTCTATCTTTCTCTGAACCTAAGGTGCCAGCCTCCTTACTGCTCCTCTCCCGCGAGTCTCCTCTGCTCCCCTTCACTATGCCCCTCCATTCTTCTTTTATAAGATGCAACAAGAGAGCTATGGGACCAAAACCAGGAGCTCTTAATGCTGTGACCTGAGATTGAAGTTGTCCATAGGATGTAACAGACACCCAATAGTGCTATGTTTTCCTGAGGAGATATAAGATAAAATAAAAAAATAAATAAAAAGATGCAACAACAATTTTCCTGACCTGCTCATTTGGTCAAGTCATTCCTCCTGTCTGCAAATTCTGATGGTTCTCTTTTGCTACGGATTATGTATAAACATCTTAGCCAGGTTCCTGAGGCCCCCTTTCATCTCTTCCATCCTGTTTGCCTACCTATCTCCACGGTTCATCCTCGCCAAATGGCTCCTGCCAGTTTCTGCTCACCAAAACCACCCCACGTGCCTATCGCTTACCTTTTGATTACACAGTTGTATCTCCTCCAATCCATTTTGTGTTTCCCAATTCCCCTATTGAGGTATTCACCTTACTTTGCCGCCTTTCTATTACCTTGGGTTTGCACTGACACTTCCCTCTCCCTCACCCCAGCCCCCCACATTCAATCTACAACCTACTGCCATGACTAAGTACCTCCCTCTGATTTTACCTCCTGATAATTTCTTGAATCAGTTTATTCTTCTATATCTGTTGTTAATATATAGCAGTCTGCCTCCTGGACTATACAATATATTCCTATTAGTTTGCCTTCCAGCTTCTTTCTTGCTCTGCAATTCAATCTAATCGAATCACTCCTATGCTCAAAACCCTGCAAATGTTTTTGGTTACTTTGAAATTTAAATATTTACCATAACCTACCAGAGACCTGCAAGACTGGCCACTATCTCCGGAGTTTTATTCCACACCAACTATTCAAGTGCCAGGCTGTTTCCTGGTACCCGACCTACTCCGACCTTCTCCAGATCTTCACATATACCATGAGTTCTCCCCCCTCAGAACATTTGACCACACTGTGTCCTCTATCTGGAATATTCCTCCTTTCTCCATCTTTTTAACCCAAACCCCTCCACAGGGTCTCTATTAAGACAAAATTTCTCCATAAGAATCTTTTTTGATGCCCCAGAGATGCCCAGCTATATTTTTTTTCATAGCACCCTGTGCTTCTCTACTGTAAACCATGCACTGTGTGATTTGATCTTTATATGCTTGGTTATTTGAATGATGTCTAACTTTCTTGCTGAGGCTGTATCGCTCTCTGAGGACAATACCTTTCTGAGTGAGTTTTGTATACTCTTCTATTCTCATTTCTTGTCCCAGTGGATTCCAATTTTAATATAGTCATATACTTGCTGAAAGACTGAAAAAAATTAATAGCTCCAAGTCTCTATTTTCCCATCTATAAATTAATACACAGTCGTGTGTTTTAAATACAAAATGTTAGTAAAGCCCTCAGCAAAATATCTGATACATAGTAAATGTGCATTAATGATATTTTAATTATAATCATGTTTGACATCACTGTCATCCCAGTTTCTTGGGTGTAGGCCACAATTTAAACTATAATTTTGTGTGTTTCCTGTTTCACTTTGGGCAGAGAAAGCCACGAACAAAGGAATACTGATTTATTAATATTTTTGCAAGTAAGTCTCTTACAGACTAGCATCCCTATCATTTTACCCCTATCTCTTTCTCCATCTCACCTGCCACAGTGAACATTCAAGTGTATAAAAGATACAGTTTTATAAGTGCATGCAGGGCTAAAGAAAAGCAAGACCACATGGTAGGAATGAAGAAGTACTCAAGAAATTCCCACAGGTCAACAAGACTATCATATGAGAGGTCTGCCTAATCAGAGCCTTCCATTCCCACAAAAATAGTAACAGGTTCAAGAATGGTTGTGAGACATAGTACAGGCCAATGGAAAACAACAAAACCTTCCTCTGAGACTTATGAGACAATACTTTTGTTTGCCTTATAAGATGTGAAACCAACAATTTACAGGGCCTGCAATTTATGTAGAAGAAGAACTAAAATAAGAAAGAAAAAAAAGACCTGGTTCTTAGTGACATTAGTTTGTCTTAAAACAAGCTATTCCTGAAGCCAGATTTCCCTTGGGACTGTTCACCTATGAAGATAATAAATTTCCTTTTCATGCATAAGCTAGTTAGAATTGGTTTCTTTTGTCAGTTGCAATCAAAATAATCCTGAGAGACTCGTGGCTTTGAAAAAGTGGTAGAATTTAATCCAGTCATGAAGATTATCTGGTGTATATAAAAGGAGGAAGAAAAGCCAAGCCCAGGAAATAGCAGGTGCGATGCATAAAGACCTGGAACAGCATGTGTGTTTGGGGAATGGCAAGTAGAGGAGGATGTTTGTCTTCTATGTAAAAGAAAAGAGATTGTTCAGCCTGTGAACATGTCTGATTCCTGAAAGCTAGAATTTTCCATAGTTCCTGCCATGGACCTTGCCCATAGTGGACTTAGCAAATGCTAGTAAACTAATAAGCAAGTAAATGAATGGCAATGTGAAAAGAAAACAACAATGCCCAGAGGAAAGAGAAGTTCTAGGGGGAGAACGAGGATAAAAAATCTAATTACTTCCCACATTGCATTAAAAGAATGGAGAGAAAAACTGACTTTCAAAGCTATCTACTGGCTACTATACAACTATTAGTGTCATAAAGCAAGCAAATTAAAATTCTTCTGCAGACAGATAAAGCTGCATTAGCCAGTCAGTGTTAATTCTGATACTAACTAATAATGATTCTAGTGTGAACAATGGTAATTAATTGCCATAGCTGATGCTCATGTCTTCCTCATATGACCAGGAACCCTGCTAGACCGGCAGTGTCCCAGAGTGTCAGGGGCATTTAGGCTGCCTGGAGACCACTAGCCGTAACATAACCAGACGTGTAACACTCCACTGCTGAGATATTGTTCCCTCCTCCTTGTATACTTTCTTCTCTTCACCTCATTTACTCATACCTACCCTCAAATCACAGCTCTTCCCAATAAGGTCAAGTCTTGCTCTCATTTGTTCTCATAGCAGCTTGTAGTTGTCATTCTTTGCATTAATCCTCATTGTACTTTTATTTTTATCTGGTTAGTGAATTGGGTACATTTTAACTTTACCCTTGGACTGCAGCCTCTTTGAGAGCAAGGACCGTATCATTCCTGTCTGCTCATTCTTGTCTGCTTGTTACTCTCTGGCACAGTGTTTCAACAACAGTGGGTGTTCACAGTTTCTTGAATAAACTAGTTAACCTGTATTAACTTCCTTGTAAATTTCTTCTCTCCATCTCTGTCCTTCATAACCTTCCAGCCTGTCTCTCTTTCTCTCTCCTTTGCTTTTTCCTAGGTTTAGAATAGTGCTAGTAATCCAAGATATAAATCTGGCAGAAGCAGAAAGAAAGACTGGAGTTTATTTTCAAAAGGAAAAGACAAACAAAAAAATAAATTGATAAGTGAAAGAAGCGGTTCATGCTGTGAAGAAGATCAGGCTGGAGGGATGGACGGTGATGAGAGGGCTAGTGCAGACAGCATGGTCAGAGAAGGCTCCCCAAGGAGGTGGCTTTTGAGCTGAGACTTGAATTATGAGGGAATAGTCACCATTGGTGAAGAGTCTGGGGAAAGTGTGATTCAAGCAGGGGCGCGGTGGTGATCTTGATTGTCTGCTGTGCCCGGAGCAGATGCTGGGAACTGGAAAGAACATGCTGTCTAATAAATGGCAGGGCCCCTGGGTTTCATCCGGGGTCTGGAACTTGATCCAGATACTTAGCCCTTTTGACTCTCAGTTTTCTCATTTGTAACATGTCTCTGTGTAAAAAGCAAAGAGAAGGTCATTTCCTTGACATCTCTTCTGGCTTTGAAACGGATGTGTCTGTGAGTCTGTCACATCTGGATGCTGGGAGGTCAAGCACAGGTGTCTTGACCTCCTCTGATTGTAGTCCTCTGATTGTGGCCCCTGTTTTCCTGTTAAATTCCCTCTCCAGCCATTTTCCTCAGAACTCCCTGTGCACCATCGAAGTAAAGCATTCTTTGTTCCTGTGTGCACCATACACTCCCTACATTTATTGCCTTTGCTTGGGCTACAGAATGCTCTTTCTCTCATCTCTGGCAATTTAAGTCCTCTCCCCCTGGACACATCACCAAGAAGACTCCCCAAGCCCATTAGTAACACGCAACCTCTCACTTGTTATATTTCCCTCGAGGCTTGTGCCTTTCTTTCAGAGCTTGCAGCATGCCCGCCCCCAGGCAGAGTTATTTGTGCCCGAGTTGTCTGTTCTGACACTAAGGCCCCTAATATCGGCTGTCTGTCTCCCCATTGCTTGATACATCAAAGACACTAAATTACAATATACAAATGGAAATTTTTGTTGAAAGACTTGTCAAAAGGCAAATTAACAAGGATTGACCAATAGGTTTCTTCTTGAATGTCAGCTATGATTGATTGGCAGCAAGGAGTCACATTCAATTAGCAATGTCTTCCCTGGGTGTGGGAGCAAAGAGCAGCAGCATAAATGCTTTGAATTCACCATCTCTGGTTTAGGTTATAGAGCCTTGCCCAGGTTAGACACAAAGAGCAGCAGACATCCAACATCTTCAGTATGATGCAGGACTATTCTGCTTGTTGCCTGGTTATTGGGACCACCTAGGAACATTAATGGCTTTGGATTTTTGTATTTCCCAGTTATGGGCTTCTCCAGCACCCAGTCTGGGATGTATGAGGCCAAAAGAAAACCCACAGAACTCATTGTTCTGGGCACAGTTCCTTATGCTCTGCCTTCTGCTCACCTTTCAGAGTCTTCTTATTTTTTGTTTTGTTTTTTGGTTGTTGTTTTTTTAATATAAAGTCCTTAGCAGGAGACATAGGAGGAAAATGCATCTATTTTGTCCTCCCAAAATTGGAAGTCTGCTGCCCTACTTTTAATGACAGATATGTGCTTAGAAGCATGCCTGATGTCAAAATGGTTAAGTATAGACATTTTAATATGCACATAAAAACCCAAGGATTCAGAGAAATGAAGAAAGGACCAGAGAACAAAAAAGATAATCGAGTTTCCAGTGACTGGCACATAATCTGACAGAGCTGCAAAGTCATGGGTACACGGTAAGACCAAAGGAGAAGCTGCTGGGGAGAAGGACCTTGAGCAGCCTGAGTTTCTTCTGTGCCAACGGGCAGCCATTGAAGCCTATTGCTCAGACCAGAGCATGGCTCGAGGGCGCTTTCAAGGCAGGCCCCCTGTGAGACCCTCACCTGAGCTGATGAGCCAGAGACAGGTAGAGGTTTCCTGGAGGTGGAGGTGGGGACAGAAATGCCATACTTAATAGATTGTGTAGATCAGTGAAATACATAGCATGGCAACTGGAATACAGTTGTACACGGTCAAAATTGAGCTTGCTCCAGGCTGATTTGTGTACCGAACAAAAAATGCCAACAGTGATTTACACAAAATCTAGGAACACCCTCCTACTGATTGCCATGTATACCTGTGCTCTCTATGGTTTATTTCATAATGATAAATTTTGCAATTAGACTTCCGTCACTATAGATATAAACATTACAGAGAAACTGATTACGGCTTTATATTCCCTCGGTGCATTTGCAGAATCAATTAGGCCGCATTTTCAGTATGACAAACTGCTGGAGAGACTGCACAGGATTATTATTCTTCCTCATTTTTGTACTGGGATTCGAAGAGTAATTATCACTCCAGGCAAGACGTGCTGTTACTGAGATGAACCGTTTGGGGAAACTGGAGACCAGAGTGAGAAGTCCTTCTGCAGGCTCCCTTTCTCTTTCTGTTCTTTAGATCTGTGTCTTCTCAGTCACCTCCAGCTGGCTGTGAGCAAATGTGTGCATCATTTTGTTGAGAAGACTAGGCTGTGGATGGGGTAAAAAACTTAGAACGGACATATTTCTCCTAAATCTTAAACATATTTAGACAACTATTTAATCTTTGCAGTGAACCATTTTTTAAATTAAATCTCATTTGAACCTCAATGCAAAAGAGAAGTGGATGAGCTCTGGCTCATGTAGATGAGGTGTGCTTGGGTCTCTGCCTGCTTTGACACCTGCTTCTTCACTGAAGGTAAACCCAGAGATGCAGCTTCAGAAACTTAGGCCTCGTTTGAAACAGGACTTGGTTCGAAGCATGGCAGTTCTACATGACTTGGTTCCATTTTTCTGCTTTTATAGACAGGAGAGTCCATTATTTATTTACTCCACAAATAGATACTGAATACTCACATTGGCAAGCACTGTGCTAAGAACCAAGAACATACCAAGTAGAGGGTAAGGGATTCATGAGGACTCTTGACCTTTAGCCTGCAGCCCTCTGCGAACACCACTCTCCCTTGAGTACCCAAACACCTGTCAGGCTTCTTTACTCTGTTTTCCCTTCTCTTCTCCCACTAAGGTGGGCAGTGGCCTCCTAGGCTCTGCCTTCATAAACAGTCCTCCAAATAGAATATATGCACCATTTCCTTCTAAGCTTACTTAACTGCCACAGCTATTGAAAGTAGGAAGGGGCTTCTAGCAGAGCCTGAGTAGAACCTTGTTCATAAAACCATAGTTGTGTCCTTTTCAGAAATCATGGATGCCTTTCTTTTCTGATCCCAATAATTGATGAAGCGTTTCTGTCACCTCCAGCCTTTTCCTTATTCTAGATGTTTTTCCCATTGAAGAAAGACAAACTTCTCTAATTCAAAAACTACATTTGATGTCTCATTTATCTAGTTTGAGGGAAGCAAAAGAACCAGGGTTGTCAGACACAGGAAATGCAAATACAGGATACCCAGTTAGATTTGAATTATGAATAAACAACAAGTAGTTTTTAGTGCAAGCATATCCTAAACACAATTTTAATATAAATGTGACCCCAATATTGCATGAGGTATACATATATGAAAATATTATTTATTGTTTATCTGAAATTTAAACTTAACTGAATGTCACTTATTTTGTCTATATACACACAAGATTAATATGTGTGTGTATATATAATGTATGCATATGTTTTTCATGTTTGTTCTGCCATACACAAACATCTTCCTATACAAGTAGGGAGAGGAAAAATGGATGCATTGCTCACAGCGTTCCAGGATTGTTGAAGGGGAAAATCATAACTATGAAAATGCAAGCTGTTATTATGCAGTTAGGTTTCCTGGCCCATGGGGGAAAGAAATCTGGGCTTAATTTAAGAGTTATTTGCATTGCTTACAGGACAGCACAGATACATATTCAGGCTTCCAAGCTCCTTTTCAAGTCCCATGGGCTCTGGACAGCTTAAGTGAATTTTGCCAGCCATGTTCCCATATTGAAAAACCCAAGACATATGTTTCTGATTCATTTACACTGAACCAATCAAATTGTTCCTTTATTTTTCTTGCTAAACTCACAGATGCTTGCGAGGTTTCAGGAAATATTTTATTTTGATGTCCTAGAATGAGTCATTGTTAACTAAGATGCTGGTGATAATGAATGTACGTGCCTCTCCTCCACCTCTTTTTCTATAGTTTAATTAATGATTGAGCAGTAGGTAGAAGGATAAAGCATCAGTCCTCTGAGCTGGATTGTTTCCATCTGGAAAACTGAATAAATGTTAATAGTATCAGTCTTGAAAAAAATCAGAATTTTAAAGAACACTAGTAATCAAGTTTGTATCTGAAATTGGTATGAGTAATATAGCCAACAAGTTCAATCCCTTAATAACTAACACTGATTTATAGCAAAGATAGCTGAAGCTTCTAGTATTTAGTTTTATCTCTACAAAAGGGAGAGAGGAGAGAGAGAGAGAGAGAGAGAGAGAGAAGAAAGGGACTCATGCTAGTTATCTGAATCTAAGGAA
The DNA here is from genome assembly GCF_963455305.1 of Plecotus auritus. NCBI lineage: Eukaryota > Metazoa > Chordata > Mammalia > Chiroptera > Vespertilionidae > Plecotus > Plecotus auritus. Next base: position 20,244,878 of record NC_137773.1, read on the forward strand.
AACTCCATCTGTCCTTTTGCCTGATTATGGCATTGAAATGACCACAAACACCAAAAAGAAACAGAATTTCATTTGTAACATTATGGATTCAAACCATCGCATAAAGGCCCTAGAAGAGTGAACATTAAATGCTATGAAAACATAGTGTTCTAGTTTGATAGTGATCTGTGAGACAAGCATCGGAGCTACTTTTGTTTTGTCAAAAATGTCATAATTACAGTGTATTAAATAGAAACTTTTGTGTAATGCACTTGGATAAATATTTTTCAGAATATGGTATAAAGTTGATACAAAAAAATCTAACCTTAGGGACAAACCATCTTATTTAAGCACTTAACCAACAGCTTTTGTACCTTGTAACCTTTATTTACAAATTGACTGACAAGGCTAGAAATATGTGGCTGAGTTTAAGGTTGCTGTCCATCCATGAGGAAATGCTTATTCTGTGGTTGGATTTAGGTGTTCTAATAATGCTTGAGGTTATTAACCTCATTAACTGTAGGGACATGGTGGTGGAAATCTTAGGGGATAAAGGTAACAGCAGGTAAGCTGTGGTTTTTAAATCCAATCTCTCTAAGCCCTTAAAGCCTGTGACTTGTCACATTTCTTGGGTAATTTACCTCATCTTTTAATTGCTCATGTATATCTTGTTTACCTCTGACTGTAAAGCAACTCAAGGCAAGATCAAGCCATGGTGTCTGACTCAACTTTGCCTCCTTTTAGTCCTCTATACAGTGCTTTTTCCATATTGAGTTTTCAGGAAATGTTCTCTTTAACCCCTGCTTAAGGGTTGGGGGTCTTCCTGTGAGCACGGATAAATTGCACTGGAGGCTATGAGGGAGGAGGCTATGAGGGAGGCTATGTCTCTTCGGTGCGAGGATCATTTTAGGCTGAATATTTTTTAAACACAGAAGGCTTAGGAAGAGCTTTTTATCCACCTTCTACAAACCTCCTAAAAGAATTTAGAAAGAGGGCCTGTTCCAGGAGGAAGAGTGATCCCCAGAGATAACCACAGCTAATGTGGACCAGGTAGTTGTGGTTGGCTGGGGGGACTCAGCAAGGCAAGCGTGTTGGAAGTCCCCTCTGTGCCCCACTGTCTCTGCAGACATTTGTTTACCGAACGTTTGTTTTCCCATATGCTTGTGAGTTGCCTTCTTCCTTTTTGAAGTCTCAGACTTCTGCCAGCTTCCTCTTATCTCTGGGTGGCATCTAAGCCTCAATTGCCTGATTGTCTTTGGGCCTCATATTCTTAGGGAACCCCAGTATATATGACATTAAAATTGCTTTTTTCCCCTCCTGTTCGTCTGTCTTATTAGACCAGCCAAAGAACTTGCAAGAGTAGAAGTTCCTCCTCTGGTCCCTTTACCCTTTTGGCTTTGTGTAGTCAGTCCAGCCTATCCGGCTCATCTGAAAATGAAGTTAATAAGTCTACTAGGGTTTTCAACATGAGAAACTTGGCAGGCTACAGAGGTTATCAGATACCTGGCGAGATTAACTCTATCTCATGCAATACAAAAAGCTCTGGGTTTGGAATCAAAAAGACCTGAGAATTTATCTTTTTCACTATGCATGTGGGTACTATCAGTGAGGAGTTAGGGGACTTCCTAAACTTCTGGAATTCATCTCTTTTGTGGAAACAGCCCTCACTCACTCTGTTTCCCACTTAGAGTTTTTGCAAATATACAACTGAGAGGATCTTGTGTTTTTCAGAGTCTATCCTGTAGAGGAAGTATTAGGAACATGCAGATACAGTGACAGAGAAGTTTACTGCAACATTATTTGTAGCAGCGAAAAGTCACAGGCAACCTAAATGTTCATCAGCTGAAGAGTAGTAAATAAGTTCTGGCCCGCCCTAACCGGTTTGGCTCAGTGGATAGGGCGTCAGCCTGCAGACTGAAGGGTCCCAGGTTCGATTCCAGTCAAGGGCATGTACCTTGGTTGCAGGCACATCCCCAGTGGGAGTGTGCAGGAGGCAGCTGATCGATGTTTCTCTCTCATCGATGTTTCTAGCTCTCTATCCCTCTCCCTTCCTCTCTGTAAAATATCAATAAAATATTTAAAAAAAAAAATAAGTTCTGGCCCATCCATAAAATAAATACTGTGCAACTATTAATGCTGTAGATCTGTATATTGGTATGAATAAGAATCTCCATGATACATTTTAACTGGGGGGGGGGGAGGGGAGAAATTTGAAAAAAACCTGTTGTAGTTTGTGGTCCCATTTTTCATCAGAGAAAACAGAGATAAAAGGTATCTTGAGTAGATGGTTAGACTGAAAGCTGTATGTAGGGCACCTGCCAGGTATGGTTGGCTTTAGAGAGGTGGAGTAATAAAAAGAGATAGTAAGAGTAGCTAAAATTTATGGAGCTCCTAATATGTGTTAGGTACTATTCTAAACTTGACATTCATATTTTACATTACATTCACAAACTAACCCTATACATGAAAGCATTTCACTTTACAGTCTGCTACTTGCTGTGCTTGTATAAATTCAAAGCACTAACATTTGCTCATTATATATTTAAAAATACATAAATGTATTTTGCACAGCAACCTCTCCTTGTACAATCTTTGCTAGGCTAAGGGAAGTCAAAAATAAGAGCCACATCCCCAGCTTTTCCTTGCGTTTCCTCAATAATGTGACTCATGATTGCTTTGCAGATGGCGTCTGATTATCAAATTGTACATCCTCGTAAACCCGCTTGTGTCAATTGCACATCAGACAATAACTAGCAAGTGGTGTCAGTGCCCCATCGTCAGAGCTACTGTCAGCACGAAGCATTTGGGCCAAGAATAAGAATGACAAGTGTATACATTTCCAGCTTTGCAATCAACATGGAAATTAGTCAGCTCCGAGATGCTGAGTGGTCTTGTAGAGAGGGCCCCAGCTGCAGACAGAATGCCAAGCCGAGGATGATAAACAGCAGCCACATTCAGCAGCTTTTCTTTTCAGCTGCTGGAAGCCAGAAAGCCTTGGCAGGAGGGTGGGTTGGCAGGAGCTGCTGAATTATTTCAGAGCTGAAGGGGGATCTTCAAGGCTTATTGTTCTTCTGTGAGGAACTGGAGGCACCAGAAAGGACTAATGGGCAAGGTGGGAGAGGGAGAGGGAGCAGTGTGAGCCATTGCACAGGGCTGCACCCCTTGGCCTTTTCTGCACCACTGACTTCATAGATTTATTCATCCATGCATGGATGGATGGATTTGGGCATTTATTTATTAAGCAGCTGTTGAATGCCAATAGTCTGTCCATTCTCCTCACTATGGCCAGATTCACCTTTTAAAAATGAAAACTAGATCATATTTCTGTCGAACAAACTCAGAAAGGGCCTGGAGGCTTTGCTAGAAATAAATGATAAAAATGTATTGAAGGGTCTGGAAACACAGCTAGGTAAAACCCCAGAAGTGTTCCAAAGAAGAAACAAAAGTTAAGAATCTAAATAGTGCATTCTGGAGAAATATTAGTCCTGCATTCTTTTTTTTTTTTAATCCTCACCAGAGGATATTTTTTCCCATTGATTTTTAGAGAGAGGGAGAGTGGAAGAGAAAGGGGGAGAGAGAGAGAGAGAGAGAGAGAGAGGAGAAACATAGATGTGAGAGAGACACATGAATTGATTGCCTCCCACTTGCATCTTGACCGGGGCTAGGGATCAAACCTGCAACCCAGGTATGTCCCCTTGGCTGGGAATCAAACCCATGACCCTTTGGTGTGTGAGCTGACACTCTAACCTCTGAGACTCACTGGCCAGGGCAGTCTTGCATTCTTAGCCCTAGGATTGGACTAAGATTGCTATCAGTCAGATGTCAGGGGTCTGGATGATAAATAACAGGTGGTCTACAAGATGGGCTCAAGGAGGTCTGGTCAAGTCCAGTGGTCTGAGTAATAGATACCCAGTGGATATCAAGTGGTCCAGATAGGTGAGGCCTTCAGAGGGTCATCAGAGGGTTATCTGGAGGACTGGTGTATATCCAGGTATGGATACACAATGAAATGGATATCCAGGCAGTGATGTAGAACTAGTAAGTTCAAAAGTTAAAGTTCCCAGGCTAGTTAGAGCAAGAGTAGGACCATTTCCTAATGCGTCAACCTTCATAATGTTAACAAATTTAGCAGCGTGTGTAAAGTGAGTTCATATTATGTTTCCTATGGTATTCTTTCCTCATTTTTCTTCTCCCTAAAACCAACACTCCAGTAATCTCACATTGTGCTTGGAATAGAATCCAAATACTTTACCAGGACCTATGAGCCAAGTAGGATTTGACCCTTGCTTGCCTCTGTTAACTCATCTTCTTGTATCACTCAAATCCGCTGTTATCTCCACCACCACTGAAGGGAGGAAAAATAATTTTTCCTCTTCCCCTCTAGGATCTTGGCTGAGACCCTCTGTAATAAAAAGACAGATTAACAGGAGAAAGACAAACAAGTTTAATAACATATATACCTCCTGTGCACATGGGAGGGATCCAGGAAAACTGAGTGACTTCCCAAAAGGCGTTAGCCATCACCTTAAAGATACACACACACACACACACACACACACACACACACACACACACACACACACACACACACACACACGTTGAAGGAGGGTGTGAAACCAGTCATGGGAAAGCAGTGTAAAGAAGGATATGATTGTGATGCAAATTTAATTGTCTGTCTTCATGATTGATAGTTTCTAGACATTTAGTCATCCCCCTCTTCCCCAGAGAGCCAGGGAGACACTTACAAATGAAGATTTCCCTTATAAATTTACATGTCTCTTACAAAACGGTAACTCCTGTTTTCAGAGCTTCTTCTGTGTCTGCTGTTTCTTAAAAAGAATTAACCTAAAATAATTCTTGGGCCAAAGAGGCATATATTGGGGTGATAAATTCTCCTCCTCCTCCCCATCCTCCAACCACATGTCAGGTGTTGTGTCCTGAGATCACACTGAGCCCTATTTTGCCTCAGTTCATCGTATTTGCTGTTCCTTCTGCTTTGAATGCTCTTGCTGTCTCTCTCACTATTGATTCCTTCTCAGGATCCAGCCTAATATGAAAGTTACCTTCTCAGAGAGGCCTGACTTTGGCATGCTCTCTGAGTTACCCATACCACCAGTTATCTTCTGCTCCTGTATCTTCCTCCTTGGCACATCACTGCCATCTATGTGTATCATTATCTGTTCACTTCTTGATTGTTTGTCTCATCCATGGTCATATTCCTGCTATGCCTGAGCCAGAGCAGTGCTCAGCAAATGTCTGTAAAGCAGGTGAATGACCCCACTGGGTGGAATGCTTTGTCCTAAGCCTCAGGGCTACAGTAGTGAATATAACTGATCCCTGGTCCGTGGCATTGATAATCTAGGTAACAACCATCAACACATAGCCATTTCTGCATCCATAGTTCAACCTTACTAGATCAAAAGCCCCCTTTTTGTTACAAGTATTTGTAATGTTCTCCTTTCATATCCCCATACAAAGTTTATAGATAACATAATGTTGATGCACACATGTATAAAAATCAAAATAATGCTCTAAATAAAACATAAAAGGGAAATAAAAGAAAATCAATTTATAATAGATACTGTTTAGTACCTATGTCCAGTTATACTAGAACCCATACATACTTGTAATGAATGTACTTGGATTTGATAGAAGCAATCTAACTAAATATAATCAACACTTTTTCTTAGCATTGCTGTTTTGAAATTAGGACTTACACACATACACACACAAGTTTAGAATCACAATGATTCTCAGAGCTACAAATGTGGACTGATACAAGTGTGTGACATTAGCAAGCCAAACACTATCAAAAGCAATGCTGTTGATTGCATGGTTTACCAAAGTGGTAAATGATTTTTAGTGAAGTGCTGAACAAAACAAAATACAATCTTCTGTTGACTTACTTATAGTTACATTCCTAGAAAATTCAGTGTATATTCCATACAAAAAATTTCAAGTACCCATTGGAGTTGGTAATTAAAATATTGCTGAAACATTAGCTATATTTACATGAAATGGCTCAATTTGCCTACAGCACAAAGTTGCTGTCTGGGAAGAAATGTAATATTCAAACAGCTTGTAATCAAAACAGCAACCTTAGACCTGAGAAAAACATATTGGTAATTTTGTGAGTAGGACAAGGGTAGAATTTAACAAACTCTTTTCTTTGCAGCAGCAGTAATAATTTTTAAAAGCTATTTTTTTATTTTTCTCTAATGTGATGATGTCTTTGATTTTGAATGAGCATAAGAAGTGGCACTGTTTGAGAGCACAGCTTGTGTCCTCATGAAGGTAAAGGAATAGGGCCCTTCAGAGATTGGCCTGTACTGTTTGAGCATGACACCCAATAAATTATCCAGGTGGCACTGGAATGAACCAATAGGGGAGAAAAAATGTTCTTCTACCCTTCTCAGTTCTTCAGCTGGCCTAATAATCAAATTAACAGGAGAAAAACAAATTTAATTACTTACATATGGGGGCCCCAGAAAAAGATGAGACCCACAGGCAGTCAGGAGGCTTATATGCCATCCTGAACTAAGAAGAAGGGGATTAGGGTCTAGGACTTTAACGGGGAGGAAGACCATTTATAGGAAGACGGGAAGAGCAAATGTGTGGTATACAACAGATTCACAGAAAAAAGACATTTCTCTGCCATGCCATGAAGATAAAATGGGACACAGAAAGGAATTTGATCTCCATGCCCTGCTGAGCTTCCCCTACAAGCTTACCATACTTAGCCCTTACTGTTTTTGTTATCTCTGATGATGGTTCTCTTCCTGAACTAGGCCCTTTATCTAAATTATTTTAGGCAGTTAAGGGGGGCATAAAAAAATAAAAATATAAAGTTCTTCCTGGGTCTTTTGGGCCTTGTCTTCAGTTCAGAATAGTCTGTATGCCAAAGTGGTTCATTCTGGGGAGAGTTGTTCTGAACCCCTTCAAATCATCTGAATTACAGTCTCATGTGGCTGGACAAGAGTTTAACGGTGATCCAGTCTCCTGTTGCTCCCTTTTGTTGTTTGAATGCCTTCTAATGATTCCTTTCAAAGAGGTCAACTGTGTTCAACACTTCCAGTGACAGGGCACACATCTCAAAGGAAGTGTGCTATGGCCTTGACTAGCATTTACTGTAAGAAATGTCTTCTTCACATTGAGCTGAGAGCTCAATTACCTTTTCCCACATACAAAAGCAGTTACTGGGGGCTCACCTGAGTCTTGTGCCTTCTTGGCAAATGTTTTCATGTCAAAGGCACTTATGACAAATAATTATTCAAAAATTTCAGGTATAGGGAAACGTAAGGATTTGGTCCTAGGATAAATCACTCATCATTTTTTAAAAAAAAGAAATAGAAATCCAGAGACATTAATAGTTTAGGCAAATGTCACCCAGATGTGATTAATATTTATCTCCCACCTAACGTTTTCATTTTTCTCTGAGCTTGCCATTTCCATTTCCACTGGGCTCTGGGATGTGGGCCATGGACCTTGGAGGCAAGCACATTAGGTAGATACACTCATACATTCGTTTACCAAAGCAATAGTTATTTCTGAGCACAGTCTGTGTGTGAAAGATTGCGCTGGGGGCTCTGAGTCTATAAAGATAACAAAGCCCAGGAGGCAATTAGCTTTTATTTGTCTATTAACTTGGCATCACTTGGAGTGTCTATCTTGAGCTTCTTTGTTCAGTGGGATTGAGGTGACTGGCTGTTGATGTGTCATGGGTAAAGTAGTGGAAAGAGCCTCCTTCCGCATTTTGGTGCAGTGTGTGTGGGTCCTATTCTAGGTCCGTGAGGAGTGCATACATACTTACCAAATGAGCACTAGAGACAGAGAGAAGCTCTCAGCTGCTGAGGGAGAAAAGAAAGAGGTCACCGTGGGCTGTGAGCACTTTACCAAAAAAAAAAAAAGTGCCTTAAATTTCAATGGGTAGAAAAGAGGATAACATTTAGGCAAGAAGAGAAGCAGTAACAAAAATATAGAGAAAAGAATAGCTATTGTACTTGGGAATAAGGATGAAATTAATAGACTTCTGTCCCAGAAAAATGGACAAGGAGATGTTTAATAAATATAAATATCAGTGATGCCAAAGTAAAGTTACAAAGTCCAGAAAGACTTATGTGTGGATCTGGTAGCTGGGAACTAGCAATGAGACATAACAGGTCCTTTCCATTTTGCCAGTGACTTTGAACAAGACACACAGGGGCCCACCTGAGTTGATTTAATAACAAGCCAGCACCTGCAAGTTCACATGTTTAAGCATAGATGACAGTTTATTCCATACAAAGAAAATGAATATAATTTCATGGTTGTTTTCAGAGCATCACTCTAAGAGTATCCCCTAAATCAGGGGTGAGGACCTTTTTTGCTGCCCAGGGTCATTTGGATATTTATAACATCACTCGTGGCCCATACATAATTATCAACTTAAAAATTAGCCTGCTGTCTTTGGTCAAACATTTAATTAACTCAGCCCTAATGCCTTAGCAGGGCCAGACCAAATGATTTCATGGGCCTTATACTACCCATGGGCCAAACATTCCCCACCCCTGCTAAAATGAAGGCATACTGGAATTTCTGAAAACTGTTGCATAAGGTTGAAGTTTAATTGTAAGACAGAGATCAACTTTGGAATACTTCGAGAGTATATTTCTCAAAAGGGAGATATTGATACCCAGGGGGCAAAAATTGATTCTTAGAAGGAGGAGCAAAAAATTTTACTCTTGCAGCATAGATTGCAGATATGCATACTATATATATATATACACACACACACACACACACACACACACATATACATATATATATATATACATATATATACATATACATATATATATGCAATATATCTGTGATAATAAAATTTCAAAGAGTAATAATTAGGGGATAAAAGGCCTAAAAGATTCCATAGGGAAGTGATACAAAAAAAGGTTTATAAAAGTGTGTAAAGGAAGGCCAGTTGGTCAATCAGAAGAGATTCTGGCCTTGCAAATTTAAAAATCTTATTTTTGTTAGTAAACAAATGTATAGACCCAGCCTTCAGTATTGTCATCATTAATCAATATCACGGAAACTGATAAAGACTCTAGAATGCCCTTGGGTTTCTCATTGTAAATGAGTAAAATGTCACATGAGCTAGGATATCTATATTAGCTTTCTATGCAGAAAGCTACCTGAAAAACCAAAAACTAATAAAAAGTTTTCTTGGAAAGCATAAACGAGAAAAAGGAAGTTATTAATGTCAAATGTGCAGTGGTGTACTTAGCAGAGCCTTGTACAGCTCATTTCCATGTTAGGGATAGACCTGCCATGGGCACTGGGAGCTCCATAGTGAGCCAAAGAACTAATCTCCCTGGATGGTTGCTGCTACTCTTTGCTCCTGAAACACCATTTCCCTGTGCTTTTATTTATAACTGACCTCTTCCGGTTAACACAAACTCTTTTAGGTTTATGGATCCTAGTGTCGCATCTGGTTGTAATGAGGACTCTTTAAAGGGACTTTACATTCCTCTAATAGAATCCACTTGTCCTTGTTTAACCCTCAGCAGACAGTATATTTTTTAAAATCTTTATTGTGGGAAGTATTACATACACCCCCTTTTTCCCCATTGACCCACCACCCCTGCCTTCCTTCTGAGATTCGGTAGTATGTGTATCGGGGTTAGAGAAGCTCTTCACATTGTTGCTATAGGGGTCTCACTACAATGACACAACTTTAGAACCTGCTTGACTGACAGGTCAGAGGGCTTTAATGTTCTCAAAGTGTGAGTTAAGCACTACATACATATTCCAGGGCCCCATCCACACCCACTAAGTCAGAGTTTCTGAAGGTAGGCTGAGGAATCTACATTTTTACTAGGCACTCTGGGTGATTCTGTTGAAGTTTGAGCAACAATATTTTAAAAGGAATGCTCTTAGGTCTCTCTTAAAAAGAAGCAAGATTTTTCTATTGTAGTAAAACTGAGCAGACCTTTTTTCTTAGGTCATTGTCAAACTAATGACCCTAGGGTGAGCTATAATTCATATAAATGGTTTTAATACCTCTATAGTTAATATAAACTACCCTCTCTCTATAGTTAATACAACCACGTGGTCATGCCCGTCTTACCCCTCCAGCATCACTAGCAAAGTTTACTCTAAGGTTTGCTATCACAAAATCCTTCACCACATTTCCTCCCAAAGCATAGAAATGTCCCTCAGTGGATTTCTACTTTAGCTAGATGGAGAAATCCTCTTTCTACATATAAATCCTTAGAAAAAGTATATTGGAATCATGGAAAGACTTCTGGGGTTGTATCTGAAGCTTGAAATTAAAACCCTGTCTCTGTAATTAGTATGGTTTCTGTCTCTAAGTAGTAGGCTTAGCATCTTTGGGCTGTAGTTGCCTAATCGGTTAAAGGAGGATAAAAACTTACCTAGTTTGCCCTAGCTGGTTTGGCTCAGTGGATACAGCGTTGGCCTGTAAACTGAAGGGACCCAAGTTTGATTCCAGTCAAGGGCACATGCTCAGATTGAGGGCTCGATACCCAGTAGGGGGTGTGTAGGAGGCAGCCCATCGATGTTCTTAACTCTCCCTATCCTTTCCTCTCTGAAATCAATAAAAATATATTAAAAAAACTTACCTAGTTATTTGACAAGATATTTGGATAATCAAAGGAGGAAATAGTTGTTAAGGCTCAATAAAAAATGAAAATAATTCATCAGAACTTAAGATATTAATAACCTATTCCCCAATGTAGCCATGCTTATGATGGGTAAACTTTTTCCCATGTTAGTCTAAGCTAATGGTGATGAGTTTGAGGAAGTTGAGTTAAAGACAGTTTCAAGGAGGAGAGATTAGATGTTCTAAATAATCACTGGAAGTGAATGTATGCGCTGGAATGTGCAATGACACCCCTGGAATTTTCCAAGAACCAAGAGTGACATTTAAGCAATCAAAAGCATCAGCAGAATGAATCGACTCACAGAGCACAAATTTATGTCAAGAAGGAAATAGAAGTATGGTGCTGCTTCTGAAATAGAAGAGAAACTTTACAAGAACATTAATAACATGTCTATCACAGGGCTGTTTCTCTATCAAAGGGAGAAAATTGTTTCCCTATAAATCTACCCAGGATACAATATTCCGCTTACTCTTTCCAAAGCACAGTCTGCTTCTGCCAGACTCCTCTTTAAAGTTTTTGGAGTCTCATATTTCTTCTCCAAGTTCAGACTTTTTGGTGTAGGATTGAAGACATTCCAAAATCGAGTTCTATCCCACATTTCCAAATTCATCCTCCCACTGTGTCTCTTCACTCACTCTCATTGCAACCAAAGCTTTGTATTTCCCAGATAAATCTATACTTTTCCTATATCTGCCCTCTCATTACAGGTCTACCTTCTCTTTCTCATGCACACACAGGTCTAATGTTTACTAATCCATCAAGGCCAAGTTAAATATCACTGCTTTCAGTTGCAAATCTTACCTTAAACTGAGTACATTTGCATAGCTGTAACAACTGACAGGAACAGGCATTGCAGTCACTTACAATATAATTGGATCCAGCTGACCAAATGATGTCATTAGGAATCTATATATTTCTATCTCTTATCCTTGATGACTTTTGTGTTGAATAGATTTTAAGATCTCCTTCTGAGGTAGCAAAAAATGGCTACCAACAGCCTCAAGGATAGGTTCTACAAACTCAGCCACTCCTGCTAAAATGAGGAAACCTATCTGCCATATATCCAAAAGCAAGTCCTGGGTAGGGCTCTCATGGCTGCCATTGGATCATGGTGATTGACATGTCTGGGAAAGGTGGTTCTCCAATCAATTGGGCAAGGTCATATTTAGAGCCTTGTCTTGTGAGTAGGTTTAGTTCCACCTGTACTCTGGGGACTGAGAGTGATGGAGTGTGACTTCTGAAAGGAAAAAGGGGATTCTACTAACAGAAGGAGGAAAATGGATGCATGGATGGCACAGACAGGAAGATTCCACTTCATTCTAGTTGTCCTATTAAAATTCCTATAGCACTTGGTAAGTTGCTATCTTGTAGTACAGTTATCTGTGCACACATCTCATTTCCCTGCTAACCTTTCAGATCCTAGAGACTAAATAGTGGAGGCTCCTACTCATTGTTCTATTTCCCATGCTGCCTTGCAGTATTCTTTGCTCAGCTTTGCTTATTTTCTACTCACTATGGAAATAGGACACTTTTAAGCTCTTTGGACCTATTTTGTGAAAAAGAGGCATTGTAATAGATTATTTCTAAGCTCCTTTCTAGTGTCAAGATTATTTGATTCTCCTATATAATCAAATGGTTGTTGAGTGAATGACTGCATATAACACAGGGGAAATGCAAAAGCTGTCATATCTTGGATTTGCTTAGACAGCTTCAGGAATGTCAATTACCAACTGAGTTTAACATCCAGATCCAGTAGCCCAGGATGTTCAATTTAAAGATGATCTGATGGAGTATTTTTCCCTCACTTTGGTTTTGGACACATGTAATGCATAGGATTAGGAATTGTTTTCCAATTTGCCATTTTCATGTAGGAGGATGCAAAGGCTCTGTGTTCCGTGAAAAGAAAGTGACTCAGAGCTTGTTTTGTTAGCTCCTGTGAGATGAAGGGCCTTAACACAACTGGGTTATTAAACTCAGAGACCTAAGTAAAAATACAGATGAGACAGGTAAATAATTGGAAATAAATAAAATATATAATAATAACTGCAAACCTTTAGTGAGTACTTGCTGAATGTTATGCTCTATACTAAGTGTGAGGCAGTACATCTTATTTAACTTTACAATGATCCTATGAATGAAGTCTGTCATTCCCATTTTATTAAAAAAAAAAAATGAAAGAAGGCTCTGACAGATTAAATGACTCACCAGAGGTGACCCAGCAGCAGAACAAAGATCTTAATCCTAAGTGGTTCTGTTCTGAATCCAAAGCCCAAACGTTCTAATTCCATACTCTGCTGTATTCAGGGATATCCTGCATCGAGTTTTACTTCTTCCAATAGGTCCTCACACTTAAATCTCCCCACTTTTTAATCAGTTCAGAAAAAAAGCCACACTTAGCACTCAAGTGTTTTATAGAGAAGAAGGATCACATCAATCCTGATCATTACTGTGACTTATCGAGGGTGTGCAATAACCACACTGGCCAGTGAGCCACCTCCATGTGACATTAGGGGATGTTACAGAATCCTAGAATCTCATGGATGCAAGGAACTTGATTGCTCATTGAGTACTGAGCCCCCTCTCAACCCCATACTTTGTGGGCTCTGATTTAGAACACAAAGTTTTGGAAGTTAAAAGTAGTACATGGCATAACCTGATCCTGCCATCCCAAAGTCAAAGGATTGTCTGCCCAGAGGGAACAAGGTATGCTATTGTTATATCTGTGTACTGCAGTGGGAAAAGGATCTAATTTGGAAAGCCAGGACATCTGGATTTGCAATGGCTCTTCCATGAAGCAGAAGGCCTGGGAAGGGTCCCATTCTAGTACTTAGTACCATCCATCCCTGTGCTCATTTTATTCCACCGATTGCTGTAAAACCAAACTAGAGGACTGAGAAAAAGAGAGAGGTGCACATTGAAATAAGATCATCCATCAAACCACAGTAGCCAAATCATGAAGGAAATTCAGATTGCATATAGGAATGAAGGAGTAGACATGCAAGACCAACTACTCAGTACACCTTTTACCAAAGCATGTAGCCATAGTAAACTATTTGAAACTAGAGGCCTGGTGCACAAAATCTGTGCACTCGGTGGGGGGAGGGGGTTCCCTCAGCTTGGCCTGTGCCCTCTCATAGTCCGGGAGCCCTCAGGGGATGTCCGACTGACAGCTTTGGAGAGCGGGCCTAAGCCAGCAGTCGGACATCCTTAGCGCTGCCACAGAGGCGGGAGAGGCTCCCGCCACCATTGCTGCATTCACCAGCCATGAGTCCAGCTTCTAGTTGAGTGGTGCTCCCCCTGTGGGAGTGCACTGACCACCAGGGGGAAGCTCCTACATTGAGCGTCTGCCCTCTGGTGGTCAGTGCACGTCATAGCATCGGTTGTTTCGCTGTTCAGCCAATTTGCATATTAGCCTTTTATTATATAGGCTGTCAACTAATTGAAAAATAAAAAATGATTTTAAATGAAAGTCATAGCAAGATTGATGAAAGAATCATCCTATATAATGAAAGGCTAATGTGCAAATCAACTGAAGAGCGGAATGACCGGTCGCTATAACATGCACTGACCACCAGGGGGCAGATGCTCAATGCAGGAGCTGCCCCCTGGTGGTCAGTGCACTCCCACAAGGGAGCACCGCTCAGCCAGAAGCCGGGCTCATGGCTGGCGAGCATAGTGGTGGTGGTAGAAGCCTCTCCCACCTCCGCAGTAGCACTGAGGATGTCCGACTGATGGCTTAGGCCCTCTCCCTGACATCCCCTGAGGGCTCCCATATTGTGAGAGGGCACAGGCTGGGCTGAGGGACCCTCCCCCCAACGCCAAGTGCATGAATTTTGTGCACTGGGCCTCTAGTAATATTATGAAAGGGGGTTGGGAAACAGGTGAAAAAGGTGAAGGTATTAAGGAGTACAAATTGGTTGTTACAGAATAGTCATGGGGATGTAAAGTACAGCATAGGGAATATAGTCAATAATTTATATATATAAAAGCCTAAGCAACCATTACAACTGGACATCCGGATGACCGGCCAGTAGCTATGATGCGCACTGATCACCAGGAGGCAGACGCTCAATGCAGGAGCTCCCCCCACCCCCGGTGGTCAATGTGCTCCCACAGCCAACCTCTTGCAGTCCTTCCCCCCTGGACTGGGCAAGATAGCCCCGATCGGCCCCAATCACTGGCCAGGCCGAGGGACCCCACCCATGCATGAATTCGTGCACTGGGCCTCTAGTATTCTAATAACTATGTATGGTGTCAGATGGGTATGAGATTTATTGGCATGATCACTTAATAGGTTATATAATGTCTAGTCACTGCAGTATACCTCTGAAACAAATATAGTATTGCTATGACTTTCTTAAAGAAGCAAATCTGTAGGTTTCTCTGTGGTGACAGTTAAGTGTACAGAACATGGCATGAATCATTAGATTCTAACATGAAACCAGAGCTCACCTCTGTTCCATTCTCATCTGTGTCTCTGACCAGATTTTTGACCCTACAGAGGTCTCCCTACATTTTCCACATCATCTCCTAAGTATGTTCAAGATGAAGAGAAAGTCCAGTTGTAACCACTTTTTCTTGGTAGCCAGATGTGTAGTCAAGCTGCTTCTGTGTATTTCTGGACATCTCACACACGGTGTATCTGACCTCACATTCCCAGTGGACTACTCCCCGTGGCTCCTGATATCTCCTTTTCTTCAAATCAGAGAACACAGAAAAAAATCCATTGACCATTTTCATGTAAAATTTCACCAAGTGTGGTAAAAATATTAAGTACAATAGAACAAAGCATCTTGTCATGTTGATCCCCCCTTCTATTTGTCCCAAATTCATTGATGCTGGGTCTTATTAAATATGACAGGAGAAAAATCTGAAGATTCAGTCACTGTTTGATAATTTCCTCCTCCTCCGCAGTCCCGTTCAAGTCAGCTGTCACTTTATTAGTCAGGAATTAGACAGTTTTTTATGAAGTAGTTCTTAATTCATATTGATACTTACAAGTATCAATAATTTGCCACTTTTATCAAAGGGTCACTGGAGAAGGATATCTAACTACAGATCCTGTGGCTAGTTTATTTAATGAGCATTTCACTCTATCATGGTTATCTTATTTCTTTAATTCTTACCATTTTTAATAATAGTTTTCTAAGGAAAATGATTTTGCCTAAAAAGAGGATGATATATTTAACATGTAAGTAATAATGCTTTCTATTACCTGTACTAGGGGCCTAGTGCATGAATTCATGCACCTTGAAAGGAACTGTGGGGCCAAGAGGCTGCTCTGGGCACAGGGGCAGGTCTCGGCCTATCCTCTGTGCCCCTGCTCGGCCCCTCCCACTGCAGCCCCCAGTCCCCTGTCTGCCAGCAGCCCCGCTCCTACTGTCACTGCTCGCACCTGCTACTGGCACCCAGCTCCGGCCCTGGTCACTCAGTGCCGCCAGCTGGTGTGAGTGGCAGCTGCCAGCCCTGTTCACCCCTCAGGAGCAGGGGAAATGGAGAAGCCCTCAGGGGTGATCAGGGCTGGCAGCCACTACTCACACCCACTGATGGCGCTGAGCAATCGGGACTGGCACCAGATGCTGGCAGCAGTTGCAAGCAACGACTCTGGCGCCAGCAGCGGGTGTGAGCAGGGCCGGTGCTGGCAGCAGGTGCGAGTGCCTGGCAGAACCGTGGCATGTGGGAGCAAAGGATTTTCAGTAACAACTAGAGGCTTGCCCCAATGACAGTGACCAGCTCCCTGCCTTGGTCTGGCGCCCCTACTCACCTGCTCCACCATCCCACCGCAGCTGATGCCTGCCATGTTCCTGCGCACCCCTGGTAGTCAGTGCGCATCATAGCAACCGGTTGTTCAGTTCTTCGGTTGTTGGGTTGTTCTGCTGTCTATTTGCATATTAGGGTTTTATATATGTAGAAATTATGTATAATACAATTATAGGTTTTACATATTATATAACTATATTACACATTATATATTATTTTTCTAGATAATATATGCAGTGTGGGGCAAAAGTAGGTTTACAATTGTTCATATGGAAAATCATACAATACTTAATAAATAATAATATAAGAATAAACTGTATTTATAACTATAAACCTACTTTTCCCTACCCAGTATTTTTTATTCTAAGCAAATAAAAAAAAATAGGTAAAGAAAATTTTCCACCAATTTCTTTGATTTGCTTATTTAGTCATTTTTATTTTCAATTTAAAATAGCATGAATTTTTTTTTTAATTTTTAGCATATGGCCACATGGATTAAAATAAATTGTTGTGATGTATTTTCCTCAACCTTGTTGCTCCTATGTGATCTGTTACAAATCCAAAATGTTCCTGAACCCCGTGAACAGCATATACTAACAGTCAGCTTCAGCTCAGGCTTCCGTGGAGAATAGAGAAAACTCCATGTTGAGAAGCTAATAGAGACTGTTTCCATTACTCAAGAGCTTTCCATGGATGTTAGCTCAGTGGCCGACTCAAATAGATTTTCTGCCTCTCCTCTCATTGCAGATGGGGTAAAAAATGGTGCACGCTCTGCTCCCCACAGCTGTAATGTTGAAATGACTCCTATCTGCTTCATGTAACTCAAGAAACACAGGGAAAATCAACAAAAATTACAAAGGCTTAAGTTGTCTGTCAATCATTTAGCCATCAAATATTTATTGAATCTCCACTATGTTCCACGCATTGTTGTAGGGAATGGGGATATAGACGTGAACAAAGTACACTAAAAAATTCCATGCCTACGTGGGGATGGAAACGAGTAAGTAACTAATATATTAATGTGTTTGACAGATGATAAGGGCTCTGCTGGAAAACAAAGCAGGGAAGGAACCCTTAAAATTGCCATCTTAAACAGAGTGGTAACTGAGAGGGTAAACGTAACCCTTTTTTACAAAACATAAAAAAGATGTGGGAGCAAGTCACATGGACCCCCTCATCAAAAATGTTACATCTGCCCTGACCGGTTTGGCTCAGTGGATAGAGCGTTGGCCTGCCGACTCAAGGGTCCCGGGTTTGATTCCGGTCAAGGGCATGTGCCTTGGTTGCGGGCACATCCCCAGTGGGGGGTGTGCAGGAGGCAACTGATCAATGTTTCTCTCTCATCGATGTTTCTAATTCTCTCTCCCTCTCCCTTCCTCTCTGTAAAAAAATCAATAAAATATATTTTTAAAAAAGTTATATCTATCCAGCAATAAGAATGATCATATGGCAAGTACATACAAAAGCATGGATGACTATCAGACACCACATGGAAAAGGAGCCAGACACAGAAGCATGTGTGCTTCCATTTATATAATGTTCAAAAGCAAGCCAAATTACCCTCCCGTTTTAGAAGTCAGGGCAATGCTTATCTGGGACAGGGTTTTGTGTCTGAGACAGGTGAAAAGGCAGGCATCTCTGAGTAATTTTCCATTTGGGTGGTAGTTACACACCAGGCCATTTTCAAATTATGAACATTGATCAAGATGAACACTCAGAATTCGTGCATTTTTTTGAAAATATGTATGTTATTATTTGATTTAAAAAAACTGACCATAAACAAAAGCAAACAAAGAAGAATATCAGTGTTTGGAGAGTGTAAGAAAACCTTTTATCTGGCTCATGTTAATCCCCCAGGAACTGGTTCTTATTAAATAAGTTCTTTACCTTTATTTCTTCTTCTACTTCTTACTAAGAGATTAGGAATTTATCTCCATCTCTCATTTTGCTCCTCCACCTTTCATCAAGGCAACATGAAAAAGAGTGTTAATGATTATTCACCTGCTTCAAGAGGTTCTTATATCAAATAATGCATAATTATGAATGTGTGCATTTAAGTGTTCAGATATCTCCTTCAGACTCCCTGCAAAAGGTATCTACTTCCTACACTTCCTCTAATTGAATCCACTTTTCTGCAAGTACCAGTAATCATTAATTTTTATAAATAATCATTCTGATTAAATTTGATTGTTTATGCTAATTTTCATTTCTAATACCGTCTAGTGGATGTTTTCTACAAATTTGCAATGTAATATATTGCACTATACATGTGCACACACATGCACATGAAAACACATACATGTATACACAGTATATATGTATATATATACTTCTGAATGTATATACACATTAAACAAGTTTAATACAGACATGTAAAAAGGTGGTGAGAAATTCTTCATGGTTATTTACCACCTGTACCATTTTACTATTTACTCATAAATTTTTATTTAACAATTACATATCTTTAACAAGGAAGAACCAGAAAAGCTATTGTTCTCAATATTTCACACCTGAAAAAAGCTGGGTTCCACAAGTTAAATTGTCTCAAATTCACTAAGTTAAATTGCTTTCAGATTCAAAGAAACACAACCAAGTAACAAAAGCCCAGGTCTTCTTTCTTCTCATTAAATCCCTGTGTGTTTTTTTTTCCTGGCCCCTGTACCCCATTCTTCTCCCCTGCTCATCCCACCTTCTCTTTACTGCTTTGTGCATTCCTTAAAGTTAAAATAATAATAAAATTTAAAAAGGCCCATGTGGGTCTTAAGAATACATAGAGAAGTTTCTAAGAATATAGGTGAATCTTTAAAATATAAACTTTAAAGTGCAAGTGGGGTTTGAATTATTGTTGAGCAGAGACACGTGCCATATAAATAGATGAAAGTGCCATGAAATAGGGCATATGTGGCTGGACTGACAGTGTGAGGGTAGGAAGAAAAGAGAGGTGATATTGAAAACAGTTGCAGGAAATTCAGCCCACACTGTGTGTTTCTACCCAAAGAATCAGTAATAGTTAACAGAACTCTCCAGCAATCTATTTGGGCTTTAAGGAAATATTTTTGTTTCCTATTTAGCTCAGTTATGATTCGGGGAGAAGGTAAGACTGCCAGATGAGAAGTTAGGGAATTTGCATTAAACACATTTCAAATACCACCTGTTCATCTTGACCCATTCAAATCTTTTTAGCACAATTTGCTTTAGTTAATATATTTTCATATATTCCAAAATGTTATATTCAAAATAATTTCACAAATAAAGAATAAAGTGTTCCATGTAGAGAAAGGAAAATATACAAAAATTATTACTGAAAGGGCAGGGGTAGGGAGGAAAGTACAAGTGAAAATATGTATTTGTGTTTTGTCCTTGTTCTGGTATTTCCGTCCTTCTTTCTCTGAGTTTTATCTTATCAAGTCCTGTCATTTTTCTCTCCTGAATTTACCATGACTCCAATTTCATTTCAGTTGTCAGCTGGATCTTGCCTATATCTTTTTATTGGTCCACCCTTTGCACTTCACCTCTCTCCACTCTGTCGAGATACCATTACTTCACCTTTCAGAGTGGCAAAGATCTAAAAGTTTGACAGCATACTCTATCGGTGTGGCTGTGTGGGAATTTTTTAAGTCACTATCATATTGATAATGGAAATGCAAACTGTTGCAATTTTTTTTCAGAGGTTAGTGACATTACCTAGGGATACACATACATTTTCACCCAACAGTCCTCCTCTAGAAATCTATCCTAAAGGTATTCTAGCCAAAACTATGAAAAGCTATATGTATTATGGTATGAACTGCGGCACTTTGCAATTAAGACTAGAAACCACCTACATGTCCATCAGTGGGGGATTTTTTTGAATAATCTGTGACACACTTGCCCTTTGTAGTTTGGTAAGAAGGGATGAGCCATAGCTCTGTAAACTATTATACTGTGATCTCCAGGATATATTAGGTGTAAAAAAAAAAAGAAAGAAAGAAAAGTATGTTACCACTTATCCAAGAGAAAGGGGAAAGGGAAATATAAATATAATTGCATATATGCTGATATTTATAAAAATGGAAAATTTATCAAATTAATAGAAGTAACTAGCCATAGGGGAAGAGAGGTAATGGGGCAAAGGTTTTTGTAAATTTGACTTTGGTTACACATAATCATATAATAAAGCAAGTCAGAAGCAATGCTGAAAATCTAAGGCAAAATGCAACAAGTGAACTTGTGTATCGTATCGGAGGCCTAACTAATAGAGAGTGTCTAGAGTTTGGTCAAGGAGACAATCTCTGTCATTCTATAAATATTTGCTGAGTGTTTTACTATACCTGTGGTGAAAATGTTCAGAAGATACGAAGCAAGAAATGTTCACATTGGTGATTTAAAAAAAAAAAGAGCTCAAGTTTCAATAAACATACAAGAGAAAAACGCTTATTCTGCATCGAAAAAGCTGGAGTTTCTCTGATTTTACCCTCTATGAGATAAAAATGAAAAATAATAAGCTTCCTAATGTTATTATAGAATCTCTTTCTAGTCCTAAGAGATAGAACTGATTCTAAGTGGAGAAGAGAAAGTGAGATGTAATTCTGTGTGTCACTCTGCTTCGGGCTGTAAAATAGAGAGAACATTACTTATTTATTGCAATATGACTATGAAGTTCTACAAAGTTACCAATAACTGAATCCAGAGATGGCTATAATTCTTTATATGGTGAGGTGACATCTAAATAGAAGTGTTTTATTATTCTGGCAGGTATGAGAAACCCGTAGATCAGCAATCACTGAATTGGGGACCCCAGTGGCTATTTTTATCTTTTTTCCAGAAGGCTCTGCAATGTGCCTTTATTAATGGAAGCATAAGGAATGTGGCCTTCTCAAAAATTCAGAATTCTCAGCACAGAACATTGCTAATTACAGAAATAACAAATACATGCAGCTTCCTATCTTCTTAATTATTTTATGTTTTCTTCTTTTGCAAAACACAAGCCAGTTACCTGCTGAGCTGCAATCCCTCATTCACAGTGGAAACCAAATTGTCAGCTACAGCCAGTTGGGATCAATCTTTCATTTTGATACTTAGAAAGAAAACATGTCATAAAAATTAAGGCTGATGAGTTTGAATTGGGGAGATTACTGATTTTAGAGAGAGAGGAAGTGGAGAGAGAGAGAGAGAGAAAGAGAGAGAGAGAGAGAGAGAGAGAACAATTAGTTGCCTCCTGTATGTACCCTGACTGGGGATCAAACCTGCCTACTTTTGGTGGAGGGGACGATGCTCCAATCAACTGAGCCACCCAGCCAGGGTGGGAGAGGACATTTTTATTTATTTACTTTAAGTAAAGCAATGTGAATCCCAGAGATCAACTCTGCTGTCCAATGGTGGTGTAGAGCAAGCTGAAAAACTTAGGAATCTGTAAAGACACACATAAAAATTTCTCATTTCTTTCACTCACAGAGGAGTTCTACCAGAGGCAAGATACGGAATTTATGCATTCACTTGAAAAGCAGACTTACCTAATGATAATGTGGAGGAAAACCTAATAGTTTAGAAGATGTCCTGAGGAGCATTTGATGGATGAAAAACCTAAGATTTTATGCCAGACTTCCAGACCATTTCTATACCTCCCCCTCCCTTTTAACAACAACTCAAAAGTTTTCCCCAAAGCTCATCATCTTATGTGTATAGTTTATTACACTGGTTCTCAAACTTTTGTGTAGGCAAAGCTTATCCCTAGGAACTCCTTAAACATGCAGATTCTCTTTGCTAGTGAATCTGTCTGATTCAAGAGGTCCGGATTGAATCCCAGATAAGATACATTTTATTTGTTTGTTTGTTCAGTTTTGTTTTTCTTTTATTTTTCTATCATTGTTGAAATACAATATTTTATTTTTAAATATATTTTATTGATTTTTTTTACAGAGAGGAAGGGAGAGGGATAGAGAGTTAGAAACATCGATGAGAGAGAACCATCGATCAGCTGCCTCCTGCATGCCCCCTACCAGGGATGTGCCCGCAACCAAGGTACATGCCCTTGACCAGAATCGAACCTGGGACTCTTCAGTCCACAGGCCGACACTCTATCCACTGAGCCAAACCGGTTAGGGCATAATATTTTATTAATTGTAGGTTTAAAGATAGTGATTAGACATTTATATAACTTACAAAGTGCTCACCCCTACTAGTCTAGCAGCCATCTGACACCATGCATAGTACATAGTTATTACAATCCTAGTGGCCCAGTGCACAAATTCATGCACATTGAAAGGAAATTAATTAGAAGAAATATTTTAATGTCGCTATTTGCCCTTTCTCTATAATAGAAGTGTCAGAGATGAGAGAAAATTGGTAAAGGTACATGAAAATAATATATAAATTGATTAATAAAAAACAATAACAACATGATATAACAATGAATATTTTCCATGAAATTTTTACTGATAGAATCTTCATTTATCATTAATTTTTTAAAATATGCCAGGTTTCTGGAAATTTTATATCATTTGGGCAAACTTTGCCTTTGCTACAACATCAAGTAAATTTTCCATCAGATGGTTTTTCATCAGAGAAATTTAGAGATAGGCATAATTGACATGTAACAGTGATTCCACCACAGCTGTGTTCAATAGTTGCACCCTCATTTACCTCATTTTGCTATGAAGGCAGTTCCTACCAGTATTGGTAGTACTTGTCGATGACTATTCTTCAGACATAGTCTGTCGATGATGTCGCTTTCTTTCAGCCTCAGAGGTACATTGTGCCAATAGTTGGTCTTTAGACATATTCTGTCAACAATTTCAGCTTCAGAATGTCAATAAAAACATGACATCATTATCTGGCGCCAAATGTGCCATGGCAGTGTTGGCTGCGATTTGGTGGACTGTTGCTCTGGTGTGGTTGCAGGGCCTGTTTGCCACTTGGGGGAAGCCGAGTGTTGCTTTGTTGGTGCCAGTCCATAATGCTGTTTTTCTTTGCGCATCATCGCAGCTTCTGTGTTGATCATCTGCCCCCTGGTGCTCAGTTCACGTCATAGCGATCATTCTGACAGTGGGAAGGACACTTAGCATATTAGCCTTTTATATATATATGTACCCTGACTATATATATTACTGACTACATTTCCTATGCTATATGTTAGATCCCATCCCCATGACTGTTTTTATAAATGGCAATTTGTACTTCTTAATCCCTCCTCCTTTTTTGTCTATTCCCCCCATCCCTTCCCCTTTGGCACACATCAATATGTTTCTATATTTATGAGTTTGTTTTTGTTTCAGTTATTTGTTTTTTGGATTCCACATATAAATGCAGCTATATGATATTTGTCTTTCTCTGTCTTATTTCACTTAGCTTAACACACTCTAGGTCCATCCATGTTATCGCAAATGACAAGATTTCCTTCTTTTTTATGGTTGAGTAATATTCCAATATATATACACACACCATCTCTTCTTTATTCATCTATTGATGGACACTTAGATTGCTTTCATCTCTTAGCTATTGTAAATAATGCTGCAGTGAGCATGAGGGTGCATATGTCTTTTCATATTAGTGTTTTGGATTTCTTTGGATAAATAACCAGGAGTAGAATTGCTGGGTCATAGGAATTTCTAGTTTTAATTTTTTGAGAAACCTTCATACTGTTTTCTATAGCAGGTGTACTATATCCCATCAACAGTATACAAGGTTGCCCCTTCTCCACATCCTCTCCAACATTTGTCTGTTGATTTATTGATAAGGGTCATTCTGACAGGTGTGAGGTGACATCTCATTGTGGTTTTAATTTGCATTTCCCTGGTGAATAGTGATCTTAAATATATTCATATGTCTATTGCTCATCTGTGTGCCCCCTTTGGAGAAGTGCTATTCAGGCCCTCTGCCCATCTTTTAAACGATTATTTGTGTGTTTTTTGCTGTTGAGTTGTATTGGTTTCTTATATATTTTGGATATTAACCCTTTGTCAGATGTATCATTGGTGAATATCTTCTTCCATTCAGTAGATTGTCCTTTTGTTTTGTTTAAAAAGTTTTGCACAGCAAAAGGAAACCATAGTTTGATGTGGTCCCATCTGTTTATTTTTCTTTTATTTCCCTTGCCTGAGGAGACATATCCAAACAAAAATATTGCTAAGAGTGATGTCAGAGTTCACTACCTATGCTTTCTTCTAGGAGTTTTATGATTTCAGCTTACATTTAAGTCTTTAATCCATTCTTAGTTTTATTATTTTGCCTGCATCTGTCCAGTTTTCCCAATACTATTTATTGAAAAGACTATCTTTACCTCATTGCATATTTTTGTCGCCTTTATCATAGATTAATTGATCATATAGGTGTTGGTTTATTTCTGGGCCCTTTATTCAGTCCCATTGATCTATGTGTCTGTTTTTATGTCAGTACCATACTGTTCTGATTACTATAACTTTGTGATACCAGAATCCATATTCTTAATTAAGCGCTCAGGTACTTATGACACACATGTTCCATGTGCAACAATTTGAAAAACATTGATGAGTTAAATCCTGCCAAGGTCTATGCCTAGAAACTCTTGAACCTCATCTTAATATAATTACTATGACAATAAAACTAAATGTCAGGCACAAAGTTGATAATCAATATGTACTTATTGGTGACTAACAGCTCTCAAAGTGAGTATTAATGCAAGTATAAATTGGTGTTGTTTTCATAGATGAGCACCACCAGACTCGGATTGTGGCCAAGTCTATTTCTATTTCAAGAAAACAGCGTTGGTACTGGTGTCCTATACTCTGCTGTAGCATTCGATGTTGGGCAACTGGGTGTGAGACAGGATGATATGATGCTGCACACAAGAGCATGAGCTTCAGACTCGGGCTTTCACAATCCCTGTCCTATGGCCTATCTGTGTACCTTCGAGAAATTCATTTCACTTCTTAGCCTCAGCTGCTTCTTCCTTGAAGTTCGATTATGCGGTGTGTAGATGAGAAAATGTTTATAAAGTGGCTAGGGCAGTTCCTGAAATACTGTAGGCATTTGAATAAAGACTAAAAAAGAGGACTTTTTTTTTTTAGTCCTCATAGTAGGTGATTTTATTGTCAAGAAGAAAGCAATGATACCTTGGGGAATAGAATTCTTGTATGTAAGCCCAGAAAAGCTGAGGGTTGCAGATTTCAAATTTGGGCCTTTGTGCACTCAGAAATATTGTCTTGAATAATGTGAGAAATAGTGACTGCCTCTCCTAGTGGCTCAGCTATACATTCATAAAGAGATTTGAAAAAAAAAGTTTTTAAATAATCTGGGTAGCATTAAGGAGTGACAAAGGCCACAAAAAATGGGAGAAGTCATACAAATTACTGGGGCCCATCTGTGTTGCATATCACTACAAATTCTCCATAGCTGCGGGTGAAGCAGGTTATTTTTCCCCTGGGGCCACACCTGCTCTCAAGTACCTGGCAAGAGCCCCAAACAAAAGCCAGATCCTATGCCCATGATCTCCACAGAGCTTTCCTGAATTCTCTCTGCTCAGAAATACTGGAAATTATCATTACTACTTTGCTTTGCTATTTTGCTTTCTAGATATTAAACATGTTTTCTTCAGTACACTGCAAATTCCCCTAATAATGCTGTCACTGACAAATATCAGTCTATACCATTCACTGCTGAACAAATATTGATTGTCAGTCTAAAAGTCCATATTACTTTACTTTATACGGGCACTTTAAAGATATCACTTCCTTGTCTTTTGCCTTACGCTTAGTTTCTTATGAGAAGTATGTCCTAATTTTTTTTCCATTTGAATAGAATGTCTTCTTATCCACTTGTGTGGTGGCTTTGTATTCTGTGTTTTGCCCCAGGAATGCCCCAGGAGTGCCCACATCTCCTTGGAGGTGTCTTTTTTTTTCTTAGATTTCAGATTAGTCAGTTGCCCTGCATCCTCAGTTTTCTCATAGGTTCTTGAAAGGTATACTTTCATAAATTATTCCACTTTTTCTCATTGTCAAGTTGAGAGCAACACTTTCTAGCTTTTGGCGTCAAGTGGAAGTCAGTGACAGATCTTAAACATATGCTTAGAGTTTTTCTCAGTAACATAATCTTAATCTGAAACAGTGTCAATCCATTAATTACAGTTAATTATATCTGATTGAAGTTTCTCTGTAGCATTAGGGTCCAGTCTTCTCAGACATATTTTGCTTATGTCTGATTACTGAGGCCTCCAAAAACGATTGATCTTATTTTAATCTTCACTGAACATTGTATTTAAAAACTGGCTAAAATTCTATCTAATGTCCAGGACTTTGACAAATAACAGTGTTCTCAATCTCCTGGAGAAGCTGTGTCTTCAGCTGCTATTTTCATTTCCTCTGACCATAATGTCCCTCCAACATTTTAAGATATTCTAGTTTAATTTTCATTAAAAGATTCTCACTCATCTTTAATTTCTTTAAGACCAATGCTGCTTTGTGTAAACTAGAAATTCACAGGGATTAATTAAAAGGATCAGGCCTCTCAAAGATGAACTTAGACATCTATGTCAAGAAATTGCCAATTGTAAAAGATGTCTTCTGCTTGTTGAATTTTAGAGATGCTGGGAAGGGAAATGTTTAAAGATGTGCATTGTTTACTATGTATATCCTTGGCATTTTACAGTAGCACCTACTGGCCACATCAAACAAGATTGATTTAGACCCAGGAAAAAAGTTTAAAATCACTTTGACCAAAATCTTCATCTAAGGTCTGAATCCACATGTATTGTGGTAAATAATTACCACAGTTTTTGTCATTTAATTCTAAGTAGTAGATTTTTAAGAGTTAGCATGTATTGACTAGTTACTGAGCACTAGGCATTCTGCTAAGAATATTCTAGGCATGATTCTATTTTATTTTCCTATTATCATAGTGAGATATTTATTTCCATTTCACTGAAGAACCAATTGAGGCTTAGAGAAGGTAAGAAACATTCCCAGGTTCTCAAAGCTAGTGAGTGGAATAGCCAAGTCTACGTGTTGCCACACGCGACATTTAACTATACATTATGCCGTCCCTGTAACATGATTTCTGTATTTTAACACTGGAACACCATGGTATTGAAGGAAAGAGCACTGTACTGAGATTCCTCCTACTTGGAATCCAAAGCTACCTTTAAAACTAGTTATGGACTCCTGATCAAATCATTCCCTTCTCCTAGACTTAGTGACACATCTGTTGAGAGGGATTGGAACAGATGCTCTCTCAGACTCTTCTAATTCAGGAACTGTCCTAAAAATTAGAAAGTAAACTGCATAAATGGATGCATACTAAGCTATAAATGACCATCCGTTGGCCCTTGAGGGGCATTTGCATTTTCAAAGAGGAAATACCCAAAGAACCAAATTGCCAAGTACTCACTTATCTAGGCACTTAAAGACTTCAGGCAAGTAGGAACGAGGACATCATTCATTTTACATGTAATGCCTGTCCTGTCTTTCTTGTTCTCTAGAAGCTTTTCTTTTTCATGTGTTCATCTTGTTTACTGTGCACCTAAAGATCCTACCAACCATATGCTAAAATCCAGGAGATAATTAAGATCATTTCAAAATGTAAGAATCCAAATTGCCAACATTAAAAACCCACCTAATGAAGGAATGTGGGTGAAGACTTTGCTGTGAGTCCATATGAGGAGATATATTTGAGTAAATTTATCACCACCAATCACAGTATCACTCATTTCCTAGCACCTGTTTTCATCACAATGTCCAGAGGTCACTGGAAATGGTAGAGTTTGTACTTCGCCCTAGTCTGGATAGTAGAATCTATTGTAGTATTTTTTAGCATCATCATGAGCTGTTCTAAGACAAAGAAAAGAGTGCTTTCATTGTGGTGCACACCTAATTCACAAACAGCTATCTAGGGTAAATTTACCTGCTCCAGTTGTCTCTTGATGATTAAGCTTCAATTTTAGCACAATAATTTCTATAGTAAGTCAAAGAGCAATAATATATAGTATTTAACAGCTTAAGCTTGGGCATAAGACAAACCTTGATTTCAAACTGGACTGTCCTTTACTAGTTGTGTGCCCTTGAGATGTTTAATTTACTTTTCAATCCCCTGCTCTATAAAACAATGGAGGGAGGATGGTGTATTAAAACATACAATTCAACTAAGTAAACTTCAAAGATCTTACTGACTTTATTTATGAATCAGGCAGCGTCCAATCTAGCACATAGACAAAAGCTTTGAGGAGCTGTACAAATGGAATACTTTTATACACAGAAGGGAACAGGAGCAAGAAGTTATACAAGGCAGAAAAGCAGATTGTTTACTGCAAGGTCACTGTTCTTCAGGGGATGACAGGGGTTGTTTATTGGGCAGATTACCTAACTAATGCTGATCAACTGATTCCTGTTTCACTGATTTAAGGTTCCATTTTAGGGATAGCTGAAACCGTAATTAAGTTGAGTCTCGATTTGGTGATGTGGGGCTTAGCATATTTTGTCTTATTGTAACCAATGGACAATAAATGACAGTGCCACTTGATAGACTGGTTGTGAGGGTCAAGTAGGATGTTGCATTTAAAGCAGTCTCTGATTAACAAATAATTTGGTATTTTAAAGTTGGTTGTCATGCTTTCTAAAGAGTTTCAACTTTTTGTCCTCCTTTTATAATAGTTTATTTAACAACTAGAGGCCTGGTCATGAAATTTGTGCACAGGTAGGGTCCCTAGGCCTGGCAGGAGATCAGGGCCGATTGGGGCTTTCTGGCTGCTGACCAGAGCCTTCCTTCAATCCGCGCTGCCCCCTGGTGATCAGCGCATATCATAGTGAGTGATCGAACTCCTGGTCAAACTCCCGAGGGGACACTTTGCATATTGGCCTTTTATATATATATAGATAGATGATAAGTCCTAGAGCTTGATCAGCTAACTCAGTGGTTGGCAAACTCATTAGTCAACAGAGTGGCAAACAGTGGCTCGTGAGCTGCATGTGGCTCGCGAGCCGCAGTTTGCCGACCACTGAGCTAACTCATCTAAATGCTTCCACTTACAGATGAAAAGGGCCAGGTGACTTTTCTCTGACATCGCAAATTTAATGACAATTCCTAGACCAAGTTTTACTTTACCTGATTTCCAGATCAATGCCCAGCCTTCTTTGTCTTCCTCTAGTAATCAAAAAGCTGTATTCAGAAATACAGTTTTGTAAGATTATGTAGCATTTAAATGTATTAGTTCTGTAAATAGTTAGAGCTAAGTTCAAATACTGGTCCACCCACACCCTGACTATGTGGATGTTATTTTACTAATCTGTGCCTCAATTTTCTTATCTGAAAAGTAATGAATAACATACCAATTGGCCAAGATATTCACAAGCTCTGAAGTGAGACAAGTGTGAACAGTTGTTGTTAGACAACTAGCTGCTATTAGAGCAAGTGTGTAACAGGTAGAAGAACAGCATTTTGAGAGCAAATGCAGTAGATCTGACTTTGGGGTTGGAAGATTGTCTCTAGCACTTAAGGCCTGTGTAACCTTGGACAACATACTCAAACTTCCTATCCCTCAGTGACCTCTCTTTGAAATGGGAATTATAAGAGTACTTACCTTATAAAGTTGATATGATAATTAAAT
This sequence comes from Plecotus auritus, assembly GCF_963455305.1. Lineage (NCBI taxonomy): Eukaryota > Metazoa > Chordata > Mammalia > Chiroptera > Vespertilionidae > Plecotus > Plecotus auritus. The sequence goes on from NC_137773.1 coordinate 20,274,827, forward strand.
AAGTCAAAGCATTTAGAACTGAGGCTGCCCCTTAGTTATAAATAACAAGGATCATCAGTTGGATTTTATTAAATCATATGACATCTAATTGATTTAAAGAAAAAAAGAATTTGCTACTTTTCCAAAGTATATGCAAAACCTCTTAGACCTCTTACCAGAGCCTCAAAATTCTATAGCCTACTTCCTACCAGACATTTCTATTCCCATTATAGTTGAGATGCTCCAACTTGTCTTACATTTAAGATCTGTATTTCTCCTAGAGATTTCTCTACCTCCCATAATGGTAATGCCATCTAGCCAGGTACCCAAGCTAAAACTCAGAGCTGGAGATAACAATGAAGACCTACTGGCTCCTAGTCATCAGAACTTACAGTTTAATGGATGAGCTGGCTATTTAACAAATAATTGAAGGCATTTCTCACTTAATTGTAAGTTGTTATAGGTGCTATGGAGGAAAAGCATAGAATACAAAGAGAATATATGAAAATGGCAAAACATTTAGAAACTTGAGGGCCTAACTGGGCCAAAGGGATTTATTGAGTGGCAGAGTCTGAAATAAAACAAGTCTTCTGAGCTCTTGAATTGGAGAGCTTTACCCCGGTCAGCCTTTTCTTATCCAAACCAAAGCATGTCCTTGCCAACAAGAGGCCAGTGGCAGAAGGTCTCCTGAAAAAAACATGTTCTCATATTTGCAGTAGCAGCTCAATTCAATTGCTATCCTCAAAACTGAAGGGTGAGTTAACATGGGTCTGGTGGCATTTTGATAGGAGGTCACCAGGATTTAGTGATTTTAAGTATCTCTTGAATCCATTCATTTATTTCCAATCTCATTGCCAAGGTAGCATTATTTCTTATCCCATTTTTGCTGCAGACTCCTCATAGCTCAACAGCCTCTCTAAAGAGCCAAATCCTTTCCTGCTATATATTTTTATTTTTTCATTAAAATTTGACTATGATCTTCCTTTATCAAAATGCTTCAATGGCTTAAGATCAAATCTAAAATCTTTAACCAACTGACATGCCCCTGCATCCGAAGTCCTGGCTTTATATCTACCTTTCTCTGTCTCTCTTCTTCTCCAGCCCACAGAGAACTGTGTGCCTTCTTCCTCTCACTTTGGACCTTTATATATGAGGTTGCTTCTCCCTGGGAAACTCTTGCCCATGCCTCCTTACATTAAGCCTTGTCTTGCACACAGCATTTCTTTACAAAGGCCTTTCTTCACAGCCTCTCCTCAAGTCTCATCACACCCCCCCCCCCACAAAGATTCTCAATTTCAGTGTGCAAAAGAACCACCCTCAGGAGTTGTCAAAAATGTAGCTTTGCCAAGCCCATCCCCAGAGTAGATGTAGGGTGATCTAGGCATTTTGCATTTTTTACTAACAAATATCCCCAAAGGTTACTGACAAGGTGGCTCTCCAACCACACTTTGAGAAGCTCTGAGTGATGGTAGATTCCCTTGCTATGTGATATACCTTCTTAACTTCTCTGTGGAACCCTTATTGTATGTTGTTATTGTTTTTAATTACTTCTTTTAAGTCTGTATTCCCTGCTAATCTGTGTGCTATACTGCTAGGGTAGGGTCCTTGTCTGTGTTTTTATAGCAGAGTGAATGCTCTATACAAATTTGTTGATGATAAGCTCTTTTGTAGAACACAATAATTGACAAAGAGCAATATGTGTAAATCAGGAAAACAGGGGCCTTGAGAATAGACACTGTATCCCACTGCACGTAGGCACCATGCTTGAAATCCTGGGAGGGCCCTGACTTCTGAAGGATGGCTAATCTTCTTGTTAAAGCTCATTTATTTCAGCTGCCTCCACACAGGTCTCTTCTTTCTCCTCCTCCACGTGCTCCGGTGACACGTAAACCTTAATTGAACAGTGAGGTTCCTGCCACCTTCCAGTGGCTCTGCTGATGAGCTGTCAAAATAGAAAACATCAGGGACAAAGTGCTGCCACCAGTTCAGAGGCACAGAGGCTCTTGGTGATCCAAGCACTTCACTGCAGCTCTGGGCTCTGAGGGGTCAACCTTTGAGGGTAGAGGGAAGTGATGAGGATATTGAATCAGCATGCTGAAGGCCTCCCTTCCATTTTCACAGAAGCATTCAACTAGGAAAGGACAAAAGATGCAGGGAGTCTCATACCTGTCTCAGGTTAGCAGAGGCAGCAGTTCTTTTAGACCACACTCTGCTCAGCATGATATGGTAGAACGTGTAAAACGCTCAGAAGGCATGAGTTAAAATCCTGGATGAGCCAAGGTATGTGGCAGTGGGTTAGTGGAGAGTTAGAACTATCGAAAATGAAAGTCCCGGAGCCCACCCCTACAGACTGGTCCAGTAGCTCTTGGTTTGACCCCCCAAATTCCATTCTCAACAGGCATCTCTCCTAATAATTTTAATGTAAATGAACCTTAGACCACACTTGAAATATGATGTTTTCACTTGGACAAGTGAGGTGCTCTCTGAGCCTCAGTTTCTTCAAACTGCAAAATGGATCTAAAAACACTGACCCACATTGTTGTTCGGAAGATGGTGAATTTTGTGAATGCTATAAAGTACTATAAATATGTAGAGATTATGTTACTAGAGTTGTTGATATGAATGTTAATAATTCCCAGGAAATACATGAATTGTAATAGATGCTTTTTAAGTAAAATAATATAACTCAAAGGAATAGCTTAGCAAATTGGAATTTAAAGATCTATTTGATTTATGAGGAACAGGACATATCTGTCTTGATTTATATTCAATCCCCAGTGCCTGACAGCAAGTAGATGCTAAGAAATACTGTTAAACTGGAAAAGGAAATGCTAGCTCTTTGCTAACTAGTACATGACTTACTAATCCTCAACTGCCACCTGAGGTGTGCTCATTTTCACTCCCACCAGCAGAACCAGTCCTGAATGCGCAAAGCATCGGGGACCTCCAGGAACTCTGACTTTACTGACATAGTTCTTGCTTTACTGAGCAGCGACCTCCCACTCAGCACTTTTTCCTGGGCTTGTGGCCTCACCTGTGTTCTGCATGTGTCTTCTGAAAACACTCGCATGATAGAGCCACACTTCGGGACATAGGAGGATTTCCTTGAATAGTGTCTCCTTGCACATGTCTTGCTTCTTCATAGAAAGACACAGTGAGGTCCCTAGCTGTGTTGTACAGATAATGTCCTCAAATCCCCTGAGGTTATCAGTCTCCCTGCCCCCAGGCCACCCTTCTATACTTACCCGTATTCTGGCACTTAATACTCCACAGCGCAGACAGAAGTTCACAACCCTGCTTTGTGTTCAATAAAAGGCAGCCTGCCAGGTGGAAAACACAGAGAAAGAACAGGTGAGCAGTTTCACTCCTCAGGGGCAGAGAAGGGAGACCTGCTGACTGCAGCAAGGGTGGCTAAATCTCCATGGCAATGAGGAAGCTGAACACTTGGGCACCATCACCCACTCCATACCCACAGCCTTCCTGAAGACAAAGGGCACACATGTTCCTCCTGAGGGCATTGATATCAATGCCAGGACTGCCTTCTCCACAAATTGCCTAACTGTGGGGTCTATCCTAGAGTTTTGTTATTCTCTTTCAGGTTTCTTTAAAATTACAAGGAATCAATTAAGCTATAGGTAATTCTTTTGTAAGAAAGAGTAATCTTTTCCTTTTTCAACTCTATAGAACTACTGTTTATATTTATTTATTTGATAAATATTTCATGAATATAAAATGAATAAGAAACATTTTATCCTCAAGAGATAATAGTCTAGAAGGAAAATAGGACATGAACAGACATTATAATTCAAAAAAAGAGTGTGCTCTGCAAATGGTTCTGTAGACACTCCTCATGCACAGATTTAATATTCATTATTTCAACAATTCTAAAGTTATTGCAATGGCCCAGGGCATGATAGACTCCAAGGTGATTGAATTCCCTGTGGGGTAAGGCTGGTATGTGGGAATGAATCACGTCACTGGTAAATGAACCAAACAGACTTCTCTCCACCTCAACATGGCTTTGTTGTTTCCAATTCACTGGCATATATGTAGCAACTATCAATAAGCACCTAAAGTGTTGAAAAATATTTAATTTTAAAATTTTGATTTAATGAGGAAAGTGATATAATGACATTCTTAAAGATCTTATGGACTCTTTTAAATGTTAAGGATTAAGGGCATTAGAATTTTAAGGAAGATACCTTCTTTGGTAAAGAAGGTATATGTTTTGAGAGGTGCTTTATGGAGTAAACAGCATTGAAATTGGCTTGGAAGGGTTTGGACATATTACATGGTAAGGGAAAGAGTTTTCCTATTGTGAGGAAGGGCATTAAATATAAGAAGACTGATACTTATCTTTCTCTGACTGGCTTATTTTGCTTAGCATAATGCTCTCCAGGTCCATCCATGCTGTTGCAAATGGTAAAAGTTCTTTCTTTTTTACAGCAGTATAGTATTCCATTGTGATGTACCACAGTTTTTTTAATCCATCATTGGCTGATGGTCCCTTAGGCTGTTTCTAAATCTTAGCATCACATGATCTCATTTGTGGAATATCATGAACATCATAATGACTATCCTCTAATTGATAGAGTTGTTTCTCACAGGTCAATAGGTTAACAATTCTGATATTGTTATACATGTAAACTGAAACCAAATAATTAAGTAAATGGATGGTGGATGGTGGGGATCCATGTTTTTCCCTGTAGGAGTAGGAGTTTGTAGATAAGCAAGGGGAGGAAGCAAGAATGACCCATGTGATGATGGATTAGAGTTGAAGACATCAGTCTGAACTAATTAATATTTAATATTGATACATACAGGTATATGTAGAAATATTTGTAAATCTATGTACACTAATCACAATTTAGTAAACATACACAGATTTCCTTGCTCTATCACCTGAGAGGAAAGAACAGTTTCTTGAGGAGAAAAAAAGAGGGGAGGAGGAGAAAGTGGAGGTTGGCTTGAAGAACAGTGAGGCTAGCAGATGTAGGCATTGCCGAGCCTTATTCTTCCTTTGAGGCCAGCCTCTGCACTCTGAGCCCAACTCAGCCAGAATTGTTCCTCTGCATGTTCCTCCAAACTGTGCCTACAGGAAGTGGGTGCCACCTCTAAGGCTAAGTGGAAGCAGCATGGAAAAATCTTGTTTGCATAGTGTCAGCAGATATGATGCCCAGCACGTAGCGATTCCCAATTGCTTGAAAAATGCGGCTGAGAAATCGCATGATCAATTTCCTGTAAGTGTGATTCGTGAGAATTATTTGGGGCCATCAACAAGTTACTCTGCAAGGCTTGTTCTCAGGCACAACTCCAGTTTTGTTTAATGAGAGTTTTTCTGAAGGCCCTTAGAACATGATCTTTTATTATGTAGGTAATCAGCAGAACCTGCTCATCCCTTAATGCGAGCAACTGAGATGGAGGGCTGTAACAGCTGAGATAAAATCATAGCTTTACTATGTAGCCCATTAGCTGGGTAGAAACTGCAACCTGAGGTCATAAGTAGTTATTAGAGAGTTAATGACAACTGCAGTCTAATCATTACATTTACATCTGATGAATAGGGATGAGGCCTTCTTTGCCTTTTCAGCACTCAAACTATTTACTATAGTGTTTTAATATCCTGGGTGGTACAATTTGCAAAATTGAAAAGACCCATCATTGCCCCTACCTTGAAGAAACATAGTAAATAAAAATAAGTGAGAAAACTAGGCAGGTTTTCTCAGACTATTCAGCCTTACATTAACAGCTGTCCTCTGTGTAGTATTTCTAAGGTGCTTCAATCTCAATGGAGATGGGATTGAACTAGAACCGATGTGCTAGATATGCAATCGTGAGTCCCGGAGTGAGTCATTTAGCATTTCCAAGATTCAGTGTCCTCACCTGTTACATGAGATTGCCCAGTTCTTTCTTACAGATCTTCCATGCTATGGCCCCAAGACTGTCTATTCTGAATGACAATAACAAATTAACACTTAGCCTTGGTATGTTCTGTCCTGGGCTACTTTTTAAAACAAATATTTCATGCATTGTCCTGTTTTCTTAAATGGTCCCTGAATTTGAGAAATGTAAAATACTTGTTAAATTCAGCAATAACCCTTTTTCTCCTGTTGTAGACACAACTTAACCCACACTATATTGTTTTTGCTAGATTTAACCCCAAGGATATTTATTTTGAGCCTGTTTTCCAGTTTGTTTAACTAAGGGCTTCTGCCTTAATTGGAGCTATTTGGACTAGGACATAATATTTGCTCGGGCAGGCTTCCTGATCAGTATAGAAAACAAAATGTGATCCACAAATATTGAAAGGTACACATGTTCAGAAGTCTTAGGTTTAGAAAGAAATTAGGTCTGAAAGCACTAGTGTCAGGAATGGAAAGTTAAGCATTGTAGTAATAGTGAACTTGCAAATTCCGAGAAAGCCCATGTGTGAGTCAAGCTAATTTCCCTGAGGTTCAGGAAGTTTTAGTTGTACAGGTAAGGAGAGCTAAGCGTCAGAGGGTAAGACTGCTTTGTTAGCTTGGAGACGGGCAAACTTAGACACACTGCAATCTCTCTAAGCTCCTCTGGACCTGTCAGTATCCATCTCCCAGGGTGGCTGCCTGTGATGATAATGCAGGAAAAGCATGGTGCAGAGCCCCTGGCACGTAGTACTTCACCAAGTACTAGCGGCTGTGTGAGCGACGGTGGTGGGTGTCAGCATTGTGCAGAAAAATACCAACACCACCAGATTTGGGATCATAAAATCCCTGCTGTGAGTCTTATCAATTACTGCACGGAATTGGGTTAGCGACTATGTTTGTGAACACCATTTTTTAACTGAAGAATGGATTTCAGAAGCATACTCATTTTTGTGTTACTTCCTTGGTCAGTTTAGAACCTGAAATGAAATAAATAAGAATGAATGTGCTGTGTAAACTGTAACGCACTCTGAAATTGTTCTTGGTTTGTCCTCAAGCATGCGCCCCTCCCCCCCCCCCCCCCCAGCCTTGGCTCCTTCTCTGTGAGCGTTTCCCACTCCTCCTTCCTAGAAGGCTGCCACTGCCCAGCGCCCCCAGAACTTCACCTGAAATGACTGAGTAAAAGTGCCCCGCGATTTGCTTGGGGAACCACATGCAGTATTGTATTTGGAAGGCATGAAAATCTAATCAGATTTTCTGACTCGTGAGACTGAGCAGCAGCAAATATGATTTTTCTGAGCATCTCTCTGGAGCAGCTGATGGGCCAGTGGTGAGATGGTGTCAGCCTGGTGGCAAGAGTGGGTGGGGGTGGTCAGGTGGAGCAGAGGAGAGAGCAGTCCATGGGAAACTCGGGAGCCACGGTTCATGGTGGCCAGCTGACTGCCTTTACAGCTGGCAGGGCTGTGTGATGTTCACCTCTGAAAAGGAACTCATTCTGGAGGAATGGCCAGCAGTTGGCTGTGTTAGTAAGACAGAATGGTATTTAAATCCTTTTATGCAGTAAGGATGTGGGAGATAAAATGTAATATACATTTCAGCTAGTAATCTAATTCATTCCAAAACCGGTGCCTCTTGCACCTTAGTAAATGGAGAGCCCATTATCGGCTCCAGGGGAAGGAAGGGGGTCGGCAGATGTAAAATGCTTTGTCAGGTGTGCAATTTGCAGGGTCCGCTGCTCCAGAGTGATAGCAACTTTCTTTCCGTATTAGTTTATGTGTGGAAATAAAGTTCTGAAGCTTGGCCTGAACCCCATGGGTACTTTCAAATCAGTGGCTGCTACCCAACTTAAATTTATATCACAAGAAAGAGTACCTTCCTAAGCCCAATGTCTTTTGTTTCTAAGCTGCCCATTTTTTTTTTTTAAGAATAGGAGTTGCCTTCAAAGGCGGTTTTGTATTGTGGGTTGGAATAATGAGATAGCTCATTTTACAACCAACTCACTTACAAGAGCGAACGTGTCATTCTGAGGTTTGGCACATTCCTTTTTATTCAATCATGTCACAGAGTGGCCACGAGTTCTGCTGAGGTATTCAGGAGCCACTGTAAAGCAGGAGGAGAAGAAAGAGAAAGGTCACATAGGATGGGCAGCCTCTCGCTCCAACCAGACCCAGCCCCCACTGTAATCATAGCAGCTCAACTTTTGTTGTTCACTGTATTGTGGCTCCTCACAAGGTTTTTTTGTTTTGTTTTGTTGTTGTTAAAAGAGGATTCTACTCAAGGGGCTTGGATGAAGAAAAAAATTATTAAATTTATTAGGATGACATTGGTTAATAAATTTACACAGGTTTCAAGTGTGCAGTTCATCTATATATAGCAATGTATGTTTACCACCCAAAGTCATTTTAAACTTATCTGTTTTTGTAGGCTAACATAGGGTCAGTTCTAGAGAACGTTCCAGGTGTATTTGAGAGGAATCGACTTATCCTAACTGTTGTTAGACTTATGCTGTTGTTGGATGGAATGTTCTATAGATATCTTTTATGTCTAGTTTTTTGTTCAAATTTTCTATTTCCTTATTGATCTTCTGTCTTGTTTTATCTATTGCTTAAAGTGAGATATTAAAGTCTACAACTATTATTGTTGAATTTTATAGCCTTCCCTGTATATTTTTGATAAATTTTTTGATATCATTATAAAATACTAGAGGCCCAGTGCATGAGTTCATGCACTGGTAGGGTCCCTAGGCCTGGCCAGTGATCAGGGCCAATCGGGGCCTTCCTTCCCCCGGCTGCTGGCCAGGGCCTTCCTTTGTTCTGCACCACCCCCTGGTGGTCAGCGCACGTCATAGCAAGCGGTAGAACTCACGGTTGGTCAAACTCCCAAGGGGACAATTTGCATATTAGCCTTTTATTATATAGTATTGTTCTTTATCTCTAGTAACAGTTTTTGTCTTAAAGTCTGTTTTGCCTGATATTAGTATAGTCACCCTAGCTCTCTTTTAGTCACTGTTTGCATAGTTTCTTTTCACATCCTTTTACTTTTGACCTATATGGGTGATAATCTAAAGCATGTGTCTGATAGACAACATTCAGTGGGATTGAGGTTCCTTTCAAACCATTTTGCTAATCTTGCCTCTTAACTTGAGAATTTAAGAAATTTAAATTTAATGGGATTACAGATAAGGTAGAATTTACATATGCTATTTTTCTATATAATATTTATAGGTATCAGGTCTTTTATGTGTCCCTACTCCCCCATTACTGCATTTCTAGTGTTAAATAGGCATTTCTAATGTACATCTTCATCCCCTTATAATTTCTTTTACTATATTTTTAAGTTATTTTCTTAGGGGTTATAATTATCATGTCAATTTAAAATAGTTTACATTAATCAAATTTTATTTCAATACTATACAAAAATTGTACTTCTATATATCTTCACCCTGTTCTTTGTGCTGCTATTATCATACAAAGTAGTTCTGTACAGAACTACACATGCATTCATGTTGATGGGCACATAATTATTGCTTTATGCAGTTCTCTTTTCAATCAGATAAGAGGAAAAAAAGAGCTACAAACAAATATATATGTATACCCCCCCTTGATAATTTATCTATATAGTTACCTTAACAGTGTTTTTATTTATGTGGATTAGAGTGACTTTCTAGAGTGCCTTCATTTCAGCCTAAAAGATCTATGTAGTCTTTCTTGCAGGACAGGTGAAGTAAGTGATGAATTCTGTCAGTTTTTGTTCATCTGAAATGTCTACAGTTCTTATTCTTGGAGGATGGTTTCTCTGGATATGGAATTCGTGTCTTCTTAGCACTTTGAAGCTGTCATCCCACTGCCTTCTCCATGGTTTCTAGTGACAAATCAGCTGTAATTGTTATTGAAGACCCTTTGCACATGATCATTTTCTTCTCTTTTGCTGCTTTTAACACGCTCTCTTTCTTAGATGTTTGACAGTTCAGTTATTGTGTCTGAGCTTGTATCTCTGAATTTATCCTTCTAAGAGTTTATTGAACTTCTTAGATATATTTTTTTGCAGCATTTCTTCAACTATATCCAATGTCTTGGCTTCCTCAAGGACAATCTTTGTTGAATACTTTATCTTCAACATAATATACAGGCTATAGTTTTTGTGTCTCTGTCTCATGTTTTTTGTTTTTTCTCTTTTCAAGTTGTACATTTAAAATAAATGTGAAAACTCTGGAAATCAGATTCTCTCCCTGCCCAGAGTTTGTTGTTTATTTATTTAGTGACTTTTCCGAATTCATTGTTGTGTGGGCACTGCAGCCTCCACTCACTTTGATTAAATGATTGGATAGAGATTTCCTTAAATTCTTGGACCCGATGAGTCTCCCAGCTGTTGATGAGGAGCTCCATGTACATGTTGGGACACATCTTTAATGCTCTTCCAGGCAGGTAACAATCCTCTTAGCCTCCTGCTTCTGCTACACAGCCTTCCCAGGTGTTTCTGGAGTGTTTTCATAGCCCTGCGCATGTGCATGGCTTTCTGGATTCTGCGGAATACATCAGCACTTTGCAAAGCCCTGTTTGGACATATTCCCTAGATTTCCTTTTTATTAAGCTTTTTGGTTAGGCTATTATTTGCCTCAACTCTTATCTACTGCCTCAAATACTGAGTTCCATTTATATCAAATAAAGATTGCCTTGTTAATGGGGTCTCTCAGGAAATCACCAAACAGGTCAAACAATGATGAATTCTCTATTAATAGGGTTTTGAAAGAGCTCCAATTTCATCCTCTTCCCTCCAGTGGCTACCAGTTTTTACCATGATTGCAGGCTGTGGGTTTTGAAGGCTACTGTGGTGCAAATAGGGCAAGTGAAAATGCCATAATGCTCACTGTTCTTACCTAGATTCAGCTGTTGTTTTAAAATAAACATCCCTGTAGTTTCTATGCTACTTAACTTTTTCAGAACTCTGGAAATTAGATTCTGACCAATTTGCTACTTCTATAGAGAAGGAGATCTTCAAACATCTTTCCTCTGCCATTTTTGCTGATGTCCTTTGTCTTTCACTTCCAATGTACTTCTCTGGCACCGGTGAAGTTAGGTGTGCCCACAATGATAATGCAAAATGGACTCTCCTTTACTAAGAGCAGGGACTGTGGGATCCACAGGATGACAAACTCAGCTTACAAAGTGAAATGAGTCAGCCAAGTCTGCCCTTCTGGTGTGTCCTCTGTGGATCTGGGTGGTGCTCTCGTGTGTTTGAAGCAGGCCTCCGGGTATTTTGGTTCTGCAGCCTCTTAGGAGGGGCTCCAGTTCAGGCCAAGATCAGCCACCATTTGTGCTCGGCTTGGGAGCTCCTGGTGGGAACTACATAGTAATCTGTGGTGGGTTGCTACTTGGAGATGCTTGGGAGAGGCTGTGTTATGGATCATGGCTAGCTTCCACTAGTACCCGGCTTGGGACCCCTTGGTGGGCACTATGATATGAGCTGAGTTCAGCCACCACTTGTGTTGCTGGACTCATGGCTGCTTACTTGAAGCTGGGTTCCAAGCTGACACTGGCTACAGCTATGCCAGGCTTGGGGCCACCTGATGGAGTGATGATAGAAGTTGAGACTGCTCAAGGCAGGCTTGGGGACCGCTTAGCCAGAGGCACAGGGCATGCTGAAGCCAGCCCCTTCTTGGTTGGGGTTTGTGGACGTTTGAAAGTCTGCAGCATGCGCTGCGGGGGTGCTTGCATAGAAAAGCCACTTGAAGAGGTTCAGTGGGGCACCTGAGTTGGGTGGAGTGAATGGTGTTACCCAGGTTACTGAATAGCTCAGATTTAATGCCAGCAGAGTGGGAGGAGCGTTTAACAAAGGAGCAATGGTGCCTGCCAGTATTTCCATCCCAGGAGAGGGCTGCCCCTGCAGTCCTCATCCTGGAGCCCAGAGGGGCTGAGTTTTTGAGCAAGTGAGTCTGTGCACAGTCCCCTAAAGAGGAATACCTGGGACTCCTGCAGCCTTCCATCTCATTTGGATGCAATCCCCACTTGTTTTCACAGCCAGATGGTATGCAGACACCTCTTCCCAGCACTGGTGCCCTCGCCTAAGGAATCCAGTGTGGGGCTGGGACCATACACTCCTCAGTGGGGACCTCCGCTGCCAAGATATCCCTCCGATTCTTAATTGCCACAACATTCTTAACATTGATGTGTTTGTGGTAGGTGATGATCACAGAGATTACTTACTCTGCCATCTTGACCAGAAGTCCACATTTCTTGAAGACGTTGAAGGAGTCTGTGGGAGAAGCCCAAAGGGCTCAGTTAGATGGTGCCAGGAGCTGAGGTAACCAGAGTCACATGGGTATTAGGGTCTGGAGGAAAATGGGTTCCCAGTGACTCCTGAGAGAATAGAATGTATTTCTATTCCTGTGTCTGGACTTAGCACAAGACCCAAGCAAGAACAATATCTTCACTGACCATCACCTAGCTATGAGGTCTCCTTTGTCTGAACTGGTCTTACAATCAGCACTTCTTTTGTGTATTCTCTGAATGTGAGACCAGAGTTCTTCAACTAAATACCAAACTCTGGCATGCAGAGAGCAGCCTTAACTATGCAATTTCTTACAATTATTGACACCTCACCACCTGGTCCAGCAGGTCTCAACCTCTTCCGCTATGACACATGCTATTCCAGTGAGTGACAGTGTCCCATGGGTATCTCAGGTCTTGATGAGGCCTCAAAAATTGATATAACTCTGATCACATCTTGTAAGTGCTACAGTAATCAGCACAATTCCTACTGATGCACCAGCCATCATTCCCCACCTAAGGTGGTTATGGCATAGGTGCTGTCCATTAAGGGTGATTCTTAACATCCTAGCTCTAACTCTCCTCCTTTCTCATCCTGTTTAGAAAGCATATCAGAGTAAGAGTGGCATAATTTCAGTGATTACCTTGCATCCATACTAATCATTTGTTTAAATCATTTTTAAATGTCAGTGCTTTGCAGTGAGGAAAAAATTTTCAAGAGCCCATCTCACAATTGTTCGAAAACATCAGTGCCATAACCACACATTGAATGCTTCCACGGTGGGAAAGTTGAGGAGATAGACCAGAGTGCCTACAGATGATGTTTGCATTGGTGACCTGTTCTGCTTGTTATCAGTAACCTGACGTTTTTGGTAGTGACTTGAATACATTTCTTTATACCTGGGAGATTTTTCTTCTATTACAGTCACTACACAAATACATTGGGTTTGTATTCTGGCTTAACAACTTAATAGTTGTTGTTTTTTATAGTTTAGCAAATTAGTTAATTTCTCTGTCCTCAGTTTTCACACCTTTAAAATGAGTCTAATTATTCTGTATATATCATAGGCTTATTGTAAGAATTGAATTAATGTCACATGCTTAGAACAGTGCCTACTAATGGATAAGTGCTCAATAAATCTTCACTGCTGGTATAAATATCACTATACTCACAGGTCATTTTATGATGCAGATGTTTTTCCATATAATGTCACTGAGATGTATTTCATAGGCTATAGCATACATTTTAAGTTGCTTTTATTTGGAAATGGAAGATTTTTCACAGAATCAGCCATAGTAACTCTTTGACATTTTGGTCCCAATATTATTGAGATATATAATGGGCATATAACACTGTGTAAGTTTAAAATGTACAAAATGATCATTTGATACATGTATGTATTGTGAAATGTTTACCACCATTAGGTTCGTGAACACAGTCTGTACTTCAAATAATTACCATTTTGTTGTTGTTATGGTGAGAAAATTAAGGCTCTACTCTCATAGCAACTCCCCCGTGTACAATACAGTACCAGTAACTATAGGCCAGGTGTCCTCAAACTACGGCCCGCGGGCCACATGCGGCCCACCGAGGACATTTATCCAGCCCGCGGGGTGCCGCTGCCTGTCCTGCTTAGCAGCTGACTTGTCCTGGGCCCGCAGTGCGCATAGGAATTTGTTCATAGTTTTTTTTTTAAACTATAGTACGGCCCTTCAACGGTCTGAGGGACAGTGAACTGGCCCCCTGTTTAAAAAGTTTGAGGACCCCTGCTAGGCACATGGTGTCCCTTAAGTCCCCAGAACTCATTCATCCTATAACTGAAAGTTTTCACTCTTTGACCATAATCTTTGATTTTGACCATAATCTTTGATTTCTCTTGATGAACAGAAATGTGATTGTTCTCTTTATCCTCATTACCACTGTTATAATTAATACCACTTATTGGTGCTTATCTAAGCACTTTGTACATATTAACTTGTTGAATCACCCTCTCAGGTAGCAATATTATTACCTTCTTTTTGCAGACGAGAAAGAAAAAATGAGGCACAAGCTACTGTAGAAACTTAATCAAAGGGCTAGTAAGTGCCAGAGGTAGGATTCTCCATACCCAGCTCTTCTGGCTTCAGCAGTGTACACATAACCTCCGCACTCTATGCATCTCACAAATAAACATAAACATTATAACTTACGGGGTTACACCTACAGAGAGCACACAACCCACTTCGAAGATGAATCTGCGACTCTGATGTCATTTCCACCAATCTCTGGTGACAAACAACTGTTAAGATTCAGTCACCCAACTAATGTCACTTAGCAGTGCTTACAGCACTGGCCTAAGCTCTGGGATATAGCAGTGAAGGAAGCGGACAAAACCTCTGCTTTCAAGGAACTGGCATCTTATCCTCATTTAGGAGAGCAGGCAGAATGCCAAGTGCATAAATAAGTGATGTGTTATGGTAACGGACAATCAGTGATATGGAGAAAATAACTCGGGGAATAAATTTTGTATGGATATGTGGGCAGTCAGTTTTAAATAGTTAGAAAGAAAGCATCACTGAGATGGAACCATGTGAGCAAAGACCTACAGGAGGAAATGGGAGCAAACCATGTGGATATCCAGAGAAAGAGGGTTGTGTGCAGAGAGAACAGCAAAGAGACCTAGCAAGGAAGCTATTATATCTCAGAGTGATTCAGAGATGAGACCAGAGATTTGGAGGGAGAATGGGACATGTCATTTAGAACCCTGTAGACCTTTGCAAGGGACTTTTTGTTTTCTGAGTTAGATGGGAAGCCATCAAAGGGTTTTAAGCAGAGGAGTGACAGGATCTGACTGGCAAATGTTCAAGTATAACATGACAGGTGTATTGAGACTGGGATGCAGGGTGAAAGCAGGGAGGCATGTAGGAGGCAATTGCAGTAATTTAGGTAAAAATCTACTGACATTGCTAAGGGTAGGATCAGCACTGGTGATGAATAAATAGGAAGAGTGTAAATATATACTGAAGATGGAGCCAATAGAATTCTGGAAAGAGTAGAGGTGGAGTATGGGAGAAATAAAGGAGTCAAAAATGACTCATGGTTTTGGCTTGAGCAGCTGGAAGATGGAGTTGCCATCAACTGAGATATAAATAATTGCAGATTTAGCAAAGAATTGGGGGGCAGGGGAGATGTCAGTAGATGAGTTTGAGCTATGCTGAGTTAAAAATGGCTATTCAACACTCAAAGGAAAATACATATCAGGAGGGTTTCATGCTGAAGGAACAAATTATAGAATCATCTCTAGAAGGGAGTGAGCATAGACAGAAAAGAGAAGTCACCTAGGAATAAGTTTCCATGACTTCATAAAAATTCAGGGAATTGAAGAGAAACCAGCCAAGGATAATGTGAAGGAATGGGCAGTGAATAAGGAAGAACACCAGGAGAGTACATTTCTGGCAGCCAAATGTAGAAAATGTTTCAAGAAAGAGGGAGTAATAGTTGTCAAATGCTGCAATGTACAGGTGACAATTAGAGGAATAGTATCCGGAGTGGTGGGATAAAAGCTTCATCAGGGTGGGTTCAAGAGAGAATTACAGAAGAGAAATTGGAGACAAGAAGCATTAACAAGTCTCTTAAATAGTTTTGCTATAAAGAAGAGCAGGAAAATGAGGTAATAACTGAAAGGGAAAATGAAGTCAGCAGAGGTTCTTCAAGGTGGGGGAAGCCAGTATTGTGCATGCTGGTGGGAAAGATCCAACAGCGAAAGGGAGATACATGTTTCAGGAGGGAATGGGGCCTGGCGCACAGTTAAAGGTGCTGGTTTCTTCATGGAAGTACGGAGGGCTCATTTGGGGTCAAATCTCAGCCCAGACATGCCCTCACTAGAGATCTTTGTTCTTTAACCTCTACGGTGCTTGAAAAATATTCAGCACAGAACTCCATTAGCTGTTTTTATGAGACAAAATGAAGCTTAACAGTTTTGCTCACAACAAAAGGGAAACTTTGAGCAGCTGACTTCTCGAATTGGATTGACTATAGCATGTTTGTCTAAACCAGTGGTTGGCAGACTCATTAGTCAACAGAGCGGCAAACTGTGGCTCGCGAGCCGCAGTTTGCCGACCACTGGTCTAAACCTTGAGTTAATATGCCTCCCACTGCCATATTTTCCTACGGCACTATCAGATTTGTGCATTTTGCACACACTCCGCCTCGTCCATGACATGGACTGCCCAGGAAAGTAATTATCCCAGCAAACTAAGCTGCAGGAAAAGATAAACTGCTTAGAGGATTAAAACTGCACATTTTATATAACCCAATGGCACACACATCCTGGTTCCGCTTGTTGCGTTGTCTCAGCCATCTCTCCAGGACATCTAGTGCCATAGCTTTCAAGCTTTCCCATCAGCATCTTCCTGTCCCTGGTGGGAAACAGACGTGGAGAACATCTCCTCTGGCATCACTGTTCCCTGTCTCTAGGAGATGAGCTACGGGACACCCACCTCTCACAAAGACACGGGGGTTGTGCCATTTTAATAAACTGGAAAAATAATTGAGAGAGAAAACCAACAATTCTTCCCTCCCTCTGGGGAGAGAAAAGATGGGGTTTCATTAAGGGCTCCAGGGCCTAGAAGCAGGTGGCTGTTACTCCCAAGGCTTTCTTATTGGCAACCTTTTCATACCAAGGTTAATAAAAGAGGCAAGTAGTGTCAGGAGCCCAGTCAGAGTCTTGGCCATGGGAGTGGCCTTTCTAGCTTAGCAGAAACTGGCAGTTGGGTGACGAAAAGTGTGCTGATTAGATTGTCTAGAATCAACGGTCAGCAAACTGTGACTCACAAGCCCCATGCGGCTTGCGAGCCGCGGTTTGCAGCTCTGTTGACTAATGAGTTTGCCAACGACTGGGATAGGGGCTTAATCACAAGGAACAACAACAGCCTGTAATCGAGAGTCTAGGTCAGTGGTCAGCAAACTCATTAGTCAACAGAGCAGCAAACCGCGGCTCGCGAGCCGCATGTGGCTCATGAGCTGCAGTTTGCCGACCACTGGTCTAGATGGTTGTCAGACAAAATAGGAGAAAAGGGACCTAAGTGAGGCAGAAGAGATTGAAGATAAAAAGAAGGAATGGAATCAGTAAGTTAGCCACAAAAGTCTAGAATCTGTCTCCAAAGATCCTGATGAATATGACACACAGTCCTCAGATCAAGAATGAGCAGGTGTTCACCTTCCTGGAGGCTGGGAATGGACAAGGCACCTAGCCATGTGCTCTTTTCAGTCCTAGGATTCTCACCTAACAGGTGAGGTATTTTCCTCCTGTGCATTAGCAACACCTGAAGAATAGTCCTCAAGATTTCACATGTTTACTCTTTTCTTCACATTTCTATTGACTTGAGTTTGTTCTATTTCCTCCTTGCTTCTTATTTCATTTCAGCACTAACAATGACAGGCACACAGCAGGTACTCGATAAATATAGGCTGCATGCTAAAGTCCTGACACAAACTCAGTAATTTTGTGATAAAAACCAATACCTGCAAAAGCCCCCAACTCCATTATGAGTTCACATATGCATTCCCTGCAATCTAAACGGGAAATCTCCATGACTCTAGTCTCCATGAAAACAAGGCATCTGCACCCCCATACTCAACAGAGCCTTGCACATCAAGTGAGTACTGATTGAGCAAATGGAACCTATTAATGTCCTGGATGATAGTGTACAAATGAGAAGGAGGAGGAATCCAGAAGAGTCTCATTAGATGAGAGTATGTCCACAGACTGTGTCAATGTGCTTGCATTGCCCCCACATAGTCTGCATTGTCTGAAAGGCCTACCTCTTTATGCTGGCAGAGCCCCTCCTCACCTGCATCAGCTCAAACCCACATATTCAACATGTCCACGTATTCATCACTGAAACAAACTTATAGTCTCATATGACATGAAGAAGGTGGCATCCAAGATTACTCCAGATTTGAAAGCTGACTGGAGGGTGATGGTAGAGAGACCAGGAATACTGGTACTAGAAATAGTGTTCCTTGGGCTGCCAGGAAAGCCACAGTTGTCATTTGGAAAAGGGAATGTAATTGTTTTGTTCTAGAGTTAAGTGGTAGAATTTATAGGAACACAAATCTATAGAAATTGAAGGTTGCTTTCTGATATAGTAAAGTCTTTCAAGGAGTTGTTCAAAGAAGATTTAGGTGACTGTTAGGAATATCAGAAAGGATTTCAGAGGTAGGGGAATGATTCGTTAAGATCTTTAAAATGCCTTTCAAGTGGAAAAGGCAGTATTCAGGAAATATACACACATGATAGTAAATTATTAGAAATCTATATATATAAAAGCCCAGCGACCAAATGGCAGAACGACCAGTCGACCAGTCCCTATGACGCACACTGACCACCAGGGGGAAGATGCTCAATACAGGAGCTGCCCCCTGGTGGTCGGTATGCTCCTACAGTGGGAGTGCCACTTGGCTGACTAGGATGAGTGGTGCTACCACAGGGGGCGGATCCCCACAGGCCATGCCCCCACCAGTGCACAAGTCCATGCACCGGGCCTCTAGTATTATAATAATAATTATTTACTAAGTACAATAATGAACATCATCCTTGTAACAGCTTTTTGAGGCAGGCACAGTTCTTATACCCATTGTAAAGATTAGGAAAATAAGTTCAGATAACTTCTGCAAGGTCACCTAGGAGGGACTATCAGAGCCACTTCCTATGAATGAAAAGTCGTTCCTATGAGCAGTAAAGCTCTTTTAAATTGGAAAACTCAAAAGGCTTTTCTGTGAGTGAATGTTTTAGCTGGGACCTGGAGAGAAGCTTGTTAGTTGTGAAGCCAAGGTCTTCTAGAACCAAGAAACATCACATGACCCTGAAAGATGGAGTGCTTGCAAAGAGCCAGAGGGAGACAACTGCCATGGTAGCAAATTAAGAAAGAGAGAAAGGGATTCAAAGTAAGACCAGAGTTCTGGGATGGGATCAGGGGACACAGGTCATGCTTAAGGACTTTGGATTATAACCTAGTACAGTGGAAAGGTCTAAGAAATGGGAAGGATATACCATTCAGCCATTTTACAGGTGAGGGAGAAAGGCCGGTGAAGGCAATACACTTCCCAAGGTCCTTAGAAGGCTGTTGCGAGAGTCCAGAGAAGATCAAGAAATGCACCATTACTCCTGTAAGCTATCATGATTGGGGAGGGGAAAGAGGGTGCGGCGTGTTTGTTTCTGCGCATAACCAAGTCAAAGCTGAGTAGTTCTATGTATAAGTAAGAGTTGGTTACCAGATGGCTGTCAAGATAAGGTAAGAGTTGGTTACTAGATGGCTGTCAAGATAAGGTGAAAAGAGTAGTAATGTAGGTTTCGAAAGAACGGCATTTGCAAAGACTCTGAGGAGGCAAAGAACATGAGATGTCATAGACTCCAAGAGGCTGAAATTTCCTAATCAAAGGAGAGAGTGACACAGAAGGACAGTGAAGGATTAGTCTGGGGCCAGAGGATGTAGGACCTTGTAGGTATTTTCAGAATTTTAAATCTAAGCCTAAAGGCATTAGAAAGCCAAGGGCCAACAAGATCATATATGTGAAAGTGATAGTCTTACTTTGCAAGTCATAAAGCATGAACAGTTATGTTATTTACACACCTTACATGATATTTCCCATTAAAAATAAAAGCAACCTTTTAACACCAGCATAAGTAAAAAGCTATTCTCTTATATTAGCACACCATTGTTACCACAGGCAACAAAATTAAGAACACTTAACTAATGTTGAGTTTTCTATAGTTATGTTTGGCAGAGAAATAAAAGACTGAGACTTATAGAAAAGAGAGCCCCAAATATAATAGAAAGCCCTATTTATTTGATAGAAAACAGTCATTTCACCCAAACTTATCAGAACTGTAAGGTGCCACAGAATTCCTATAACTTTAAAACCCTCATCCTTGGTGAGAAGAAATGTCACAAGCTATTGATTTACCATTACATACATGGACCTAGGAATGATGTTTCTGATCTCCAGCTCAGTTCAACACCAGAGTGGGCCAGAGGGAAAGCTTGAGGGTTCTGCCCAGTTTTCAAAGGCCACAGGGAATCAACCCAGGCCAAGCTCTACCAAGACATACTGCCTCTCCTGCTAATCTATTTTTTACTAATCCATTTTTTGCTACATCAATCTGAATTGTAGCATTGTACCTACATGTTTCATGTCTATCGACATCCCAGAGGGATTCCGATGGCATGGTTAATGCCCATACATCCATCGTAGCTCTGTAACAAGTGGCTAAAGCCAGACATAATTTAGGGTCCTAGACTGAGTCCTGAGGCGTTGTTTAAAGCCAGTATTGCATCCGCGGGCCGGATGGGAATATTGCTTATGACAGTTTAATACAGCTGCAGTATTATAGCAATTCATCTTCAGACATCTGCACAAATGCCCTCTCTTTCCACCTCTCTAAATGCCACAGTGAGATATGTTTATAGGAGCCCTGAGAAAGGCCCATGGTACAGGAGAAAGAAGAGAAATCAACCATTGCTATATTACCTCCAAGTTTCCACAGATGTCAGTTGAACATAATAATAAACCAACCATCACATGTACATTTCAACATATACATTGACTTAGTGCCTCCCTATCTTCCAATAGGCCAGAGAATATATTCCAAATAGCTTACTTGGGAATTCTGGACCCCTCCCTCCCCCCATCTTCTGTCCTCACAGTCCCTCTCTTCATGTATATCTTGTAAACTACAGACCTATATCTCCAAGTCCTTATGGGCCAGCACCTGGCACTTTGTTGGAAGATTCTTATATGACTATTTCCTCCATGTGAACATTCTACGAGAGCACCCAATTCAGCGGGCCACTATTTGGTTCTGAATGCAGTAATTGATTCCACCCTGACTCCCCATCAAGGTCAGAACTAGTGGAGAAAAAACATAGAAGGAAGCCAACAATATTAGCATACTCCTGGTAAAGTTGAATAGGAGGAGGAGCCCTGGGAGGGGCTCCCAAGTGGGATTTCTCACCCCCTCAGACATCCCAAATTATATTTAACTGCCTAGTCCCATGCCAAGTAGCACGAGCGATGCAGGAAGTTCTTTGTCTTATCTCCACAAGAAAGCAGATGATATTCCCTTTGAAGGGAGAAATTCCGAGAGGGAAAGGATAAGAACTTTCTCTGGAACACATCCCTAAATTCCTGTTTTGAAAGCCAGCAGGAATGCAGGGAAATGGAGAAAATGGTCCTCTCTCCCAGCCCCAAGCGTGCCCCTCAAACTGATCCCAGTTCATGGATTTCTTTGAAAATCATCATCTTTTACCGCAGGGCTAGAAACCTGGAATTTCAACTTCAACCCACTCCTCTCCTTCTGCCCAACATATACAATGAATTACTGGGCTGCAGAGATTTTTGCCTCAACAATTTTCATGATTGTTTTCTTCTCTTCTGACTCCTTGTTAAATAATCACTGGCAGCCCTCATCCCCCTGAATGGTGCCCCTGGTCTAGTAGTTTAGGGCATGGGTTCAGAGTCTGGCTCCATCACTTACCAGCTGGTGGACCTGACCTAGGGGAAGTTACATAATGTCAATGAGTCTCGGTCTCCTTGTCTGTAAATGGAGAAAATAATGGCACTAACCACAGGATTGCAGTGAGAGTTAAAGGAGATACATATAATGCAAATGAAATCCTTAGAATAGCACCAGGTACCTTGTGAAATCTCAAAAGCATCAGGCACTAGTATCATTGTTTGTAACTACTATCTTTTGAAGTTGAAAAGCAAGTTTGAGGGCAATGACTGTAGTAAAATCCAATTTTCATACAATGAACTGTGTGTGGACATGCATATATTTGGTATGTTTTCATTGTAGATGAAAGGATGCAGTGATAAATACCTAGGTCTTAACACTGATTAGCTAAGAGGTACGGCTGTGGAAGGGTGGCTGTCATTCACCTTCCCTGACACATCAATGCCCCATGTGATGTTTTACAATGAGCATGCGCTGTTTGCCAATCAAAGTAAAGGGAGTGTCCCACATCAGCTTCTAGCATTCATTTAGGTTGTGTTTTTAGAATGATCAGATTCAGAGATTTAGAAGGAGTAATCCCCTACTCAAAATTTTGCCTCCAGAATGAAATCCAAATGTATTAGTAGGTTTATACAAAGCCCTTCCTAATCCAGCATCTGAATTTACTCCACTAATCTCCTCTACTACTAGTTATTCCTCCTGGTCAAATCTTTTCCATACTTTTCCAATTCACCATGCAGGACATCTCTCCCCTTGAGCATTCCATCATTCTCTTTTAATATATTTTTTTATTGATTTCAGAGCGGAAGGGAGATTGACAGATAGAAACATCAATGATGATAGAGAATCATTGATTGGCTGCCTCCTGCACATCCCTTACTGGAGGTGAGGGGATCGAGCCCACCGGGCATGTGCCCTTGGCCAGAATTGAACCTGGGACCCTTTAGTCCACAGGCCGATGCTCTATCCACTGAGCCATACTGGCTAGGGCCCCATCATTCTTTATACCATGATGAAGTACCATTTCCCCTGCTATGAATGCCCTTCTCTAATTCTAGTCTGTGAGGTGCTCTTTTTCTTATATTACAAGAAAATGTGATCATTTGCCAATCTTTTCCGTCTGGCTTCTGAGGCCTCTGGTCCCAGTTGCCTTACCCATTGTTAGCCAAGGTCCTACAGAACAAGCCTTACCCATTGTTAGCCAAGGTCCTACAGAACACTCAGTGCTGTACGTGGTGCTGTGAGGTAGATGCCAGGCCTTGTAGACACCAGTGGTGCTCACTTTGCTCCTCACAAGACCTTTCCTGCTTAGCGGTGGTCCTGTTTGGAGTCCTGCAGATTAAGTCTGTGATGAATGGTACTGTTGGCCATGTCAGATTGATCACCTGAATGTATCTGAGATAGTGCATGACTTCAAGGAAACTGTCATCCAATTACTTTTCTAAATGTGAGTATACAATGGAATACTATGCTGCAGTAAAAAAGAAGGAATTCTTACCATTTGCAACAGCAAGGATGGAACTGGAGAGCACTATGCTAAGTGAAATAAGCCAGTCAGAGAAAGACAAATATCACATGATCTCACTCATTTGTGGAATATAATGAACAACATAAACTGATGAACAAAAGCAGATCCAGAGACAGAGAAGCATCAATCAGACTGTCAAACCTCAGAGGGAAGGTAGGGGAGGGTGAGGTAAAGGGGAGAGATCAACCAAAGGATTTGTATGCATCATATAATCCTAACCAGTGGACACAGACACCAGGGGGGTGAGGACATGAGTGGGGGGATAAGGACACATATGTAATACCTTAAAGAAAAAAATAAAAATAAATAAATGTGAGTATGATTTTGCTTATGAAGAATCACCAAACTACATATAATCAATAGCAAGTATGGTTGTTGTGGAAAATTTTGTTTTTTTTCTGGGCAGTCAATGAGGAAGAAGAGAGGGAGAAAGAAGAGTATGTGGGTATGTTGTGATAAAAGAAGAGAGTATATTGTCAAATTGCAATCTTCTTTTACAAATACAGAGATAAATTTTGAAAACTTACAGTTGAATTTGGTCAGATGTCCAATAGCACAGGAGAACATGGTTTAAAGGGAACTATAGTAATACATTTGTAATAGTATTCTACATCATAATATGTAGTAGTATGAAATTGATAAGCTAGACTTTATATGGTAATGCAATTTGGCTTTATGCAAAGATATGCAATGTTTTGTAATCATTTAAAGCACAAATGTCATTTTAAGTTCTATAATGTGCTAAACTGGTAAATAATGTACCAGGATGGATTGAAAACTAGTGCATTTTATGTTTGATTCTTGAATCTTTAAAGAGATGGGCAAAAAAAAAGGAACAAATAGAAGAACCTGAAGCAGAATATTAATGAAGTCCAATGTAATGTGTTTTTTTTTTATGATTAGTGTTATTTGGTTCCTGTTAAGAATTTTTTGTTAGAACAACTTCATGACCTGGATGGAGATAGCGTGGTCTGTTATATTAGAGGGCTGGTGCATGAAATTCATGCATGGGGGGGGGGTCCGGGGGAGGGGGGTGTCTCCCTCAGCCCAGCCTGCACCCTCTCCAAATCTGCGACCCTTCGAAGGATGTCTGACTGCCCGTTTAGGCCCAATCCCAGTGGACATCCCTCTCACAATCCAGGACTGCTGGCTCCCAACTGCTCGCCTGCCTGCCTGATTGCCCCTAACCACTTCTGCCTGCAAGGCTGGTCATCCCCTAACCACTCCCCCGCCAGCCTGATCGATGCCTAACTGCTCCCCTGCTGGCCCGGTCACCCCCAACTGCCCTCCCTATAGGTCTTGTCCCCCCAAACTGCCCTTCCTGCAGGCCTGGTCACCCCCAACTACCCTCCTCTGCCAGCCCAGTCACCCCTAACTGCTCTCCCCTGCTGGCCATCTTGTGTGTTGGAGTGATGGTCAATTTGCATATTACCTCTTTATTAGATAGGATTGTGTGGGAACTTGATTGCTTTATTTCTGATAATTTGGGAGTGACCAGAGACCAAACTGACTTTGTGTGTGTGATGTAAGGTAGGGAATGAGCTGTGTTGTTTAAAGCAATTGTACTGACACTGTGCAGGTGATGTTTTTGCCACTAGAAAGCACATGCATGAATCAGGTAACTGCCTATATATCCATTGGTTTGAGGGTTTTATAGGCTATTCCATTGTCTATACATTTATCCCATATCAATACCATTCCTTATAAATTCTGGTGCTAGAGAATTAATTTTGATATCTGTAAGCATGCCTCTGGGACTCTTCAGGTGTTTTGGAATCAGAGTGTCAACATCTATGGAAAAATGCCTGCAATAATTTTTATTGGGATGAAATAGAGAAATGATATTGGTGAAACAGTGGGCATTGAATTCATGAGTATGAAGTACCCTTCCTTATGCAGGTGTTCTTGTATTTCTCTCAATAATATTTTGTGGTTTGGATGGGTTTTGTGCATCTGTTGGTGGATGTCTTCCTAGATATGTAATGTTATAAGGATTCTAATGTGAATGGTTTCAAATATGTGTTTGCTAACTGTTGTTTGTGTATGGAAATGTAATTGATTTGCATATCCACCAACTGCATTGCAGTCACTGAATTCTGATGTATCTGAAGTGTAGTTTTCATAGTCTGGTATATGTATGCACATGAAGATGCTTACAGATAACCGGCAGATAGCAGCATGTTACCTGAAAGTGATGTTAGTGTTGCTTCCATTCCATTTCTATACCCTAGCAATTACATATGAAAATACAATTAGGAAAGCTATTTCATTTGCAGTTGAATCCGAAAGAATCAAATCCATAGGAATGCAGTTAAGAACAATAAAAAACCTCTATTCTAAAAACTACAGAATGTTGCCAGCCACAGTTACAAGATATCTAATTAACTGGAGAGACATGCCAAATTCATGGGTTTTGAGACTGAATATGGTGAAGATAATAATTCTACCCAAATGCTTCCATAGGTTCCATTCCTACCACACTTCTGGGACGCTTTCTTTTAGTCTTAGAGGGGTGAGGGAAATGGACAAGATGACCGTAATAGATATATGAGAAGACAAAGGACCTAGAAGAGCCAAAACAATTCTGAAAGAGAACAACACATTGAAAGGCCAACACTACCTGATTTCTAAACTTACTATAAAGGTGCTGCAATCACAACAGTGCAGTAGGTGCTGACATAAGGATAAACATACAGACCCACAGGACAGCAAAAAGAATCACCCTTACATTATGCTCATGTCAAGGGAAAGTCTTTTCAACAGATGATGCTGGGCTCATTGCATATTCATACACAAACATGGGTCCTTACTTTACACAAGAAACTGAACATGCCTCATAGGCAGAAATGTGACAGCTACAAATGTAAAACTTCTGAAACAAAGCATAGCACACATTCTTTGGGACCTCAGAGTACACAAAGATTTCTTAGACAAGACACCAAAAGCTTAGCCAAAAAAAAAAAAAAAAAGATAAACTGGATTTTCTCCAAATAAAAACCTTTATTCTTCCAAGTATACCATTAGGTAAATAAAGAGAAAAGCCACAAAGTAGGAAAACAGCCACAGACTATTTGCAAATTATATATCTAATAAATGACTTCTATCCAGAATACATAAAGAATCCTTACAACCCAATAAGAACCTGATTACATTTTTACATGAGCAAACTTTTAGAGTCTAAATTTCATTACAGACAATATATAAATGGCTTGTAAACACAGGGAAAGATATTCAGTATGTTTAATCACTAGGGCAATGCAGATGACACTATAATGCAACCCTATACCTTTACAAGTATGGCTCTACTCAAAGAGATTGCCAAGACTAACTGTTGGCAAGAATGTGGAAAATCTAAAACCCCCATAACTTGCTGATGGGAATGTAAAATGGTACATACATTGTTATAAATAGTTTCTTAAAATGTTCAAGATATACTTGTAATATGGCCCAGCAATTCAACTTCTAAGGAGTTGATTCAGATAAATGAGGACAGGTGTTTCCATTGCCAAGACTTGTACAGGAGTGTCTAGCAGCACTATTCCTGAGAGCCAAAAGTGGAAACGGTCCAAGTGTGTATCACGTGATAAATAGATACATGAAGTCCACACCATGAAATATTACTCATCCAGAAAAACAAAACAAAAAACTACTGACTCATTCTACACACGGATGAATCTCAACACCATAATGCAAAGCGAGAGAAGCCAGACATAAGAAACCAAATACTATCCACTTTTATTTTACAAATTTTCCAGAGAAGGCCAATTCACAGATTGCTGGTAATCTAGGGTCGGAAGTGGGAATAAGAGTAGTGATTCACTGGAATCAAGTAGAGGGAATTTCTCAAAAGGATAGATATGTTCTGACACTAAATTAGGAAGTTGCCCAACTCTCTAGGTTTACCATAAACATTCAGTGCATACTTTTAATGGTTGCATTTTATGTTATGCAACCATTAAAAGTATGCACTGAATGTTTTTGGTAGGAAGCTGGGTAAAAAATGCACTGCCAATGTCATACCACATCATATCCACCCCTTTAAAATCAGAAAAATTTATTTGAGGTGAGAGAATCTGAATAGTGGTTTCCTGAGAATGTGGTGGAGACTGGGAGTGACGCAAGGACAGTTTCTTGGGTGCTGGAGATGTTCCATCCCTTCACCTGGATGGTAATTGCATAGCTATAGTCACTGGATAAACATTATTCAAATGCTTAACTTAAAATGCATGGGCTGCCCTATAAATGTACTTGAATACATACTTCACAAAATAAAAAAAAAAAAAAACAGGATACTGACTCATGCTACCAGAGAGAATCCTATCGTGGTCTACTCCTTAAATTTCCTCATACTATCAGTTCTGCTTTCATATGGGGATATTCATTGAAAAGACTGATGAACAGTATAGCTTGAAAACACAACAAATCTGGCCAGCTCATTCTCCATACCTTCATGTGCCAGAGAGCAAATTCTTTCCAAACTCAGTTGGCTTCTAAGTGAGACCTGGGCTTCTCATACATTACGAAGGCTTATATTTCCTCTCTGTTAAGAACTCAAATTCAGAATTCTTGCCTTCTCAGAATACCATGAAATTAATACTGGCACACTTTCCACGTGGCATTTTAGACATCCCAGCTCTATGTAGCACTTTGAACTATCCCTGCCCTCCATAATGCCATGAAGGGAACATAGGGCTAGTGGTGGCAGCAGCCATTGGGGATAAGGGAAACCATGCCAGACTGTGATTTGCAAGGATGGGTCCCTGTTAGGAGCTCACTTGTGGGGCTGGTCATGTCACACAATTTTCATGATTTTCCCCAAAGCTGGAAGTCATCAGAGTGCAGAGAAGGTCAAATGAGATGAAATTTTTGGGATGCTTTCCCATACATCCAGTGTCATCCAAGGCCACTTCTTGGCATTATTAACAGTGGCAAATAAACAAGTCAGAAAATGTAACTTGCTTTCCGTTGCACAGCTTTTACAATTGAGGTTATAATGAGTTCCCTGAAAAGTGCCTTATCTGCAAATATTGGTTTTCTCCATTTGGTTCAGAAATGGGTTCTCTAATGATCTGTATTCCAAACCAGAATTTGATTTGATCCCAGGGGCAGTGTAATTCTGCAGGAGGAGATTAGATAGAAATGCAGAAGTCCTCACCATTATTTCTACCCGACACACCTAAGATGGACAACACACATCGTGGCCATTGACATTATTGCCCAGGTTGAGAGGGTGGGGAATGGTGAGAGCACATCTTCCTACGGAACTGGACTAGATGCTTTGGGGGCCAAGGATAGTGATTTGAGGCCAAGCCCTGCTTTCATGGAAAATTCTGACCAACCCTCCTAGGGATGCTCCTCACGGAGAACAACCATAAAGATAACAGCTGACATTTCTCAGACTACAAGCCAGCCTTTGTGCTAAGCACTCGACTTGCATTTACTCCTAATAAGTCATCAACACAGAAATTCAACAGAGTTTCATGTCACTCCAGTGCTTAAAACCCTATCATAGAGTGCCCTTGCATACAGACTATAGTCCTCCTGTACCTCTCTATCTACAAGGCCCTGTGTGGTCTGTCCCAGTCTGTCTCCCTGACCCAGCATGTACCATTCTTCCTGGGGCTTATGAGTTCAGCCACGCTGGCCCAAAGCTTCTTTCTCATTCCTAATTATCATGAAATAGGATCCTTTGGCTCCTAGTTCGATGATAGCTCTATAGAAAGGCCTTTCCTGACCATCCCCTCTGAAATAGCCTCAAAATGATTAAATCACAGGGCCCTGGACACAAAGGGGCAAAGCAACAATTTGAATCTTTGAAAGTGGGGGTCAAAAGAAGACATCATTGAAAGAGTCAGAGTAGAGGCTTCTCTTTACCCCAAGAAAACAATTTTCATTGAAAACTCTCAGGTTCGAGTTGAGGCAAAAACATTCTTCTTCATGCTGAGTTGGGTTACGTTTTTCACTTAGTCAAAAAAGAACTACAATTAATATAATGAAATAATACCACATTTCAGAGTGACAGGAAGGTAGGAAGTTGTGAAGATGAAAATGAAGGACATTTGAGATCTTGGACCTGTCTTTAGGAGAGCTTCATTATTTCTTATCATTACAGTAATTGTTGGTCTAAGGCAAGCTCTTTCCATCAATGAGACATTGGAAACTGAATAAACATACTGCCTAATACCAAGTGATGGAGGCAAAAGGTAGAATTCCCACTTACAAATAGCTATTCCTTTTTGAAATTTCCCAGGAGCACAAGGTTATCCAGCTGCAATAATTGCTAATTACCGTTGGATAGGCCAGGCAAGTAGCCAGACCAGCACCCCAATGTTTCTAAGGGTCAGCCATTGATTAGATTCCCAGCTTTTAATTAAATGTCACTGAATGATTAACTCATTAATCCTCAAACCTTTCTGGAAGAGACCCTAGCTCAACATAGAAAACTACAGTTCAATAATTCCTCCTCAATTCTTCTCTTTTGCATATAATCCTTCGGGGGAAAGTTTCGTGAGTCATTCTATTTTCCTTTCTTCCCAGCAGCCTTCTTTAGCTTCTGTTTCACTTGCTAATGACTAATGAGTGTGCTCCCTTCTTTGCTAAAGGTATAGCGTGGTTAATTTAATGTTTTCCTCTGCAAGGGAAATTTCAGGTACGAATGTCTAGGACCAGGAAAGTATAATGCACATTGTAAGTACCTAATTGGGGAGGCAGTAAAATCAAACCACATGGGTTCACAACCCCACTGCGCTGATGACCACCTATGTCACATCTTGGTAAAGGGACTTAATCTCTGTGAGTTCCCAATCGATCCCTTACCTATAACACTTGGAAAAGAATACTATTTATCCTCAAAGAGTTGTTGGAAATTAGATAACATATATGAAAAGCGAGTAAACATCTGCCGAATCTTTTATAGATGTTTTTAGACTGAGCCTAATAAAAAAAAAAAACTAGTAGGAATATGAGACTACAAACCTCAGCACTGAGTGTTCTGTAGGCTTCTCCTATGGATGAGGAATACCCCCATTTTCCTTTGGGACAGAGTTCAGAAGAAGCTGAGGCAGATCCTGCTAGCCTGGGAAAGACTACATCTCATATTCAATCCCACTGTAATCTTGGAAAGTGTGACAAGATTATCTAATTTCCTCTGGAACCCACTCCCCCTTCTCTTGCAGAACTATGCTATTCAGGATCACCACGGCTCTAGACCTGCCAAATCCGTGTTCCATGGCCCCTCCCATCTTTCTTGCCCTTTTCATAGCATTGAATATGAAATCATATCCTCCTGGATAACACATGGCCCTGGTTTTGCTTCTATTCTCTTCCATTTTCGTCCCCTATGCTGCTTTCTCCCCTTCTTGTGGGACTAAGCTATGCCTCCATCCTCTTTTTTCTTTACACTCATCCCCCAGCTGATCTCATCTATTTTTTGTTTATAAATACCACCTTGATGTGGATGACTACCAAATGTATATTCCCCTGTCCAGAACCCCCTCCCAAAGGTAAGCTGGTTGAAATAATAGCAGCTCTCCCAGTGGTGACACATCGTCTTGTGTTCCAGCATTGTTTCCTCATTTTCCATTCAGAATGCTTACAGTCTTTTCTAGTGTGCCCCACATGGATGGCCTCAGGACAAGGCAGATTTCTTATACAACTCAACCTGTCATGTGAGAAATGCCCATGTGGCCATTGTTCCTGGTTTTCACGCTTGTGTAAAGACCATTCATGAAACAGGTTAGAGAAACTGTAGCCTCGTGAAGAGGAACAGTGATTTCAGCTAGAATAAAGGGACTGGATGAGGGTACCATGAACATCAAACATCTGCTTGCTCAGCCACATACCATAGATGACTTTTTAAAACTCCTTTTGCTTTCATGGCTCTGTTATATCTATTAATATCTATTATGGATGGTGAGTAACTGAAAAAAGACTGCAGAGAAACCAAACCTTACTGTCCACAGCAAATGTCCTATGAACATTGGAACATTTCTATCAACCTTGAATTATAATATCAGATTGCTATTGCTTTCCTGGCTCTTTCATTCATTTAATAGTCATCGTTTCTCTCCTTTAGAAGATAACAGTTAACTACATCTAAAGACTCTGGATTAGGAAAAGAGTAGCCTCAGTTTGCTTAGCTGTAAAATGGGAAAATAACTCCTCATAATCAAAGAGTAAGATAAATACTGTATTTAAAAATGTGGTATTGCTGCCCTGGCCAGTTTGGCTTGGTGGTTAGAGCATCAAACCTCTGGCCAAAGGGTCTGGGTTCAATTCCTGGTCTAGGACATGTATCTGGGCTGCAGGCCCAATCCTGGTCAGTGTATATGCAGAAGACAACCCATCGATAGTTCTTTCTCTCTAAAAATAAATGGAAAAAAATACCTTCGGGTGAGGGTTACTATGTGTGTGTGTGTGTGTGTATTATTGCTTATTAAAATGAAATGTTATGAACATATAAAAACATAATTTGTAATTATGCATGCAACCCCATTTCTCACAAGGAACCATGGAGTAAGCCAACATGTAGTCTGAAGCAGAACAATATTTGCAGAATTCTGACAATATGCACACAAGTAGGCTGCATAATTTCAGAGCAAAGCTAAAACACAAGCTCTTGAATCTCAATTTACATCAGGAGCATTCACTTCCAGAAGATAATCTCTTTACTGAACACAGTATATATGTAAATAAACTATAATCTTCTATAATTAAAAAGATGGTTCTGTTTCCTTCTGATAATGTTTATAAATCCATTAAAGTTTTTAAGACACAGAAAATGAGAAACACTGTTACCTCAAAAGGCTGAAGACAAAATTCCCATGTTTCCTTTCTCTTGGAAGTTCATGTGCTTTGAAAAATTAGATCAACAAATGAATTTTAAAACAATGGCTATAGTTATTCTACCTTGGCAGGATGTAAAAGCTTAAAGTATTAGACTAAGGTTATTCACAGAGGTTGGTAACCATTTTCCTCGTAGGATGAAACCAGAGGCCATAAAGCCAATGGCTAAATACAAATAACTTCTGGTGTGTGTAAATTCAGAAAAATAAAAATGATTTACTTGAGGGATTATGGGTTTGACTTCTCTGGGAGTCACTATCTACCACTACTAATGGATAATTTGGACCATTTGTTAAGTACTTACTTATGGGCCTGGCATTGCACTAGAATGTATATAACTCTTTAAATCTTCTTAACAATCACTTTTGGTTGTTTGGTAGGTCTTAGCTTTTTGCCCATTTTACATAATGGCTCAGGGAGTTGAAGGACCTGGCCCAATATAACAAAATCCAAACTCTTTTCTGTGCAAAATGTTCTTTGAGATGAGCAGGTATTTTTCTGGCTGGGGGAAAAAACAACCCAGATGAAAATTATCTCAAGACCAGCTAACAGAAAGATGTAAAGATCTTAAGTACATAATTTAACCAAGTGTACACCTAGGAAATAGGAAGATGTGACCAGGCAGGAGCTTCTGTGAAAAGAAGGTTGAGGCTATTTGAAATGCACCTGAGATTATGAGAACCATGAGATGTAGAATGCAGATTAGAAGCCTGTGCATTTTTTCTGGGTGCCATCCTAGGAGGATACTAGACTGCCAGGCCAGTGTTTTAAGAGGGCAGTTGAAGAGGGCAGTTGCCATGAGGAAAAAAAAAAAATCTGAAAACTGTGTTTCATGTAGAATAGCTGGACAACCTCCAGTGATTTAACTGGGAAGAAAAGATTCTATGTATCCTCTTTGAATCAAAGGAGGGAACTGCCTTGTTAAGGAACAATTCATCATGTACCTTGTGACAGCAAGAACTGAATTTCTGGAAGTTGCAAGGAGTCAGGCCTATCTTTCTTATACTGGATTTACATAGAACAGCCCAAGCAGTCCACGTCCAGATGAGAATAAACAGCCTTGAGAGGCAACAAGTCCCCTATTGTCTGTGATAGATAAGCAGCAATAGACAGAGGTTAGCAGAGGGGACATTCCGGCACTGAGATTCCACTACATTACTCTGAACGCTCTCCTAACTGAGGATACTTCAGCTCTTTGATACAATTTATTCTGATTCTGGGATTTAGAGAAAGAAAATATGGTGACACGGCCCTTAAAAATTATCTAGACTTCTAGTATTAAAATTGCAAAGATAGAAAATTATTCATTAGTGGAATAGCCCTGGGGTACATACATTGCCTTTATTTTCAGGTTAGCAGCATCAATATTTTTCTTGCTCACTGTTCCTCTCAGAATGCCAAGGACATAGATAGCATTGAGGTCTAAGTTATTTCTCAAAATACATTCAATATGCTGTTTCCATTCAAATAAGAGAAAGGTCACAGCCATCATCTACAAGATTTGCATGATCAGATTTGAAGGAAATTAACTAGTTTTAGCACCCAATGTATTCTAACTCTTCCACAAACAACAAGTTCTCTAACCTTTGAGAATTACCCAGCTGTGTTCCCCATTAGATAGGTGAGGAAACTGAGGCCTGGAGAAGTTAAGTATCTTGCCTAATGTCTCACATCCAGTACAGTGACCGTTAGGTGCCCATCTCAGATTTCAGGGGCATGGACTTCCTAACTAGAGGGAGGAGTATGGGTTCAACCAAGTTGGGGACCCACCTGGCCTGCCAGGTGACAGCTACCACACCACAGCAGGAGGCATGTAACTTCATTTGAGTTATCTTGGCAAAAGCTCAGGAACCAAAAAATTAAAGACAACATAAAATATCCAGCTCAGAAGCAAAGGCCTCATTCATTACCTCAGCATTCAGCTTGAAGAAAAGCACCGGTGTGATGGATATTCCCTTTGGAGAGGATGTGGAAGCACACGCCTACCCATAGGGCTAATCCAGGAGCCGTTTCGAGATGGAGGCTGGGGGTCAGGGGTGGTGCTATAAAGTAGGAGCTTCCTGCTTTATGGGTCAGCTCCTCCTGCTCCATTTCAGCCAGTAGGCTCTTGGCAATGATGACTTGTCCACAGCTCTCTAGTAAACTGTCACCCACTCCTGGCTCATATCCTGGTACTTGTTAACCTTATTGATTGAATATATTCCTTTCCTTCCAGAAGAGATCACATACCATTACCTGGGTCCTTCCTTACTCTCATGACAGCATCTTATTTCCTCCCCTATTATTATACTGATGAAAAATTGACTCCCCATCGATCAATACTCCCACACAACCCCTTCTCAACTGCTCCCCTTGTCTCTAACTTTACATAGAACTTCACAGTTCAGTCACGCTCCTTCTTTCCTTTGGAATTTTGCAAGATCTGTGTCAACAGACTGCTTTCTTGCCGCAAGCCAGAGGAAACATTTTGCTTTTCAGACAAAATTGGAACTAGCTAAAGGGTCCACTGAACTAGTTCAAAGGTTCATTAAAAAGAAACTATGCGTTACCATTAAAAAATTAATTGGCCCCAATGGGAAAATCAACTGTATATAGTTTTCCTGGATTCCCTTTAAAATCACAAGGTTTAGACAGAAATATCGAGCGACAAATGGAACCTTCCTTTCTCGTACACTATGAACTGTATATTCATAACACCTGGAGTCATGTTCCTATTATTGAGTCATAGAGCAATGAGTCTATGTGGACTGTGATGGGCAGGAGAGAGCCTCCAACCTTGGCTTGAGGGGAAGCAATGGAAGGCAGGAAAGGTGATGTCTTCACGTTGCCACACTGGCACACCAGGGGGTGTTCAGAATCAAAAATAAAGTCCATCAATGGCCCACAGACCTGTGTGAGCTTGCTTTCTTGTGATCTACATAGGTTTTTCTATGGTGTTGGAATCTTGTTACCTGCTACAATGCTTAGTTGAACTTGATTTCAAATTCAGTAAAATTAATGATCTGAGGCTGACTCTTTCCCCTACCCCCCAAAATAAAAGGTTGCAGTTTGTGAAGTATGACAGACCTGGCCTTGAATGGTTCCCCTGCCACATTCCACTGGGTTATATTATTAACATCCACTGAAGACTTGCTGGCTTCAGTGCCTTACAAAGATGCATCATCTCCTTTTATCCTCAGAACATTAAGTGGGCTACTATTGCCACCCAATTTATGGCTGAGGATGAGGCAGGACAGTGGAATAGGGCAACTAAGACAGATAGCAGAGCAATTTACACAGATACACAAGGTCACCTCCCCAGAAATAACATGTAGGTCTCTGTGTATTTCAGTTCCAGACCCAGGAAAGCAGCAAAACCAGGTGGGCAACACCAAGATCAGCTGCAATGACTGAAGACTCCCTGCCCTGACACTGACCAATCAGTGGAGACTGCGACCCTGAAAGAGTAAACCTGGAAAACTGACAAAGATTCTGCTGAAACTCTCCCCTGAGACCTAAGATTCCCACCAGTGAGAAAGAGATTAAAGCCTCAAGAGAAAGGATCCAGTGAGCCTGTGTGTACTCCCTTTCCCCTCTTCTTCCCTCACAGGCATGGATCTTCTAAACCCTAAAGCAACGGTTGCTAACATTTCGGACCTCATGAACCACGAGTGGTCCGCGGACCACCGGTTGGTGACCGCTGCCCTAAAGGACACATGAGGCTTGCAACCAGGGGAGCAATGGGCAGCAGCAACTTGTCCCAGGCTAATCCCCTGAACCTAATCCCAAGCCCTCCTATTTTCTGGCTTCCCAGTGAGTTAAGGCAACCCATCCTAGGCTCTCCTGTTTTCTCTTCTCTACTACGCCCTTTGTTTCACTGTCCCCAGCTTTAATAAATGTTCCCTCAGAGTCACCTGGACTTGTGTTGTGAAATTTTTCCTGCATGAAGTAAAGAACCCACACACTACCAGCTGGCCCTAGGCAGACCCAGTAAGGGGGAGGCTGCGCCATAGTTGAAAGGACTTACCCAAAGTCACATGCTTTGAAAGTAGCCGTCTTATCATTTGATCCAAAGTCTATCCATTTGCAAAGTTTTTCCTCTACGCTTACTATTTCCAGTTTCTAAATAAGGAAGTCTGAGGGAAATTAGACCTACTTTTTAGATTATGTATGCTATGTATTGTTCAGACATCCACACACACACAAACTGGGTTTGAACCCTGGCTCTGCCCTGGCCTCCTTTAAATAGCTGAGCTGAGTTCTGAGTCATTTGCATAAGAGAACAAGCCATTGTTGTCTAGCTGGGAGTTGTCCTGGGGATCACATGCACATAAAAATGAGACTGACTGGGAATTGAACCGGCAACCTTTCAGTGCATACTAGTAGGCAGATGCCCAACCAACTGAGCCACACCAGACATGCCTCTCCTAGCTCTTAAAATTATGCTGCTGAAATTGGGAAGGAAGGTGGGGAAAAGACCCTATCATTGACAAATCCCCTTTTCACTGGTATTCTCAGTGCCATGAATTCATAAGTAACAGATGCTACACCAGCTAGGATAACCAGAAAAACACAATGCACAGTGCATGGGGAAAGATACGAGAGAGGAAAATGCATTTCGTATCCAAGAGGACTGATTGTTAAGCAGCAGTGAGAATTTAAAAGCCAATCTCTGAACTGCCTCAAACAAGTGCCTCTGGAGTGTTCTGGCAGGCTGATGAAGAGGACAAATTTAGGAATTGCAATTCAGAGCAACTGGCCATTCATCCTGAAAACACATGTGCTCTGGGCATTACTTATCCCGCAGTTATCTTTGATTGCTAAATGAATCTGCGGCATCTCCTGTTTGTTCCCTGATTCTTAGATGCCTGGTGTCAACCAGGCGGTTAATAACTGTCAACTGAGCTACTGTATTGGAGGGACTATATATATTCAGTGAAAGATTAAATTAGGAATGCAGCCAGACCACCTACTGGGCAGGAAAGTATTCTTCACTAGAAAATAACATTACCATCCTAAGAATAAAAAGAATTTCATATGAGAGACTTAGGATTTTCCTCCCCAAAATGCAGGGTGTGCGTTACCATCAAATTGGGATATGTGTGGCTTGGTCTACTTTAAAATGCCTGTCTGGCCCATCCTTTGTCTATCACAGCCTTTGAGACTCATTTCTGCCCAGAATTGGGCTGATTAGCCCCATCACACCCATATCATTCTTTGTATTCCAACTCCCCCAGTCAAAACATCAGGCAGAATGACAGAATTGAAATAACACTGAATTCGTAATCAGAACACCAGAACTTGATGTTTTCCTTCCTCTCTTTTTACTGGCCCTCAGGTTCCGCATCAGTAAAGCATGGTCTCACATAAGGATGTGTGCTGTTAGAGCTATAGCAAATTGCAAGCATTGCCTTGTAATAGTCTTCCCATTGTTTGCAGTATGTGTACTGGTAGATTGTTCAAACTTGATTGGCCCATCAGAGGACTATTATGAGGAATGCAGTTCAGATTTAAAAAGTGAGCCAACCTGTTGTAGGTGTTCAAGTCCATGTAAGATGAAGGCAGATTCCAGACATGCAAAGAAAATGCAAAACAGACTTGGGGCAATTAGGGGTCAAAGAAGAATAGCTCTAGTGGGCAGGATGGAACTCAGCCCCAGGGCAGAGTTGGGTTCTCTTTGCACTCCCAGACTAAAGTCAGTGGTCCTCAACCAAAACTAGTTCAACAAAACCAGGAAGTCAAGGAGCTAAGGATAAGTCCACCATGGCATTTTTATCTCTGTAGGCCCCATGAAGCTTTAAGACAACTAACTTTTTTTTATCATATTTGGGTTACTGGTTTAAAAGAAAATCAGAGTTACCCAAAATAAATAAATAAATGGCAGGCTATAAATGTTCAGAGAACCACACCTGTGCGAGCAGTAACATAATTCTAGTCCCTACCCAACCTGAAGGAAATACAATAGTCCCCACTTATCCTTGATTTCAGTCACTCATAGTCAACAGTGGTCAAAAACTATTAAATGGAAAATTCCAAAAGTAAACAGTTCACAAATTTTATACTGAACACCATTTTGAGTATTATGATGAAATCTTGCACCATCCTTGCTCCATCCTACCCCAGATGTGAAACCATATCTTTGTCTACCATATCCACACTGTATATGCTTCCTGCCCATGAGTCATTTAGTAGCTGTCTCAGTTATGAAAGAGAGATGAGAGTGGGAGGACTACTGTATAGCATTCTCAGAAACATGGTTGTTATAACATTCAAAAATCAGTAATATTTATTCTTTGCTTTGATTTTTGGTTCTACTCTTTTCATTGGATTATAATAGAAACAGCTATCATTGAGGCTTAGATATCAAACGCTGTACAAATACTTTAGATAGAAGCAGCTTGTTTAATCCTCATAATCAACCCTTCTACAGATGAGAACATGCAAACTTAGAGAAATGAAACACTAGGTTCAATTGATAGAGCTCCTTTGAATATAATTGATGGAGTCAGAGTATGAACTTAGTTCTGGATGATTCTGCGAGGAGAGTTTTTGTGACCTGAGTCATTTCATCTCTGGCACTGTTCTTTGCTCCTCTGAAAACAGAACTACCTGCAAGGAATGATCAAGCACAGTGGCTATGGCCTATCTCTGGGCTTCTTCGCATAGTATAGATAGGCAAATCTGTATCATTTATAACCTTTAACTTATTCTGGCACATTTTTTGGTCCTCCCTTTAGACTCTCGCTTGAGCCCTAGTAGTTAATCTGACTCTGCTCACATGCAATACCATGAATTATTGTTACACAACTGTACCTTTCCAATCCTATATTTCATAACTGTGGAGATAAATGTGGTATATCTGATAGGTATTTTCTAAGTGATATATTTAGAAAATTATTACTTTCTGTGGGTATTTTTTAGAGCAAATGTTTAGAAGAGTTATAATTTAATAGTCTATCTCTGCTACAGAAAGCCAACCTTTAGTTTATATACCCAAATATTTCGTACAGGCTGTTAAGACAATCAGTGTTTCATACATTCTCCTCTTTCCATTTTGAAATTGCTTCTTAAATAAGAACACTAACAGCATGTATCTTGAAAGACTCTATTATTCAGAGAGTGTAAATTTTTTAATAAAAATTAAATAAGCATTACTAACAGAACTTGGTTGAATACCCAAAATCAACTGAAGGCTGGGGAGTTTTTTTCCTTTAAAATCCACATCTGCTCACCACTTGACATTTTACCCCTACCCTTTTCATTCTTGTTGTCCCTGAACATCTGTAATTGGCATCTCAGATTTCCTATTTAGTGAAGGGTCTGAAATCCCAGTATCCAAATTTGTGACACATCTGAAATGCTCAGTTTGACTGCTTCAAAGAACCATCTGGGTTGGTTCAGCTGGGTAGATTGGGTATGAGCCAGGTTTAAAAAATACACAGGATGGAGTTGCCTTTCAAGAGTTTGGTTGTTTTTGCTTTACAGATTTGGCCATAAAGTCATAAATTAGGAAACAGTCTCAACGGGTAAAAATCCTTTCAAAGAATCATCCATTCTAGTCTTG
The DNA here is from genome assembly GCF_963455305.1 of Plecotus auritus. Classification (NCBI taxonomy): domain Eukaryota; kingdom Metazoa; phylum Chordata; class Mammalia; order Chiroptera; family Vespertilionidae; genus Plecotus; species Plecotus auritus. Next base: position 20,314,384 of record NC_137773.1, read on the forward strand.
ACTTCGTACTTGGAAAGCTCTTCTTCATAACTAACCTAACATTGTCTTCTATGATTAACGAAAAAGCCACATTGCCTTAACTTTAGCCTAGAGAGGAAAATCTCCCAGGCAATCATACAAAGTTGTGAAACTATCACGATAAACTCATGATCAGAGAGATGATAGGAGTTTGGGTTAATTGAGGATTTCAGGTAACTGCTGTCTCAAAAACATCTTCCAATCTATGATTACGTACATTGATAATCTCTCTCCAAAATGTCTGATTTCACTTTCTGGACATAGTAGCCTTCACTCCTCTTCAATGGTCTCATTTTTATCTGCATTTGGGTTGCATTTCACTGGAACATCTCAAGTGTTGGCCACAGATTTTCTAAAATGGAGAGGCTTAAGAAGGCAACCACTATTCCACAGAGCATCCTCTGCTATATTAAATATATTCCACCTAGCATCCCAGGTGACTTTTCAAAACATGTCCTCATTCATTCAACCTCTTCTTAACTAAATGTTCCTGTAACTGCTTGGCAAGGCTTGGCCTCAATACAACTCTGGGGACTGAAGGGAACTCATCCAAGAAAATGAGAAACTAAAAACAACACATTTCCTTATAGATGACCCTTCCACAGGGTGTCTAGTCACTCCAGACCCTCCCTCTGAAAAAGACACCCAAACCAGATTTTAGTTCTACCTTATCATAGAACATCACCGCTTCTCTCCATTTCTCAGACCAAAAGCCTAAAAGTCATTATTGATTAATTTATGCCTTTCCTAGAACATCAGTGAGTCCTGACCCCTCAACCTCCAAATTTTATTTCCATTATATCACCTTCTCATCAACTCCACTCAAATCAGTTTTTAAACATAACAATTATCTCTCATCATTAACAGCTTCCCCCTGGTCTCCCAATTATTACTCTAGCCTCCTTGCCATCCATTATTTTTAGGTAAATAAAAACATTATAATCTTACACTCAGAAATCACCACCATGGTTAACGCCTTAGTATATGTCTTCATACATCTGTTTCTATGAGTGTATGTGTATATACATACATTGTTTCTTAACCAAATTGAAAATATATTTCCCCTACTCTTTTATAACTTTTTCTAGTTGATAATATCACCTGTGCATTTCAGTAATTTCTAAAATTTCTCAAATGATCCTGAAATGTCTTTACAGCTTATTTTTCCCTATTTCAACCCCATACTTTAATCATATTCTTAACCTAGCATAGTCCCTCTCTTATGTTTCTGACTTCTTAAAAGACTGAGCCAATTTCCTTAACATCCTTTCTTCACAAAGAAGTCTGACATTTGTTTCTGTAAATGTAAATCAGACTAGTTGACCATCTTTTTAAAACATATTAAGAGCCTCTCACTGTATCTAGAGTAAAATTGAAACTCCTATTATGGCCTTATGATCTGGCCTCTGCCCATCCTCACTGACTTAACCTTCTAACTACTCTTCTCACAAAGTACCAGTCATACAGGCCTAATCTCTGATCCTCAAAGATGCCAAGCTTTTCTTATCTCAGCACCTCTGTGCTTGCCCTCTTCTCTCTGATATTCTCATAGTCTTCAGGCCTCAGTTCATATTGTACTGCTTCTGAGAAGTCATTTTCCAATATAAGAAGTCATTTTCCCTATCTTTGGTGACTCCTAATGAACCATGGCCCTGTTTCCATGCCCTTGTGTGGCCCCCTCCTACACTGACTCTGGGCTTGCCCATGTGACTTGATTTGGCCAATGGGACATCCAAAAACATGACAACCAGCTATGCTTTGAGAGTGCTTATACATTGGGGCTTGTGCACTTAGTGTCCAGCTGCCATTCTATAAAGAAGCGTGGGGGGGGGGGGGGGGTGGGCAGAGAATATGGAGTGATGACAAAGTGAAGAGACCCTGGAAGATGAGAAGTCATCTTGGATGTTCCAACCCCAACTGACCTCCCAGCTGAATGCAATTACATGAGTAACTTATCTATAGCACGTGGAGAAGAAGGACCACTCAGTTGATCCAGTCAACTCAAGATTCAAGAGAATTAATAAATCACTGCTGTTCTAAGACAGTGCTTTTAGGTTGGTTTTCACACTGCAATTGATAAGAGTTTTTTCTTTTAATGTACTTCATAGCATTTACCAGCATCTGAAATAACGAGGCATTCCTGTTGACCTGATTATTTCCCATCTCCTGCCATTGTAAGCTCCATGATTATAAAGATTTTGCCAGATTATTTACCACTGTCAGTATCTTCAATGCCTCTGGGAGTGCCTGGCCCCTAGTAGGCACGCAATAAAATTTATGTAGTGAATGAATGAATAAAAAGCTCCAAGATGCTTAAGAAAAGTTTAGGAAAACTGTATAAAAGACAAACCGAAGCAAATTCAAAACACATTTAGGCCTGTGGTCGGCAAACTGCGGCTCGCGAGCCAAATGCGGCTCTTTGGCCCCTTGAGTGTGGCTCTTCCACAAAATACCACGGCCTGGGTGAGTCTATTTTGAAGAAGTGGCGTTAGAAGAAGTTGAAGTTAAAAAAATTTGGCTCTCAAAAGAAATTTCAATCATTGTACTGTTGATATTTGGCTCTGTTGACTAATGAGTTTGCCGACCACTGATTTAGGCCAATCTTTCTTGCTATTGGTGAGCAAATGGTAAGCCAGAGAGTAAGAGGACATGTTTTAATCAAGGCCTACACAAAAGAAAAGAAGCTGCAAAAGTGATATTCTGGAAGGCAGAGCACTCAGAGTGTGACTCTCTGATTCGAGAATACAAAATACTCTGAATGTACTCAATGGCAATTGATATCTGCAAATACGGTTTCAGACTGGAAGCACCTGCATTTGGAGCTGCTTTCCTGAACTCCGTCTGAACTAGAGCTCAGTGGTGCTCAGAAGGTGGTCGTGGGCATAGGCCTGCTCTTTGTGGGCAACCTCTGAGCTGTCACTATTGCACATCTGAACTCCAAATGCCTGGCAGTGACCTAGACCTCCACAGAATCCTGGTCCTCCGACTCCTACTCTAGTACTTTTCCAAGCCAACACCCTGCCCCTGAGCTGTGAGTGCATTTTCTATAAAAAACAGACAAAAAACATAATATCACCCAGTTTTACTCTGCGACACTGATCCAAGTATCTACATGGCCAGCTCACCAGTTTCTATTTAGTGTTTGCAATACGTCAGGCCCTCTACTAATGGTTTCCATGAATTATTTCATTTAAAGGTCATAGCACCTCTTACAGGCAAATACTATTCTTATTCCCATAGTACCCATGAATAACCTGTGCATCAAATAATGTAGGTAACATGTCCAAGGTTAACAGCAAAAATCAGGGAAAGAGTCTTGCTTCAACTAACTGCCAATCTGCAAATCTTACAATCTGCTGCCTTCTCTCCATGAGCCCTCAACCTCCAGGGATGGCATGTGCCAACCTAGGCCCAATTCTCAACCCTGGATATGCCTTCATAGCAAATTTCACTGGAAGGTGCCTCATTCTGTTAAGTTCGAATTCATTGCTGGGCCTAAATTAAGAATTAATGAATGTTTATTTGATATGTCAGACCTCCCAAGTAACTTAGGAATAGATCCTGCCTTACCTTCATGCAAAGTATCTAATCTTGCATTTTTTTTCAAATCTGCTGGCAGAATACTCAGGAATATATTTTAAGATAGAGGAGCTATAAGAGCTTTGCTATATGAACAATAACTTCCTCCATATCTGTATTTTGGCATGTTCTGTCCTGTGTAAATACTTAGTTATAAGTATTATAAATAAAAAATAGTCATTTTATTTATAACTTCAAGCTTAAAGAATCCCAAAGACCATTTACTCAGGGTTTGTAGTACAATATCCTTCTCTTTCCATCCTTTCATGCAAGTACAAGTATATAAAGAGTCAGAATCATGTTTCTCTGATTTAAGGAGGTATGTGTGGGGCGGGGGTGGGGGGGCTATGGCTACAGTGATAGGGAGAAGTAGTGATACCAGGTTCCTTGGCTTTCTGCTTTTGCCAGACAACCTGAGGCTGGAGAAAGTCATCACTCAAGGTCACACAGTTTTCCAGCATGTAGTTACTAGTGTTGGCCCTTAGCACGTTGATGCTAAAATGCACAACTTAATTCAGGGTATGCACCAGTTCTTTACCTGGTTAGCAGGCAGTGTTTTTTCTTCTTCTGCCCCAGCTGACTCTAAGAATTACTTCTCCCTATTTCCCAGGCCCACCTGCCTGGATTCCCTTGTGCTGCACGCTGGTTGCTGCCTCCAGAGTGGGTTGCCTAGCAACCAAACTCTGCAGGCTTTCTAATAGACAAAGGCTTTTCCTTCCAGTCCAACTGCTGCACTAAGGCTCATTGTTGACAAGGGAACAACTCCTTGCTGAGCATACTCTATAATCTGGAGGTTACTTTGGGGACGTGGTGCTAGGAACTATAGACATCTCTCCTTAACAGGGCGGAGAAATGGAAGTTTGAGGACCAACTCGTGTTACTTGGACTCTTTCTTTCACTGATAGATGACTTTGCCTGCATTTCCACATGGTCGCTCTCCAGGCATTGCATTACAGGAGGCATTCTGTTACAGGGGCATCTGAGTTCAGAGAATAATTCACATTGCCATCTTCTTGTCCCATGCAACCCCCAAAGAAGTCATCTAATATTGCAAGATACACAAGCATGCAGCTGGGAATTGTTTCATGCCTATCAATTAAGTGGCTCAGATAGAAACCCTTGCATCCATCTCACTTGATCCTACCCTCATCAAGATAGGCAGAACAAGGAACAGTATTACCACTTACAAAAAGATGAGGAGACTTACCCAAAAGTAGACATTTGAAAAGGAGTCAAAGCTTATTCTTTATGATCAGCCTTCCAGAGTTCTCTGGCTCCATCCGGGTGCTTGTTCAACTCTGGAACAGGTGCCCCTTCATGTGAAATTGGTGGCTTGCCTGCAGAGAAAGGCGGGCAGAGGGTCACTTTCTAAATTAGTAAATAAGCTTGGAGAAATGTAACAATTTATTCTGGGTTACTTAGCAGAGCTGTGACTCCCTTATCTTTCAGAAGCAAAGCAATCAACCATGAAATACTCCATTACTGATGTATCTGTGACTTTATTATGAGACAGCATGTGGATGCATTTAGAAACACACGCAAGCGAAGAATTTTAAAGATAGATGATTGGCAAAATGCAATTAAAACGTTCCACTATTGGATATGGCAGAGTTTCATAATCTGCATTTTCCAAGCAAAAGGCATGATAAACTTAGGAGGATAAGCATTGTGTCTATTTCCCTTGCCTTTGTGTCTTCGGTATGACATTACAGAGCCTGGCATACAGAAATCATATCATAAATATTTACAAAACTAAAGAATACAAATAAAGAAAAATTAAGAAACCAGGGTGTTACCCAAATAGCAAAAAGAGCTCGTGTTCCACTTTCTACCTCATATCATTGAGGCAGACTACATACTACTGCCTTAGGGTCAAAATCCGGGAGACCTTTCTCACATTTTAGTATTGCTAAAATCTTGGAATGTCTTCCAAAGAAGAAATAAAAGAGCTTCCTTGTGAAACAAGACTAGCCACCCAACTGTAAGGCCAGAGGTTGTAAGCTCCAATTGGGAGCAGGAGGGAGACTCAACCAAACCAGAAATGCCCTTTTAGCTCTCAGAATTTTAACTCCTCTTCTATTCACTAGTGTTCCACACTTAAATATGATGATCATCAAAGACATTTTGATTGCCTAGTTCATAACCTATTCTTGTCAGGGCAAGTTCATCATAGCACAAGGCATAATAGTCAGACACATAAAGTCTGGAGTCAGATTGACCCAGGTAAGTAGTCTCTCCTCCTGCATGCATGACCCTTAGCCTCTTCAAACCACTTTCCTCATAAGCAAAATGGGAATTAGCATAGCACCCGTGTCAGAATCTGTTTGTGAACATTTAATGAAATAATGCTCATAAAGCTCTTAGATCTGGCATACAGGGCTCAATAAATGTTAATCATTAATTTAAATAATAACATATTTGTCTTTATATCTTTTTTTTTTTGAGGAGTTCATGTTTTTTTGGCCAAGGTCCTAAGATGTCCCAAATTTCTCAGTCAACTCATGGAAAGAGTCCCTAGTACATTTCTAAGAAACATAGGTTCAAATGGCATGTAACATAACTTAGTACTTTTCTAGGTCCAGGGAGGAAATTCGTGAGAAGCAGCAGTCTAGACCTTTTCCGTGAAGGAGTTTGCTGTTGGTACCCCACTAGCTCCCTTCTCCCCACACCAACCCCCACCCCAGCACCTGGAAGGAGGAATTATTTAGTGCAGTGGTTGGCAAACCAGGGCTCGCGAGCCACATGGGGCTCTGTGGCCCCTTGAGTGTACCTCAATAAGATTGAGGACATTTTTAGCAAAGGCCAGCTTAGGAGTACCCTAATTAAGTTAATAACAATGTACCTACCTATATAGTTTAAGTTTAAAAAATTTGGCTCTCAAAAGAAATTTCAATCGTTGTACTGTTGATATTTGGCTCTGTTGACTAATGAGTTTGCCAACCACTCATTTAGTGCACACTGTTCCTGCCTTGCCCTATGCTGGATGGGAATGCACCATGTTTTTCCATCACATGCTAGATTTTTCTGACACCATCTGTCCTCTTAAGCCCATGGCACACAGTTTGCCTTGCTGTCACAACTCTATGTGAAAATGTAGAGAAGAAATGTGATGAATGATTCTGAGGAATGTTGTTTACCTACCAGCCACACACCACTGAGTGGTAGGGATGGGGCTGGGTTACAGTACAGTCTTACAACACTGGGATGCTATGAGTAGCCCTATCTAAAATGTCACTGAGTTGGAATGACAGAGACAAGGGCTGATTCCAAAGACTTTTAATCCAGTAAGGACCTGCTGCTACGAATCCCACCTTAGCTCTCATTTACAGAGTTCTTAGTTTCCACAGGCACTATGCTAATTACCTTCCACATATAACAACCCTCACAAAACCCTCAAGAGGAAGATACTGTTATCATCCACATGTATAAAAAACTAGAGGTTTGTGAATATGAGTTAATTTTCTCATAGTCACATTGCTAGCTAATATAAGAGTTGGTATGTGAACCTGAGTTCCCTATCTCCAGACTCTCTCTTAGTCCCACCACTAAGAAGATTTTGTCTCCAAAAAAAAAAAAGATGATTTTGCCTCCTGGAGCTACACTTCTGTTTTGCTATTGTTGTAACCCTAAATGGAATTAAGTTCATTAGTGAAATACTTACATTTACACTTACTAGTACACACACACACACACACACACACACACACATACACATACACACAACTCACACCACCTTAGGTCATGCCTTGTAGGATCTCAGTAAATACCACTGGTTGGTGGTTTGTCAAATGGGGACAATGACCAGGGTGATCAAATAATTTGTCATCCAAATCAGGACCTGTTTGAGAGGGAAAGGGGCCCTACTAAAATTTTTGCTAGGACAACAGCTATAAATTGAGATCATCCTGGACAAATTGGACCACGTGGCTATCCTAGTTATAACCCTACTCTATCAGTTTAATGTTTGAGTTTCCTCTGTGATAAATGCTAGAGCCAGCCTTAGAAACAGTTAAACTGGAACACTGAAAATCAGAGCCATCTATCCTAAACACAAATCCAGAAACAGAGACTATCAGAAAGACAACCTAGATGTCACCTGATTTTGTTTCCCCTTTTATAAATGATTTATGATCCCCCACCCCGATTCCTCAGCAGATGCTGCCTGATTTGTGCTCTGGCTAATGTCACTCATGACAAGAGCATTGCCAAATGCAGTGAGGTGTGAGTGACACCAGGAAAGATGATGAGCAAGGAGAATGGCAGCTGGCTGCATTTCCATCCTGTAGATTTTTGATCAATCAAGGAGCATCCTGATAGAGAACATCTGTACATGCTAGAAGCCAAGCAGAATGCTCTCATCCCAGACTCTGAGATCTGAGGACCCCGAAGAGGGCTCCACCCTCGTGACAGGCCTGGAGGGTCCTGACTATAGGATAGGGGCTGGCAAACAGAGCAGCAGCTGCAGAGCTATAGAAACGCTGCAGAGAAGTGGTTAGGAAACCCGAGTTCTCTCTTACTCTGTGCTCCTCACTAGCTTTGTGACTTAGGTGAATTATTTATTATAGTTGACACTGTTTATTAATAATAAACACACACTAAAGCTACCTTAATCAAAAACATAATACAAGCAGGATATTTCCAGGATCCACAGGCACTTCATGGAAGCCAAGGGCAGAAACACAACAGGGTCTCAAGGTTGTGGGTAAAGGAGCTAATAACGCACTGCAGGCCTGGAAGAGATTGCATGCTTTCTTTCATTATTGCTTCTATCAATCTGCTTCTTTCTGTCAATCTGCTTCTTTCTCTTGTCTCTGTCAGAGTTTTTCCTCCAATTCTGCCTGATGGAAGACAAGATAACCCATGTTTTCATGGTATAAGTCCAACCACCAGGAAAGACGGATCCCCACTTCTCATGCTCATTTCCATGTTAAATTCCCAGCCAGTGATCTGACAACTAGTGTGAGCTGTCTCCCCAATGCCCCACAAGCATGCAGAGAGCATATAGCAATTTCAGAGACTCTGCCTGGCCCACTTCTATGACCCAACAGAAGATGGGCCAGTTCCCATTGCAGGGGGATTGTTTGTGAGCTGAGGTACTATATTCAAAGTTAGCTTGTATAACTTCATGCCCTCAACAGTCAAACCTGACTTATCTTCTGTCATGTGGTTTTAAGTCTTAAGTGATACCACGTACAGAAGAAAAAATTGTGGGAGGCAAAGGGCTGTATATCTTTCAGGCACTAGCTTTATACTTAAGTCACCCTGTGAATGAGATGTAAAGCAATCATATTTAAGCCTATATCCTCTAGATTCACAACTTGTAGCCTGCCTTCCATGGATACTTGGTAGATCAATGCCATTGCCAGAAAAAAAAAAGAAAACTTTCCTAATGCCAACATTGTGGGCTTAGAGTTCACTGACAAGCTGTAACCCTCTCCCTCTCTAGGTTTGTAATTAATCCCTTTATTTGCATTATGTAAATGGTACATTGTATAATTTCATATTCATACTTGTTATCATTAATAAACTCAGTTGTTATTTCTCTAACAGAGCTCTGAGATGCTTAATTATTAGAACTGCAAGCAGAACATAAGGGCTGCAGAAAGCATGAATCTTTCGTGATACTGACAGATTTTGTTCACAACCTGCCATAATGATTAATATTACTATTAATTTTGCCAGGCACATTGTCAACATGGGTACTAAGTATGAAGTAAGAAAGACTCCTTTACCCGAAAATTAATTCTGCAAGGAATGCCACTAAAGAAGGAAAGGACACCCATCTCACTCAAGCTGGAGATAATGCCAGTTGATCAGCAGATCTCTACTGCGGCCTTTGATGGGTGAAGACTCAACCGGGTTGGCATGTGAACTAATATTCTGGGAGTAGTTTATTGGTAGACCCCTCTACTTGTGTCTGATCTGAACACACCCTCCTCCGACCTCTACAGAAATGGCTTCGTGAAAAGAGTTCCAGGGTCTAGTTCTGAGTCTGCAACCATGGGCCTCAAATTCCTCGCCATTACAGGGCATGATTACACTGAGTGGCCAGATTATTATGATCTCTGAGCGCATAATAATCTGGCCACTCAGTGTATATCCTATGTAATAAAAGGCTAATATGCAAATTGTCCCCTCGACCAGGAGTTCGACCAGCAGGCAGGCCAGCCAACTGCCCATGTCCCCTCCCCCTGGCCAGGCTGGCTGGACCCCACCCATGCACGAATTCATGCACCGGGCCTCTAATACACACACACACACACACACACACACACACACACACACACACACACTGAGTGGCCAGATTATTATGCATTCAGAGATCATAATAATCTGGCCATTCAGTGTATAATATCTACCCTCCCTGGCTAGAACTGGCAGAGAGGGAATGCTCTGCCAAGGAGCAGAAGAGAAAAGTTGAAATTCAAAATTTCAGGCATGCTTTACCCAAGAAATCCCCAAGTGGTGAATGCCTGGGCAAACACGAGCTAGCTTGCTTAGAACCATTGAGAAACTAGGTAGATCCAACACGTGAGGCCTCTGTAGGCTCTCAACTCTAATAGGAAGAGGGTACAGTACAAGTTGTTCAGTGGTGATACTATCTGAGAGAGTAACTTTGTGGAAATGAGGAAGGAAGAGTGAGAGAGAGGAACTAAGAAAAGAGGAGGGAAAGGAAGAAAGAAAAGGTATGATAACAGTGAACAGGTTGAGTTTAAAGAAAATACCAACTTGAAAAGTGCCTTTTCTTTATACTCTCAATGGTGCACACCTGCAAACATACAGACAGAGACACACATAGGTACACATTTCCCCTACCCACAGCCACTGCATACAGGGTGGGGTAAAAGTAGGTTTATAGCTGTGAGTAGGTGAAACACAGTTTATTCTTGTATTATTATTATTTACTTATTTTTGTATTATTTTCCATATGAACAACTGTAAGCCTACTTCTGCCCCACCCTGTATATTATACAATCTCCTTATCTTCCTCAGTATGTACAACTCATGTGTCCAGGCACAGCATAATACACTGCCAGAAACCATCACCACCCTCCCCTACACACACACACTACACCCCCCTGCATATTTCCTTTCATCCATGAGAGCAGCAACAGCATCCCAGCAAAGCTGTCTGACATAAGTGCAGAAATGGAACACATGCATACTTTAAAGATACACACAAAGACAGAGGCTGTCTGACCAAGAGGCACTCAGAAACACAGAAAGACCTAGCCAAATGCCAATAGAAAGGTCAGCATGATCAACTCCTCCTTCCTGATGCATCTGGTAATTTTTCTGTACTTCTAAAAATAGAATTGAGGATGGAAGAAATGGGGGTTAATGGCTGAGTACTATCATTAACTGGATTGGTACCCATTTTAGAAAGGATATTTAACTGACATGTGTACCAAATGGTCCTATTCAAATGCTAGCTAAAATAGTATGTTATAGAAACAGAAATCGCTATCTTGCTAGATTCATCTCCCCAAGCGCACATAAGAATCAACTGCGGCACAAATGCACAGGCACACACTTGAACATCTGTAATTGTCAAATATATCTCCACTGCCCCTATCCAGCTCCGAGGGATTAAATAGGCTTTTACTTGTATATTTGAAGGTGATGCTGCATAAAGCAAAGGGCCATTGAGTTCACTTGAGAGCTACCATTTATTAAGAATTAACTATGTGTATACTCTGTGCCAACATCCTCACATTATCTCATGTAATCCTGACAACTCCCTGGAGTCGGTACTCTTATTATATCTGTTTTGTGGATGAGGAAACTGAGAAATTATGCAGAGGATCTATTATGTGTAATATCATAAATAGTATACCAAGGAAGAGGTGGAGCTTGAATTTGAACCTAGGTGATCTAACTCTAGAATATTAAGCTAAGATGGGGCTCTTTCATTACCATGCCAGCTATCAACTGGTAGTAACTGTCTGTACTGCCACATAGAGAAGTACTTTAGTGTATCTGGGCCTGACACGAAGGAGTGCTATGGTCACTGGATGAAGTGCAGACATGCACAGTCAGTATTTGCAACACTGGCATGAGTTCCAGAAGGTAAGCAACCACTAACCACATGTGTGATCTTGCCCAAAAACGAAAAGTGAGGAATCTAAGATAAGGTCACTACTTGACAACGTTTTTATGGGTTTGAACACATGGTGAGGAGCTCCTAGGACAGTGCGAAATGATTAGAACAGCTTAAAAGCCTAAGATCTTAGGTTATTATCCTCTATTTTATAACACAGATATATGGCTGCAACCTTTGTTTTTTACTCTGCTCATCCCCATGTCTATTACTGAAAATAACAATCCAATGACCAACAGAGCTCTCCTGTGTGCTTACAATACAGTGGAGATTAAATGCACGTCCAAAAGTCACATGACCCTTACAGTGAATTTCCATACTCAAAAAAAAAAAAAAAATCAGTGGAAAAGAAAAGGGCAATTGAAATTTTATCACTTAATGCTCAAAAGGTTTCTGTGTCCTACCAGTCCAAAAATGTAATAATGTGTGCACCTTCCTAAAAGAATAGGATGGGTAATAGTGAACATTGATATGGGTAAAGAGAGTACTCTGTGTCAATGTAATCTTTATAACAACTTCCACAAGCCCGGTTATAAAATTAGCCAAGATCACCCAGCCATTCTGAGCAGATCCAGAATTATTATCCCAAACTGCTAAAACCAGCTTATTTTTCCCATGGCCCTGAGTATGCTTTGGGGGGATGGGATGCACCAAGCATGTCTCCATCTCTCTTATAACCAACTGTCTATGGGCTGATGACTGGCAAAAAAGAGGGTGTGGACTCTAACCTGAGACGGCTTGGCACTCAGCCTGGCTTCATCTGAATCACATTCTCAACTGACAGAATTAACCAGCCACGGAGATTGAGTTCACTGAACAGGAAAAACGAGGTTGCCAAAAAAAGCTAATGCAATCCAAGTCTGTGTTGAACAGAACAACAGCTATTTATTTAGTCCCTGTCTTGCTTCAAGCAAGATAAGCAAGATTTTAAGATCTGGAGAATAGTTACCATGTTTTATCTAAGACTGAAAAGTTCTTATCACATTGAAGAGGGATTTGATTTTTTTTATGTAATTTTAGAGAACAGCATAGGACTGCTAGGTGGAAGTTCCAAAACCTATCTAAAAAATTTGAAATGATGCTTATGAAGTAGTGCCACTAATATCTGAGCTGTTGGAGAAGAAGCACATTTACAAATCTCTCTATACTAATGTCGGGTGGCCAGAAGGGACTTTTAAAAATCATGCATTCAACCAACTCAGAACCATGTACATTCATCTTAACTAGGCACCAGTATGAAAGACTGGGTATGCTTTGTTTCCTAAGTACTAGACATCACGAGGTAGGAAGAGGAGTGAAGGTTTTTCTACAAAAATGCCAAAGGGGCCCTGGCCAGTTAGGTCAGTGGTTAGAGCATCTTCACACAGCCTGAAGGGTCTCAGGTTGGATTCCCGGTTAAGGGCATGAACCTCAGTTATAGGTTAGATCCCTGGCCCTGGTTGGGGTGTGAGCGGGAGGCAGCCAATCCATGTTTCTCTCTCTGTCCTCTCTCCCTCTCTCCCCTTCGTCCCACTCTTCCACTCTCTAAAAATCAATGGAAAAAATATCCTCACTCCTTGGCTGAGAACTTTTTTTAAAAGCCACAGGATTTTTTTTTTTTAAATATATTTTTTATTGATTTTTTCACAGAGAGGAAGGAAGAGGGATAGAGAGTTAGAAACATCGATGAGAGAGAAACATCGATCAGCTGCCTCTTGCACACCTCCCACTGGGATGTGCCCGCAACCAAGTTACATGCCCTTGACCGGAATCGAACCTGGGACCTTTCAGTCCGCAGGCTTGACGCTCTATCCACTGAGCCAAACTGGTTTTGGCCAGGATTTTTTTTTTTCATCAAAATTAAGGAAAGTGGAAGCATGCCACCTTACTGAATGGACCACAATGGCTAAGATGAGCTATCACCTATTTTAATCATTATAGGACTTACTTTCATTTTTACCTCTATAAGAACAAAAAAAAAATGCCCCATCCTTACCAACTTCTGAGGTTCTGAGCTATATATTATACTGTCAGCCATTCAAAAAAATTGGACAATAACAAATCATTTTTCACAGGTGGGGAACATTAGCCCAGCTCCTTTGAAAGGGGCTTCAGGAGCAACCCCAGTATCCCAATCTATTCTCTCTTTATGAATGCTAAAGCATTATCTTTGCAAAATCAGCCCACATGATCAAGCTATTTGTAATGTAGCTAGTGACCTCATCTTCCTCACCACAGTTGAATATCTTATTATACATGAAAAGAAAAGAATGAAGCTACTTTTTCATCTGCTCTGCGATTTCCAGATTTAAAAAATAAATAAATCTTTCTGCATTTCAGAAGGTTTTGTATCAGATTTCCTTTGCCTTACTTTGCTGATACAGCAGGAGACACAATAGCTGTGTGGGGCAATTTTCTAGCCAACTTGCTGAATCTGAGCAATGCAGGATGAGAGATTTACTCAAAATTCAGTATCACTTCTGTCTGTCTGTCCAGATGAGTAAGTTCATGGCTCCCATTCAGAGAAGAGGACAATAAAAATAACAATGACTTCAAAACAAAACAAACAAACAAAAAAAAAAACCCACAGACTCGGGAAGAAAAAAATGGCAGAATAGACAGCGTGTCCCGAGCCTTGTCCCGGAGCAGATAGAAAAACAGCTGAGGGTCACCCGGGGAGTGTTTGTTGGTGAGTTGAGGGACAGCTATACTCCAGGAGAAGGTGGGGAACTGCTGGACAGGGCTCCCCTGACTGGGCAGCCCCCACTGCTGCTGGGTTCCCTCCCGGAGCTACCAGCTTGGACGCGGAGACCGCACCATTTTGAAGGGGAAAGTAGATGTTATTGGAAGCCTGAAAATCTACAACTACGGCACCCACCGAACAGCTGTGAACCCCAGAACACCGGTCCCCAATTGGCGCAAACATGTGGATTCAGAGGAGCTCTACACTCCACCATAGAAAGGTCAGATTTCACCTGGGATAAGGTGAGGTCTCTGGTCCCAGGATGGAGAAACGTGTGCACTGCGGGAGCTTGAGGACCAGGGGAAGTCCGCGCCTAGAAAAATCCATGGCTGTTGGGGCTGGCGTGATCCATGAATGTGGAAGGAGGTCCTCAGAGCTGCTAACAGAAACTTTAAAAAGCAACCCATTTTGATCTGACACAAAAGGACAGCCTAAAAATTTTAAAAGTGTGCCAGCTGCTTAGACCCAAGGCAGGAAAAAAGACTGCACAGACTTGCGTGCAGCCCTGGAGTTCGCATACTTACGCTGGCTCTTTTTTTTTTTTTCTTTTTTCCTTTCCCTCTTTAAATCCTTGCTTCTGATTACTAAGCCCAATACATAGGATAATCCAATTGGGGACACCCTAAAGACTGCAGGGGAAAGTTGTTTTTCTGGAACCTGGGGATCAGAGCTGGGAATAACCATCAGAGAACCAACTCTGGGGCAACCCACTCCCACAAACTGGTTTGAGTGCCACAGGGAAAGCAGGATCTAAGCACAGGCTAGAGAGGACCTATAAATCCAGAGGTCAATCCAGAAACACTGCCATCCAGGGGTTGAATCACAAATTGACTCTTGTGTAAACACAAATAAAGGAATACAAGAAATTAAGACATACTTCCTGCTTAAAAATCAGGACTGGCTTACAACACTGAGGAGCAGTGGAACGCAGGGAATTGCAATACTTTCCTGACTAGGAAACAGGCGTGCCAAACAGAACAGTAGAGGAAGTGAATGAGCTTCACTACTGCACATTTTTATTTTTTTATTTTTTTCATCTTTTACTTAAGAAACTAATTTTTTTTCTTTTTTCCTCAAGTGATTTTACCTTTTTAATTATTGCATGTTTATTTTCAATCAGTATTTCTACTACTACTATTTTACCTTTTTTAAAAAAAGTATCATTTTATTTTGTCTTTATTTTACTTTGGGATTAGTGTTCTACATTCTATTTTCATCTTTCCTTTAGCATCATTTTACTCTATCTCAACTTTACCTTTATGCCATCACTCTCTCCCTAACTTTTCCCTTTTTGTTGTCCTGTTTCTCTTACCCTTTTCCTGCTTTAGAGTTTCCCTATTCTTTCTTTTTACCTCCTGTTAAAATTTCACCCTACTTATATATCTACTTTCCAATCCCCTGCTCCAAGTCCATACACACCTCTCTCTTCTCTGTCTTCACAATCCAAAAAATTGTTTTTCTCTCTGTCCTTTTGTTGTTGTTTGCTTGATTGTTGATTCTATCAATTTTTTATGCTTGTTTGTGAGATTGTTTTATTCTTTTTTTTGTTTGTTTTGTTTTTGTTTTTTGCTTCTGTTTTCCCTCACCTCACTTGATATTAGTTGTTGTTTGTAGTTTGTATCATCTCCAGGTACTTGTTGCTGGCATTTGTTGGGATTAGTGGCTATTCTATTGGAGTTTTCTCCCCATATATATAGTTTGTTACACTCTTCTTTCTTATTCTCTTTCTCTTCTCTCTTACTTTTCCTTTTCCCAATTTTATTTTTGCAATTCTTTCTTTTTCTTTTTCTCTTCTTCTTTCTCTCCTATCCTCTAATTTGCCTTTCTCTGGTGGTCACCTTTATTTGGGGTTATTAATATCGTGAATACATTTCTGTTCAGTGCCTTGTGCATGGTAGCTGGTTCTGTTGTATTTTGTGCCTTTAAATCAACGCAGGAGAGAGAGAACTACATAACCAGACACCCAGAGAAGAGAGACCATAAGGAGACAAAGAAACAGCCGGCATATGAAAGAAAAGCAGGCATCACCAGAAAAGGAAGTAAACGAAATGGAGGCAAGCAACCTGTCACAGAAAGAATTCAGAGAAATGGTCATAAGGTGGCTGAAAAGAATGGAAGACAAATTCGACAATATGTGTAAGAACCAAGAGGAAATGAAGAAGAACCAAGAAGAAATGAAAAATGACATCGCTGCTGTAAAGAACTCAATAGAAAGCATCAAGAGTAGACTAGAAGAAGCAGACCACCGCATCAGTGAGCTAGAAGACAAGGTAGGAAAAAATACCCAAGTAGAGCAGCTTCTAGAAAAATAAATTAAAAAGGAGGAGAACCTAAGGGAACTTTGGGACAACACGAAACAAAACAACATCCACATAATTGGGGTTCCAGAAGGAGAGGAAACTGAGCAAGGAATAGAAAACCTGTTTGAAGAAATAATGACAGAAAACTTCCCTGATATAGGGAAGAAAAAACCCACACAAATCCAAGAAGCTCACAGAGTCCCAAGCAAAATGAACCCCAAAAGACCGACACCAAGGCACATTATAATTAAATTGGAAAACACCAACAACAAAGTAAGAATCTTAAAAGTGCCCAGAGAGAGACAGAAAGTTACCTACAAAGGAACCCCCATCATACTAGTGAGTGATTTCTCAACAGAAACTCATCAGGCCAGAAGGGAATGGAATGAAATATACAAAGTCATGCAAAGGAATGGTCTGAATCCAAGAATACTGTACCCAGCAAGGCTATCAATCAAAATTGAAGGTGAAATCAAGAGCTTCACAGACAAAAAAGGACTAAGGGAATTTATTACCACCAAACCAGCAATGTAAGAAATGCTAAAGGGTCTACTGTATAAAAAATAAATAGGAAGTGAAGAAGGAACACAGGGGTAAAGAATAAAAATGGCGGCAAATAAGCACCTATCAATAATAACTTTAAATGTAAATGTATTAAATGCACTAATCAAAAGACATAGGGTAATGGATTGGATAAGAAAACACGACCCATATATCTGCTCTCTACAAGAATCCCACTTCAGAAAAAAAGATGCACACAGACTGAGGGTGAAGGGATGGAAAAAGGTTTTTCAGGCGAATGGAAATGAAAAAAAAAAAAGCTGGGGTATCAATACTTATATCTGACAAACTAGATCTCAAAGTGAAGGACATAATAAGAGATAAGGAAGGCCACTTCATAATACTAAAGGGAGCAATCCAACAATAAGAAATAACTCTGGTAAACATATGCACCCAATACAGGAGCACCCAAATACATAAAAAAAAACTCCTGGAGGATATCAAGGGAGAGATTGACAGCAATACAATCATAGTAGGAAACTTTAATACCCCAATATCACCATTGGACAAATCCTCTAAACAAAAAATCAGCAAAGAAACATCAATCCTAAATGACTCACTAGACCATATGAAATTAATCGACATCTTCAGAACATTTCACCCCAAAGCCACAGAATATACATTCTTCTTAAGTGCACATGGATCATTTTCAAAGATAGACCATATGTTGGGTCATAGGCAAAGTCTCTTCAAAGTCAAGAAGATAGAAATCATATCAAGCATCTTCTCAGATCACAGTGGCATAAAACTGGAAATCAACTATAATAAAAACAATCCAAAAAAAATCAAACACATGGAGACTAAACAGCATAGTATTAAACAATGACTGGGTTACCAGAGAGACCAAGGAAGAAATAAAAAACATCATGGCAACAAATGACAATGAAAACACAACAATCCAAAATCTATGGGACACAGTGAAAGCAGTCTTGAGAGGGAAGTTCATAGCTCTACAAGCCTACTGCAAAAAACAAGAAACAATGGTATTAAATTACCTAACCCTACAATTCAAAGAGTTAGAAAGAGAGCAACAAGAAAAGCCCAGTGTAAGCAGAAGGAAGGAAATAATAAAGATCAGAGCGGAGATAAACGACATTGAGACCAAAGAAACAATACAAAAGATCAACAAAACCAAGAGCTGGTTCTTTGAAAGGATAAACAAGATTGTTGAACCTCTAGCCAGGCTCACCAAGAAGCAAAGAGAGAGGACCCAAATAAACAAAATCAGAAATGAAAGAGGTGAAATAACAACAGATCCCGCCAAAATACAAAGGATTGTTAAAAAAATACTATGAACAACTCTATTCCAACAAACTGGACAACCTGGAGGAAATGGACATATTCCTAGAAAAATATAACCTTCCAAAACTCAATCAGGAAGAATGTAAACATCTCAATAGGCCAATAACTATGGAAGAAATTGAAGCAGTCATCAAAAAGCGTCCAGCAAACAAAAGCCCAGGGCCAGACAGCTTCACAGGGGAGTTTTACCAAACATTCAAAGAAGAACTAAAACCTATCCTCCTCAGACTATTCCAAAAAATTCAAGAGGAAGGATCATTTCCAAGCTCATTCTATGAAGCCAGCATCACCCTAATACCAAAACCAGATAAAGACAACACAATGAAAGAGAATTACAGGCCAATATCCCTCATGAACGTAGATGCCAAAATCCTCAACAAAATTCTAGCAAATCGGATCCAGCAGTACATCAAAAAGATCATACACCATGACCAAGTAGGATTCATCTCAGGAATGCAAGGATGGCACAATATCCGCAAATCAATAAACATGATACATCACATAAACAAATTGAGAGATAAAAATCACATAGTCATATCAATTGATGCAGAAAAAGCATTTGACAAAATCCAACACCCTTTCTTGATATAAACTCTCAACTAAGTGGGAATAGAAGGGTCATACCTCAACATAATAAAAGCCATATATGATAAACCCACAGCTAACATAATACTCAATGGGCAAAAACTAAAAACATTTTCTCTAAGAACAGGAACAAGACAGGGATGCCCACTGTCACCACTCCTGTTCGACATAGTACTGGAAGTATTAGCCATTGCAATTAGACAAGAAGAAGAAATAAAAGGCATCCAAATTGGAAAAGAAGAAGTAAAGCTGTCCTTATTTGCAGATGACATGATACTGTACATAGAAAACCCTAAAGACTCCATCAAAAAATTATTAGACTTAATAAATGAATTTGGCAATGTAGTAGGATACAAAATTAATGCCAAGAAATCTATGGCATTTCTATATACCAATAATGAACTTACAGAAAGAGAGACTGAAAAAGCAATCCCATTTACCATTACACCAAAAAAATTAAGATACCTAGGAATAAACTTAACTAAGGAGGTAAAAGACCTATACACGGAAAACTACAGGACACTGAAAAAAGAGATAGAGGAAGACGTAAACAGATGGAGGAACATACCATGTTCATGGATTGGTAGAATCAACATCATCAAAATGTCCATACTACCCAAAGCAATCTATAGATTCAATGCACTCCCCATTATAATACCAATGGCATATTTCACAGACCTAGAAAGAACTCTCCAAAAATTCATCTGGAATAAAAAAAGACCCCGAATAGCCACAGCAATCCTGAGAAAGAAGAACAAAGTAGGTGGGATCTCAATACCAGATTTCAAGCTGTATTACAAAGCCACTGTTCTCAAAACTGCCTGGTACTGGCACAAGAACAGACATATAGACCAATGGAATAGAATAGAGAATCCAGATATCGACCCAAACCACTATGCTCAATTAATTATTGACAAAGGAGGCATGAACATACAATGGAGTCAAGACAGTCTCTTCAATAAATGGTGTTGGGATAATTGGACAGATACATGCAAAAAAATGAAACTAGACCACCAACTTACACCATACACAAAAATTAACTCAAAATGGATACAGGACTTGAACATAAGATGGGAAACCATAAAAATACTAGAGGAATCCAGAGGCAGAGAAATCTCAAATATATGCCGAAGCAATTTCTTCACCGATACCGCTCCTAGGGCAATGGAAGCTAAAGAGAAAATAAACAAATGGGACTATATTAAAATAAAAAGCTTTTGCACAGCAAAAGAAACCATCAACAAAACAAGAAGAAACCCCACTGTATGGGAGAACATATTTGCAAATGTTATCACTGATAAAGGTTTAATCTCCAACATCTACAGGGAACTTATACAACTTAATAAAAGGAAGATAAATGATCCAATAAAAAAATGGGCAATGGACCTAAATAGAATCTTTTCGAAAGAAGACAGAAGGAAGGCCAAGAGATATATGAAAATGTGCTCAAAGTCACTAATCATCTGAGAGATGCAAATCAAAACGACAATGAGATACCATCTCACACCTGTCAGAATGGCAACCATCAACAAATCAACAAACGACAAGTGCTGGCGAGGATGCGGAGAAAAAGGAACCCTTCTACACTGCTGGTGGGAATGCAGACTGGTGCAGCCACTGTGGAGAACAGTATGGAGTTTCCTCAAAAAACTAAAAATGGAGCTCCCATTTGACCCAGTAATCCCACTTCTAGGAATATATCCCAAGAAACTAGAAACATCCATCAGAAAGGATATATGCACCCCTATGTTCACAGCAGCACAATTCACCGTATCTAAGATTTGGAAACAGCCTAAATGCCCATCAGCAGATGAGTGGATTAGAAAACTGTGGTACATCTACACAATTGAATACTACGCTGCTATAAAAAAGAAGGAATTCTTACTATTTGCAGCAGCATGGATGGACCTGGAGAGCATTATGTTAAGTGAAATAAGCCAGGCAGCGAAAGAAAAATACCACATGATCTCACTCATTTATGGAAAATAAAGAACATTATAACCTGATGAATAAAAAGATAGATACAGAGGCAGTAAAGCACCAAACAGACTAGCAAATTACAGCGGGAAAGCTGGGGAGTGTTGGGGAGGGCAGGAAAAAGATCAACCAAAGGACTTGTATGCATGCATATAAGCACACCAATGGACACAAGACAGTGGCGGGGGTGGGATGAGGGCATGTGACAGGGCGTAGGGGAGGCTGGGGAAATGTCAATGAGGAAAAAAAAAAGGAGATATATGTACTAATATATGTAATACTTTAAACAATAAAAAATATTAAAAAATAAAACCCCCCAAAAAGCCCACAAAAAACAAATATTTTCCTTGTATTAGGTACTGAACATATTTAGAAGACCACAAGTAAAACCCCAAATAAGGAAGTCTAATACTTTAAAGGCCCAGGCAGATGGGTGAAAAGGCTGGGGATGAGGCAGTAGAAAGCACAGTGCGAGTAACCAGTTGGAAATTCTGTGTTCTGCCTAAGCATAATGTCATTCAGTGACAGCAACCTCACTAAGAACAACAATAAAAAAGGTGGCTTCTCCAAAGACTTGAATGTCTTCAGCTTGTAGACTCCTGTTTAAGCTGAAAGGATCTTTTAATATCGCCTGACTCAGTGGTTTTCTACTCTGACATCATGTTCAAATCCCTGGATAGCTTTTAAAAATTAACATATGCCTGGGCCCCACACCAGGTCAATTAGATGAGCATCTGTAGAGGTGAGAACCAAGCATCTCACCGGTGATCGTAATATGCAGCGGGGCATGAGAAACAAAATGAGAAATGAAAGCGGAAAGAAGTTAAGGTCATATCAGCACTCGGCAGGTGGTAGGTGCTGCCTTAATTATCAATGAGTAAAGGCTTAAGCTCCACCCTAGAAGACCCGCCCTGAAGAAAATGCATAGGAAAAGTGACAAAAAGGGGCTGTGCAAAAGTTTCAAGACTTATTTGATTACAGCTTATATTTGTCTAGCTCAGTGGTCGGCAAACTCATTAGTCAACAGAGCCAAATATCAACAGTACAACGATTGAAATTTCTTTTGAGAGCCAAATTTTTTAAACCTAAACTATATAGGTAGGTACATTGTTATTAACTTAATTAGGGTACTCCTAAGCTGGCCTTTGCTAAAAACTCAAGGGGCCAAAGAGCTGCATGTGGCTCGCGAGCCGCAGTTTGCCGACCACTGGTCTAGCTGGAAGTTTAGTTGCCGTGATAGTGCAATGCATCTTCTTAGTACCTATAATGTGCCAAAAAATAGCTAAACATTTAACATACATTTGTCTTTATTTTTTTAATATATTTTATTGATTTTTTACAGAGAGAAAGGGAGAGGGATAGAGAGTTAGAAACATCGATGGGAGAGAAACATCAATCAGCTGCCTCCTGCACACCTCCCACTGGGGATGTGCCCGCAACCAAGGTACGTGCCCTTGACTGGAATCAAACCCAGGTACGTGCCCTTGACTGGAATCAAACCCTTTAAGTCTGCAGGCCAACGCTCTATCCACTAAGCCAAACCAGTTAGGGCTACATTTGTCTTTATATCTTGTAACAGTTCATTAAAGAAATAAAGACACTGATGCAGAGATAATTATTGATGCAGAGATAAATTATATTGCCAAGTACACAAAGCTAATAAATTTTCAAAGATAAATTAAAATCTGTCTCTTTCTTGGAGGTAAAATGTATATGAAGAGAAATGGACAGATCTCAGTGTACAATTACATGAGTGTGGCAAGTGGATAAGCCCATATAACCAACACTGCAACCAATATGTAGAAAAATCCCCATTCCCTAGAAAATCTCCCCATGCCGCCTTCCAGGCATTCCACCCCTCATAGGCAATGATGGTTCTGATTTCTATCACCAGGAACCAGAACTTCATATAAATAAAATCAGACAGTATGTTCTCATTTGTTTCTTACATGATTTTTGCTCAACATAATTTTTTTGAGATTCATCCATATATTTCCAAGTATCAGCAGTCTGTTGTCTTTAGGTAGTGAGGAGTATTCTTTTGTATGAATATGCCACAATTTGTTCACTCATTGTCCTGGTTATGGCCATTTGGCTATTATTAGTAAAGTGGTTTTTTGAGGCACTATATAGAAGTAAAGCTGCTTATTGTTCAAATATTTTTGTGAAAATATATGTTCATTTCTCTTGGGTAAATACTTAGAGGTGGAATTTCTGGGTTAGTAGACATATAGGTATGTGTTTAATTTTAGGAGCAACCACTAAACTGTTTTCTAAAGGGGCTGTTCCATTAGTAAATGCTTCCCTGACCAATAGGAGGTTTCTGGTTCCCCCACTTCCTCTCTTCACCACCATTTGTTGTTGCCACGATGAAAAGGTATTACATTGTGGTTTTAATTTGCATTTCTCTGATAACTGCTGGAATTAAGAACTTTTTCAGGTACATATTCACCAATCACACATCCTTTTTTGTGAAGAGTCCAAATATTTGCCTAATTGTAAAAAAAAAAAAAAAAGTTTGTCTTTGTAATTTTGGCTTTTATTCTGGATCAAGTTCACTGTAAAGTATTCTCTGCAAATATTTTTTTCCCAGATTATAGCTAAATTTTTCAGTTTCTTTCAATAAGTACAGGGTTTGTGTATCATTTTTTTGTAGTTACTTTTTCTTTCATCTCTAAAAACCTTTGCCTACCCAATAATCATAAATATATTCTTCTATGTTTACTTCAAAAGCTTTAAGGTTTTAACTTTTATGCTTAGGTCTATAATTTATCTAAAGTAATTTTGTGACTGGTGTGAAGTTGTGGTTGAGATTCATTTTTTCCATATGTTTATTCAGTTATTCCAGCACCATTTGTTAAGAATTTCCTTTTCTCATTGAATTGCCTTTGAACTTTTATTGAACAATTGATCTATTGATCTATTTCTGAACTCTACTTTTCCCCATTAATCAACTTGTATATCCTTATGTTAATACAATACTGTCTTAATTACTATAGCTTATAAATCTTTATATCAAACTAGAGGCCCGTTGCACAAAATTTGTGCACGGGGCGGGGGGGTGGGGGGTTGTCCCTCAGCCTAGCCTGCACCCTCTCCAATCGGAGACCCCTTGAGGATGTCCGACTGCCGGTGGGATCCCGGTGGGATCAGGCCTAAATAGGCAGTCGGACATCCCTCTCACAATCCAGGACTGCTGGCTCCCAACTGCTTGCCTGCCTGCCTTCCTGATTGCCCCTAACCACTCCCCTGCCAGCCTGATTGATGCCTAACTGCTCCCCTGCCACCCTGTTTGCCCCTAACTGCCCTCCCCTGCAGGCCTGGTCACCCCTAACTGCCCTCCCCTGCAGGCCTGGTCACCCCTAACTGCCCTCCCCTGCAGGCCTGGTCCCCCCCAACTGCTCTCCCCTGCAGGCCTGGGTCCCTCCCAACTGCCTTTCCCTGCAGGCCTGGTTGCCCCCAACTGCCCTCCCTTGTAGGCCTGGTCCCTCCCAACTACCCTCCCCTGCTGGCCTGATCACCCACAACTGCCCTCCCTTGCAGGCCTGGTCCCTCACAACTGCCCTCCCTTGCTGGCCATCTTGTGGTGGCCATCTTGTGTCCACATGGTGGCAGGATCTTTGACCACATGGGGGCAGCCATCTTGTGTGTTGGAGTGATGGTCAATCTACATATTACTCTTTTATTAGATAGGATAGAGACCTGGTGCACAGGTGGGGGCCAGCTGGTTTGCCCTGAAGGGTGTCCCGGATCGGGGTGGGGGTTCCCTTGGGACGTGTGGCAGCCTGGGTGAGGGGCCTGTGGTGGTTTGCAGGCCAGCCATGCCCCCTGGTGACCCAAGCGGAGGCTCTGGTATCTGAGGTTTATTTATCTTCTACAATTGAAATTTTGTAGCCTGGAGTGGAGCCAAGCCTTCTGCTTGCTCCAAGGCAGCAGCCATTTCTGTTAGGATTTATGTATCTTCTATAATTGAAACTTTGTAGCCTTAAGCAGAGGCCTGGGCCGGCCAGGGTGTGCAGAAAGCTTGGCTTCCTCCATTGCTGCGGGCAACCCTAGCCTCCTGCTCTTTCCAGCTCTGTGGCTGCCGCCATTTCTGTTTGGATTTATGTATCTTCTATCATTGAAACTTTGTAGCCTTGAGTGGAGGCCTAGGCTGGCAAGGGCAGGCAGAAAGCTTGGCTTCCTCCATTACCGGGGGAAACCCAAGCCTCCCTCCTACTCTCTGTGGCCATAGCCATCTTGGTTGGGTTTATTTGCATATTCGCTCCTGATTGGCTTGTGGGCGTGGCTTGTGGGCATGGCTTGTGGGTGTAGCAGAGGTACGGTCAATTTGCATATTACTCTTTTATTAGATAGGATAATATAATTCATCTGACTTTGTTCTTGTTCAGGATGTCTTTGAATGTTGTATATGCTTTGCTTTTTATATATATTTTAGAATATGAGTATCTATTTCCACACAAAAGAATACGTGAAAGTTTGTTTGAGATTGTGTTTAATCAAAACAATATTGAATTTCCCAGTTCACTAACATGTTATTTTCATCGAATTAGATCTTCTTTAAATCTCTTAGGAATGTTTTAGAGCTGTTAGTAGAGAGGTCTCATAGATCTTGTCATCAAATTAATCCCTAGATTTTATGAGTACCTTTTATGGTCTTGTAAATGTTATATTAAAATTTCATTTTCAAAGTATTTGCAGCTCATAAATAGAAGTACAACTTATTATTTTATATTGATATTATATTGTCACTACTGAGTACCTATTATGTGCCAGAAACTGAACTAAATGTTCTCTGCTAAAATCATTATAGCAATCTATTTAAGAGACAAGGCAATTGAGGCAGAACAAAATTAATCATATAGCCAAGGACATAAAGCAAATCAAGTTCCAATGCTGAATTAAAACCTAAGTCTTTTTAATGTTAATTATTTATGTCTAAAGCACCGCTTTGTTTATGTCATAACATGGGGGCCTCAAGTATCATATCCTGGAAGGTTTAATCATACCAGTCATTGGATTTCCATAGTAGATCCTTGAGTAGAGAAATAACATTTGAAAGAGATGGACTAAGGAGTCTATACAGATGGAGGTGGGAAGAATGAAGGGAATAGGGTGATGAGAGACAGACTACATATTGTCAAACATCTCACACACTGCCACCTCCAATTTGACTATTTCTTTAAGTTCACCAAGAGTGAAGTTTCATGCAGTCACTTTGGGAAACAGTTTGATAGTTCTTCAAATGATTAAACATAGAGTTTTCATAGGACCCAGCAATTCTACTAGTTACGTACCTAAGAGAAATGAAAACATATGTCCACACAGAAAACTTGTATGCAAATGTATTATTCATGTAACCAAAAGATAGAAATAATCCAATGTCCATCACTGATGAATGGATGAGCAAAATGTGATATATCCAAATAATAAAATATTTTACCTTAAAAATAAATAAAGTACTAATGCATGTTATGTAACATGAATAAGCCTTGAAAACATAATGCTAAATGAAAAGAGCCAGTCATAAAAGACCACATATATTATTTCATTAATATGAAATGTCCAGAATAGATAATCTATATAGACAGAAAGTAGATCAGTGATTGCTTAGAGCTGGGAGATGGGGGGAACAGAGGACCAATATATAACTGGTATGTGATTTCTTTTTGAGGTGATAAAATTGTTCAAAATTGACTGTGGTAATAGTTGCATATATTGCTAAATACAGTAAAAGCCACTATATTCTACCCTTTCTTTTTTAAAAAAATGTTAAGTTAAATTTATTGGGGGTGACCGTGGTTAATAAGATTATATAGATTTCAAGACCATATGTTGAGACCCAAAACTACCCTCAACAAATTTAAGAAGATTGAATCCAACACTTTATTTTTTAAAGTACTTTTATTGATTTTAGAGAGAGGGGGAGAGAGAGGGCTAGAAAGATAGAAGCATCAATGGGCTGTCTCCTGCACACCCCCTACTGGTGATTGAGCATGAAATCTGGGCATGTCCCCTGACTGGAATAGAACCAGTGACCTCTTGTTTCATGGGTCGACACTCAATCACTGAGCCATACAGGCCAGGCAAATCCTACACTTCAAATGTGTGGATTGTATAGTATGTGAATTATCCTATCTAATAAAGAGGGAATATGCTAATTGACCCTCATGCCATCCCAAAGATGGTGGCACCCACAGCCAATAAGGAGGGAATATGCTAATTGATTGCCACGCCCTCAAAGATGGTGGCGCCCACAGCCACAAGATGGTGGCGCCCAGTCCCCTCAGCCCCGCTGGGGTGGCAGGCAAGTGGCAAGCCTTGGATGGTGGCTGCCCAGCTGCCCAGGGCCAGCCCGAGGCACAGGCAAGCCTCAGATGGCAGCTGCCCAGCTGCTCAGGGCTGCCCGAGGCTCAGGTAACCAGGGCCAGCCAAGGCTTGCACTGCCAGCAGGACAGCAGCAGAGGTGTGATGGAGCGTCACCTTCCCCTGATCGCTGGGTCGCCTCCTGCCCCTGAGGGCTCCCGGATTATGAGAGGGGGCAGGCCGGGCTGAGGGAACCCCGCTCCAGTGCATGAATTTTCATGCACCGGACCTCTAGTATCTTGATAAAGCTATTAAAATGAAAAGAATTAAATCCCTGTTCTTTTTCATAGCCCAATGCCTGCCACCTAATAGATGCCCAATACATACCTGTAAAGAAAGAATAAATTCACTAGTCACAGGCCCCATTGTGTCCAGGTACTGGGCTACAAGGAGGGAGAAATGTTTTAAACATATGAATAAAGTAACTCCCTTCCCCTTATTTATTCAACCATGTAATAAATCACTCAGAACACCACTTACTGGTCCTGGCTTCATTTAACTAAACCCTTTACATACTTGGGGACTCTTTCTGGAGTACTGTTGCCATCCATTACTGCTGTCATTTTCAGCATTGCTTTGCACTGCCTTCACTAGGTCACCTTCCTTTCCTAGCTTGTTTCTAATAGTATTCTAGAAAGCAACCTTGAGAGGCTGACAGATGAGAAGATCCAGGGAAGCAGAAAAGGATATGGCTAGACTCCACAACAGAGCTACAAGATCACTAAATACAATAACTAATCTTGTATCCCTTGACACACTTGCCTTCCTAATTTTCAACTAACAAAAAGAAAATCTATTGACTGCCTCAGTAGGGAGTACTGCAATCTATATCACAGATATGGGTCATGCATCTTTTTCCCCAGAGAGAATAAAATGGCAATATCACTCATGCTGTTTTGTGTTTGTTTCTTGCTCTTTTAAGCCCTTTTAATCCTAAAAAAGTTATAATAGAAAGGGACCTTCAAAATTCTTTAGTCTTGTGCTTTCCAAACATTACTGTGACCCACCTGAGGTATTTTGTGTGTTTTTTTAATTCATCTAACCAGAGGTCTCTTTTAATAAAAGGGAAATACTTTTGCAAAGAACATATTCCCACTGGCCATTGCTTCCTGGTCTCCCTTCTTCCCTCCAGAAAGTCTTTCTCAATGCTGTATTTCATTACTGACTGCAGAGTCTCAGGCTTCATCACATCTCCTCTCAAATACCCTCTTGTGCATTCTCCTCCATTTGCTAATGTGAGGAGCAGGGTGGGGAGAGAGTCAGCAGAACTTCATTTGGCCAGCTGGTCTGCAGGTCCTAGGGCAGGAGGCCAAAAGCCTGCCACGTCCCATTTGTTTTCCTTCCAAGGCCACTGCACTGACTGTAGATAGATGTCTGGCCGGCTACATCTGAGGATGTTTACCCCATGCTCACCCATAGATGGCTTTACCAAGTCCTACAGCATAAATCAGACTTCTTCCCAAAGCCTCAACTTCTAACTAACTAGATCACAAGAAGTTATAGCTGAGTAGATATGACCATTACGATTTATACCAGCTAGGCAATGTGGACAACACTTAAAACACCTCATTTAAGCCTCATACCAACCCTGTAAAGTAGGCATTATCCCACCTCTCATTCTTTAAATGAGTAACCCATGGTCACACAGCTAGTAAGACATGGACGTGGTATTAAAATCCAAGTAGAGTCTGACTCCACAGCCTGTGTTCTTCCCTACTGGGCTATAAAAACTAATGGAGATAATATTGTTATTGAGGATAACACCACCGACAATAAGAAAATACAACCAGTATGGCAAGTGCTTTCTACACACAACTTTTTTGAACCTTCGCAGTTCTTCATGGGATGTGATATCAATATCTCACCTAAAGCTCAGAAGAATTGAGCTTAGAGAGGTCCAGCAATGTGCTCAGTACTACGCAGCTGAGACAGCACCAGGAAGGGGCCCATTCTTCCTAGCTCTGGCACCCGAGCTCTGACCAGTTACTACCACTAGCATCCTATTTTCAAGGGAAACAGGGGCTCAGAGAAGGAACTCTTCAGTCCCCTATTTCGAGA
Source organism: Plecotus auritus (assembly GCF_963455305.1). NCBI lineage: Eukaryota > Metazoa > Chordata > Mammalia > Chiroptera > Vespertilionidae > Plecotus > Plecotus auritus. The sequence goes on from NC_137773.1 coordinate 20,343,953, forward strand.
ATAAGTCAACTTAGCACTGACATCTCTCAAGCCTGGTTACCAACTCCTCGAAAAGTGCCCTCTTCTTAGTACTGTCTATGAGAACACATAACCAGACTTCATTTCAAGAAGCAGAGGAGTGTTCTGAGAAATAGTGGGGTACAGAGTGGCCTTGGAGCCAGAAAATAAGAATGGAGCCGTCCATTAGCTGCTTCACTTTGACCTAGACACTGAACTTGTCTCAGGCCCCTCCTCTTCCACTAGGGAACTTATTATATGATTGGGAAGTTTTGCCCCTAAGGACTATTCCAAGACAGTGTGTAGGCAAAAGCTGAATTAGGCTGTAAAATATTAACTGCTATCATTTAAGACTGAATAGATCTTTATGGGTCAAAGTAATAAAAAGTGCCTTAATTGAGAAGGTGGCACCTAAGGTTGTCTCTAAAATATATGAGAATAACAACTATATATATTTTTACTATGTTCTTATTCTGCATCAGATCCTGAGATGGGTAATTTACATGAATGATTTTAGTTTACTGTAAGGAAAACTCATACATTTACTATTATTGAAGCTCCTATTCTAGAAAAATAGAAACTGGGGCCCTGAGAGGTACAAGGTTAAAGAGCTGGCAGGTGCATAGTGCATTTAAACTTGGGGATTTAGACTCCATCACTGCACCATGTTGCCTCTTTGGATAGACTGAAAAGACAGTAACGGGGATGGCTTCAATGAAAGCAAGAGGCATCCAGGCACCGGTGGAGTGAAATTCTCTGCAGCAACTAGCAATACGTGTGTTCCCTATAATGATGACCTGGTTGTATCCTGTGCTTTTAGGCAGGGCAAGTATCATCACCACTGTGCATTTGAAAGGGATGGAAGTACACTCAAGGTCATTTATGTAACTACCTCCTTCTCCCACCGCAGAGCTTCTTCCTTAAGCCCTTGCCTTGAAGCACTGTTCAAATTCACGGACATCCGGGCCTCAGGTAATAACTGCTCAGTCTACCTTACATATATATGTTTTATAGACCACAGATTGAAATAAATAAGGGTGCCAAGACATATTAAAGTTCTTTCAGAGAGAGCAAACTTCATGTACATAAAGTTACTGGAAATCTACCATCCAAGGCCTTGGGCAGTAACATAAACACATAACCAAATGGAAATGGAAATGCATGGCCTTTCCTGTTCAATGAAGCATCAAAGCTGGAAGAAGCCTTGGAGGTCAGCTCATCCAAACCACCCATGTTACAGACACAAAAACCAATTGAGGATCTAAGAGTAGAATGACTTGCACAAGATTCCACAGGTGGCCATTCTGAACGTAAGCTCACACCCAGTCTCCAGACTTGCAATTTACGGCTCTTTCTTTCTTACTATGCTGCCCCCTCCCTCACTTCACTGTTAGGTCTAATCCATCGCTTCTCATGAGAATTACTTGTCCGTGTCTCTGAAGCCATAACCTCTGAAACCATCACTTTTTAAGCCTTTGTCCCTCATTAAGACATTCTCTTTGCTGATCTTTTCACCCTGGGCATACTAGGTTCCCTCAGAGGGAGGCACTGGAGGGTTCTCACTAACTGACAAGATGCTGATGTGAGTGACACTTGCAGGTGCAAATGTGCCCATCCTACTGAGCTGGCCCTGGTTACACCAGACAGAATAGGCTCCTCTTTGACAGAAAGCCTAAGAGAATTTGAAGCAGGGCAAGTGTGTGGAGAAGGAATAGCCTGCTGTGAGCTGAACAGCTTCTCAATATAAAAACCCATTTGATTTCACATAATGGAGGCTGAGAGGGCTCAGAGTGAATGATGGTTGAGTTCATTTACATTTTAAATGAACACAACATTTGCCTAGGGGCAATGCTTCCTCCCAATAATGGAATCTGAAAAACACAGCACTTCTTTTAAAAAAAAAAAAACAAAAAAAAAAACTTTTCCTTAAAGCAATAAACAAATATATGTCTGCTCTCCAAACTATTGCTATCTATATATCTTTTAAGCATAAAATCAAGATTGTACCTTCAAGGAATGGCTGATCTGAGAAGCATTTCCACATGTTAATAGACTGAGTGACTCTTAGGAATCTCTTTACTTAAAATGTAAAGAATTCTCACTGGGGACAGACTCCCCAGCCAGACCTCCAGCGCCCCTTCCCTAACAGGGGAAGAGAGAAAAAGTAACATTGGCAAGAATGGTTCCACAGATGTTTCAGTGATTTCCAAGGTACTTCCATAGAGAAAAATCCATTCTCTTTGTGATGCCCAAGGCCACATGAACTGAGTGTGCTCCACCACAGAGTGTGGGTCACTCAATAGAATTTCATTAGAATCATTTGAGAACACCAAGGATGAATTTTATGATATGTGAATTATATCTCAATAAAGCTGTTTTTTAAACAAACAAACAAACAAATAGGTTTGAGTGTCTAGTAAATGCTGTATCAAAGATAGTCATCACTATCACTGTTTTTATTATATATATATATATATATATGTATATATATATATATATATATATATATATATATATATATTATTACAGATTATTTATCTACTGTGAGAAGAATGAATTATTTGGGGGAAATTAGGTAAGAGGTGACTGAGTATCTTAATGCAAGAAAAAATGGTGACCTGAATGAGGCGACTGTGAAGATGAAAAGAAGTGGTAGGATTCAAGATAAATTTTGAAGCAGAGTACCCATGGTGTAAAACAGGGGTGGGGAACATCTAGCCTGTGGGCCATATAAGGCCCAAGAAATAATATGGTCTGGCCCTGCTAAGGCATTAGGGATGAGTTAATTAAATGTTTGACCAAATATAGCAGGCTAATTATTAAGCTGATAATCTTGTATGGCCTACAAATGATGCTATAAATATCCAAATGGCCCTTGGCAGAAAAAATTATTCCTTGACCCTGGTGTAAAAGAAAGTGTCACAGGATAGTAAGAAGCTAGGAAGACTCCTGGGCAAGTGGAATAGAGAAACTAAGGCAAGAAAATTAAATGAGGCCAAACAGTTTCGGCAGATTTCAGCCAGCTTGCAGCAACCAAGCAGCTTCCCCAACCAAGGACACTTGAGAACAAATGGTTAATACTTCTCCTCCCTAACCAGAGAATTCATAGTTTAAATCACCCTGGAACTGCTAAGGCAGGAGGTGGGGGAGGAGGAAGGAAAGAAGGGAGAGTTTTCTCTCACCCACTAAACAATGAAGTCAGCCATCTTGGGGAAAGGGGAAAGGGGGAGTTTATCTCACTCACTGAGCAAAGAAACCAGTAGTCTTAGGGCTTGCCAAGATAAAATTTGCCAGATGTTCTCATAAATTCTTGGAAAGCCACAACAAAGTAAAACCTTGAAATCCAGTCTGTGCCCTAGATATCCGGCAGAGGAAACTTGAAAACTATACACAGAAAAGTATAAAATTTTAAACATCTACCAGGCAGGGTGCTCAGATTAGTTGAGTGCCCACCTGTGCTCCATGCCAGGTGCATTTTGATAAAGTTGTTTGCCACACTTCCTTAATAAATTTGCTTGCTTTACTACAATGCTGCTGTCCAGTCTCACTCCTTTGAAATCTTTCCTATGAGACTGACAAGAATGGAGAAGGGAACAGCTCTATCCCTTTGAACTCAGGGGGCTGTCTGATAACATCTTTTCTGGTGTTCCTGGTTTCCCATAACAAAAGCACCATGCTTGAGTAGGATTTCTGAGTGACTAAATGCCTGTAATGATCCTTAGTGAACAAATAACTACCAACTCCCCCAGTAAATACAGCTGCTAGTAGTTGAGACCCCTTGAGTATAGAGACTATTTTCTTTTCCTGTCCAATAGTTGACCCAATAGTTTTCTCAATCAGATACCTCTGGAGCTTGAAATAAAAGCTAAAAGACAACATTTCTTCAAGCTGATAGGTCTAAATGTTTTCACTGGGCTAGTCTTGAGGACTTCCACATTGATGAAGTACAGCTTGAAGGAGTGGAACCAATTTAGGCCCATGATCCAAGGGAGTGTGGTTGCCTTTCTTGTTCAGCAAATATTGATTGATTAGATCTTGAAATTCAAGTAAAGAATCAAAGTGAGTGAGCGCTTGGTTCATCCTGCAGTTAGCAAGGGAACATTAAGCCCTCAGTTCAAAAGGAGGAGACAGCTGCCCAAGTGCATGGAATTCCAGGCCATTTCCTGTCAGTTGTAAATGTAAGCCATGGTATTGAGAGTCTTCAGTGATTTCCATGCAATGCTTTAAGTTAGCTGAAGTGGGCTGGACAGGTAATAATTAAGACCACAGAGTTCTTGTCCTCCACTGTAATGATCCTCAGGGGAAAATGCCTGAATTGAACCATAATGGATTAATGATTATGTATGAAAATAAGGGGTTGAAAAATCCCCCTACCAAATTAGGCATTAAAAATAAAGTCATCCCATATATGAGACTCTTGAAAGTAATGAGAATGAGATAATGAGATAATTAGTGCTAATAATATTCTAAGCTGTGCAAATTCATATTCAGTTTCATTTTATTCGCACTACTCCATGAGGCAGTTAGCATTATTGTCCACATTTTGAGAGAACCAACATCCCACTTATTAAGTGGTGGAGCTGGGATTCAAATCCATACTATCTTATTCTAGAACAGGTAAGAGGTACATTCCCAAAGATAATCACTGCTTTCTTTCAGTTCAATATGAAGATATCCAAGATCATGGCATGTTGAGCCCCTTCATGTCTTTTGACCAACCTCAATCATTCCTTCAGCTGATTTTTTAAATATATTTTTTTATTTGAGAGGAAGGGAGAGGGAGAGAGAGAGATTGAAACATCAATGATGAGAGAGAATCATTGATTGGCTGCCTCCTGCACACCCCACATTAGGGATCAAGCCCGCAACCCGGGCATGTGCCCTGACCAGGAATCGAACCATGACCTCCTAGTTCATAAATCGATGCTCAACAACTGAGTCATGCCAGCTGGGCAATTGATACTTTTTATAGCTTAATATGTCTCAGGAATTTGATCCATCAGTAAACTTGAACACAGTGCCCATCAAAATGTCAAGCAATGAAAAGTAAAAAAGATATGTGCATAGTTCTCTGTTAGACATTTTAAGTCAAATACAAAGATCATATAGGATTTAGCTCTGAAATAATCTTTGAAAATAGAGAAATAACCAAGCAATCTTGTAGAATACAATCCATGGTAGCATATAATTATATGCTCTACTGTGTGGTCCAGAAAATGTTTACTGGGAGAAATAAGAAAATAATACTTAAGAATCCATTTTGAACACCTTCACAAATGGATATGATTATAAAGCTCCATTTCAGTAACCACCAAAATTCTACCTTTTCTTGACTGGCAGTGAAGAAATTTGGTGATCAGAAAGGAAGAATCTGTTTACCTTAAGATTAATTTCATGTCCTATAGAACTCATAAAAGAATCTCACGAACTGTTTCCACCTTTTGGAATTGTAGAATTATGGAATAATAAGGCAATTCATAAGATATGAGAAGGTAAGGACAAATGGAACCTATCTTCAGGATCATGGCTACCCCAAAAAGAAGCAATAGATTTCTTTCTTCTGGCTTGAGAACTAATAATGGGTAGAGAAAACATTGTCATATGCGATTATTAATAGGGGCAATATAGTAATGCAACATTTTTAATGGTCTGTAATTGGAAGGTGGACATTTTGTTGTTTTAGAGTTGTGGAAAGAGATATCAGTAAAGTGGAAACCCAGACACTCTGGCCCCACAGTAGTTTGCTCAGCTGACTTTGAGGTCATTCCTACCATACCCAGGATGGGTTAGACCACTATAATCGCATCCTATACCTGTACCTATTATATTCCATGTCCCTTCTAAAGGAGAGCAGAATATGCCACCCCAAAATATGCCACTTTGGCATATTGATTATTTTTAACTGAAGTTTGCTAAGAAAGAGCCAGTATAAGAAGGACTTTCAGTCCTCCTCTATGCCCCTGAAACCAGTAAATCTCCCCTGAGAAAGGTAGCAGGAGTGTAGAAGGCATCCTTATCACAAGAGATAGAGAGAGAGGGAATTTAGGGCTGAAAAGGCTAAACAAATCTTGTTACCTCTTCACTAATTTACTACACTAAACCCAAATCCTTTTGTCTTATCAATTCTTCACATGTGTATTATTTTCTTGTCTAAAGGGCGTAAAATCTGCCTGCTTTGGTCATTTCTATGGGCTCTTGTACTATACATACAAATTTAAATTTTATTTTCTCCTGTTAATTTGTTTTATGTCCATTTAATCATTAGGCCAGCCAAATAACCTAAAAGGTAAGAAGGGAAACATTTTCCTCCCCTACACTTCCTGTAGTACTCCAAATTATTCATTCCCTCTAGATAAACTCATGAAATCCAGTCACCTGTTTGAAGACTGCCTGATATTTTTACCCACCTTGATGAATTCCTCCTTTTTTGAACTAATAAAACTTAGATAGCTTGAGTCCTTCAATATCATCGCTTCATTACTCCCCTGAACTAATCTGACTTCCCAAGTTTAAAAAGACAAGTCTGTATCTTCTACCTCTCAGGTACTTCCAGTAGGGCCTGGTACAAATATGGACACATAATAGGTTGTCAGCAACAGCACAAATAATTTAGGTTTCCATAAATAGGTTACCAGGTACTCTTATATACCTTATTCAGTTGAATTCTCACAATAACCTATTAATGCCATTGCTGAGAAAACTAAAGTTGAGTCATTTAAATGATGAACTTCAAGTCTCACAGGTATGAAGTAGCATGAGCCTGCCTCCCCAAGACCCGAGCCTGATGTCATTAGGTGTCTATTTACATGATCTCTCAGTACTCTAGACTTCTATTTCATCTCCATAGAATGAATATATCAGCAATTATTTGTTGTTTTTACTCTCTTTAAAAGTCTATAAACTCCGTAAGGACAGAACTCTGTCTGCTTTCTATACTCGCTCATACATATTGGCACAAACTAAATACATGTGGAAGAAAGAGGAGGGAAGAGAGAAGGAATGGGGGTATTGAGAAATGTCAGCCTAGACATAATCAGAAACTTGGGTTTTAAGTTCTTCTATATATTTTGTGCATTTAGGCAAATTCTGCTAGACCCCTTCTGTGGAGGTGGAGAAGAGAATGAAAGGAGAAGGTGAGAGATCAGAAGAGCATGATTCCACACACGATTCCCCCAGTGAGCAGAGTGCCCAGGAGAGTGTGAGATGGGAGACAAAGTGACTGTTTCCTTAGCAGGTCACCTTCTCACCTGCACCTCACTGACTGAGCATTCTACAAGGATTTATGTTATTTACACTTAAAGACACACTGTACTTTTTTTTCATATAATACAACCCTGAGAATACTTCATCTGTATTCATTTAAAAATTAGGAACCTGCTTTGTAACCAGAGGAAAAAAATGGTCCTGTTGGACTTTTGAAGTATTATGCCACCTGCCTAGGACATTTTCAAGGATGGTTTTAACTAAACTCGATTTTTGCTCCACACACTGACTTGAGAGCCAGCTCTTCTCAGATGAGACTTGACTGCCTCATTAGTCTTCATTGATCTACTAGTTCCACTAACCTTTCCTTTTACATAACACCTTGCAATGCTATAATCTTATAACAGAATTTTCCTCTATTGCCTATTGCTTCTTTCTGACTCACAAAATATTTGTTAGGCTAAATAGAAACCACCCTTCCCATCGGGATACCTATAAAAAATTACTGGCTAAGAACTTCAAAACAAATGAAAATCTCTCATACACCTTTGAATTGCATAGGGTATTCTGTAAAATCAATACAGATAATTATTTGACTTTGGGTAGTGGACATATAGTGCAATATACAGATCTTGTATAATAGAAATGTACACTTGAAACCTATATGATCCTATTAACCAATGTCACCCTGATAAATTTAATAAAAAAGAAAAAATCAATACAGTTGCAATGCTACCTGGAAAAGGCTACTCATCTCAAAAAGCAGATTATCTCCTATTGAAGCTACAAAGTTAATTAATTATTTTATAGAGAAGAGTTGGTTTTCTTCCATATCTGAGATTTGATTTTCAAGCCCAATCCTTCTATTGTCTTATGTTATTTCCCTGGGCAATTAACTCCCCATCTTTGAACTTGATGTCCTAATCAATTTAAAGAAAGGTCAGAGGAAGTAATATCTCTGATTGTCTCATGCTTGGCAAGGTGACTTTCTACTCCAGATACCTCATAAGTATATGAGTCAAAACAGTGTATCAATATCCAGACAGGTTCCTAGCCCAACTAAAACTCTCCAATAGCCCTGACCGGTTTGGCTCAGTGGATAGAGAGTATTGGCCTGTGAACTGAAAGGTCCCAGGTTCGATTCCAGTCAAGGGCATGTACCTTGGTTGTGGGCACATCCCCAGTAGGGGGTGTGTAGGAGGCAGCTGATCGATGTTTCTCTCTCACTGATGTTTCTAACTCTCTATCCCTCTCCCTTCCTCTCTGTGAAAAATCAATAAAATATATTTAAAAAAATAAAAAAAAATAAACTCTCCAATAGAGAATTCAGTGTTACCACTATTCTGTAACCATGGACCTGGGCTGGAAAGATGGAAGTTAAAATAGGAGACTATGGAGGCTAATATAGGAGAGCAATGGAAAATTTTTATTTGGCATGTATGTCAGGTGGGAGTAAACTTACCAAGACAACTCCTGGGGCTAACCTTAAGTATATAATGAAAAATAAATTCCCACACAATTGGATTTGGGGGTTGTCCAGGCCAACTAACAATATATTTCACAACCCCAGATACCCTTCAGAAATGTTACCTGTAAGGATTGATCATTCTGAGCTGATGTGTCTTCTAACTTCCCTGTTAGACAGCAAATCCTATTGGCAGGGCAGCCCCTTAAACCTGTGTTTGTTATTTAGGGGCAGGGGTGTAGGAATACAAAGCTAGATGTTGGACACAAAAACCACATTTCATAATTTGCCAAGGTTACCTCCCACACTTAGGCCTCTAGAGGTGCATTTCATATGGCTGTCGCCTCCCAGGAAACTTCCCACTCCGACACATTTTTGTTATCTGAATCCTCACAGAAGGCAAAGCCACTTCATTCTGTTGCTGAGAGAGACTTCAGTGCTAGAAACTTAAAATGCACAGGAATTCAGGGCAGGACCCTAGAGCAGAGGCATGGCTGGATGGGAAGCAAGGGAAACTTTACCCAGTTAAGCCTTTAAAGAAATAAAAATAAAGACATGCATGGAAAAAGCCTTTGCTAATACCCTGATGAAAAGATATCAGAGGAGAGAGTGTTAAGCAAGACCTTAAGAATCACAGAAAATATAGCAAATGTTGGTACCTGTTCATGTGAATACACTCCCATCAGTCAGCAGTATAGAGAGTGCTCAACCTACCAGCTCCTTCCGAAGGCCACCCTCCCATATAGATCCTAGCTATAGCTTTGCCCAAGAAATCACCAACCCTAACCCTCACATTTACATTTGGGATGACTGAGGCATAGCATAAAAAACAGCTATTTGCTTATGGTCACAAAACTAGTTTTAGAGGTAAAAACAGGAACAGAATTTGGTCTTTCCTGTGTACAACTTTGCCGGTAGCTCTGTGAGTGACGGGGTCTTAAATTATACTTATTCTCCCATGAACAAATTTTTTTTCAGAAGCATGCCAAGCTGTGAGTAGTGACAAAATTCAGTAGGAGTCATTCATTTCATTTTCAAGACAGACAAGTACCAAGGTGCCTAATTAAAAACCAAAAAACTTGGAATTATCTGGCCCTTTCTGCCAAGTGCAGAAATTCACACTGATTCATGTCAGTTCCCTTCCCATAATCACATCTTCCATTTATAATTGCTAAATATGCCAGGTTCGCAAAGTTTCCCCCATTTGAGTGCCCTATGCGAATTTGTGAATAAATACCATTCCTCCAACTGTTCTATATGAATACAAAAAATATCCATATCAGCACAGACTACACAAATTTGGGGCCAGAGGCATGTGATGCAGCAAAGAATAGCACTAACTCAGGAGTCAGAGTGTAGGTGTGTGGATATGTCTCATGTGTATGCTTGCCATAGGACTTTGGGGACCCCAGTTACCTTCTCTGAGCCTAATTTTGATCCCCAGATTGGGAGAAACTAGACTTTCCATGTTCCTCTCATGGATAACTGGGAGAATCATATGAGATCACGGATAACTTTAAAAAAAAAATCTGTTCATGATCCTTATTTTGAAAATAAAGAAAATATATATAAAGAAAGACAGGTCTTTGAAGCCAGGAAACCTGGTGCCAAATGATAGGGACTGAGTTCCAATCTTCCTACAAACTCACTTCCACTTTTTCCTTGGGATGCAATATCTCCGTCAGTAAAATGAGGAGTCAAGATTGAATGATCTTCTATGTCTCCTCTAATTCTAATTGAGCCTTTGTAGCATTATTAAACAGTACTATCATTTTAGTGTGATTTGAAGTGGAGTTATACCAGTATTTGAATTAATCCTCTGACTGCCTTCAGAGCCAGGGTTTGTCCACTGTGGTGTGAAACATAGGATTATGATCCAGAGAAGTAAAACTTGGCATCTGTAACAACTGCAAGCGATATGAGGCCCTAAGTTGGATCACAGAGCAATAACAAAAAAATGAGTGAGAAACTGGTAAAATCTGAATAAAGTCTATAGTTAGTTGATAGTGTTTTTCCAATGTTAATTTCTTGGTTTTGATAGTTGAAGTATATGGTTAGGAAAGACGATAACATTAAGAGAAGCTGGATGAAGTGTTCATGGGAACACTCTGTACTAACTTTGCAACTCTTGTGCAAACCTAAAGTTATTTCAAAATAAAAACCTATATCCCATGGGAATCACCTCAAGGGCATGTTGAAAATGTAAATATCTCCAGTTCCAGAGACCTGGGGATGATAGTCCTGGAAAAGGGTCCAGGAATCTGCATCCTAATAGGCACACAGGAGGATCTGATGGGATTACCCAGGGCTCATACTTGGAGAAACCCTGATCTAAAGCAGCTGTCACCAACCTTTCAGACCTCATGGACCACCAGTGGTCCGCAAACTACCAGTTGGCAACTGCTGCTCTAAAGGATCAGCAACTGGTCGCTATGATGCTCATTGACCACCAGGGGGCAGATGTTCAATGCCGGAGCTGCCCCCTGGTGGTCACTGAACTCCCACAGCAGAAGCGCTGCTCAGCTGACTGGGATGAGCAGGAGCGGCTCCTCCCCAGATGCCTGCAGGCCATGCTGTGGGACCCCACGGGTGCACAGACCCATGCACCGGGCCTCTAGTTTATAATAAAATAAGTGATAATTAGAGATGAATAAATGAAGACTAACAACCTGAGGCTGTAAAAAGACTCTTGGATGAGATCTTGATTTGGGTACTACCTCTATCAGTGGATGCATAAAATTAGGCAAGTTATCAATCTGCTGGGCCTCACATTCTTCATTTATTAAGCCAGAAGGTGGAGCTATGGATGGATTTCTGGATGTCCAGCATGGTAAACAGTAGTCCCTAAAACCATACACTGGCAGCCACCAGTCTCCCCCAACCCCTCTGCAACTTCCTTTCCTCTCATGGCACTGCTCACCAGCCCTGGACTTCGTGTGGTGTCCTTAGCAGGCATGCAAGTGTCTGGCCCTGCAGTGAGTTAAACATAGTCACAAAGAAGACACAACAATGTTGAAAAACACAGCCACCATAACAAAGTCAGCAGCGGGGGACATTAGATTTTGAATTTGCTTTATTGAGTGGAGACGCAGACTGTAGTTCTGATTTTCGCTGCATGAAATAGAAATCCTAACTTCCATCTGTAAAGACTCTGGGGAAAGGAAATGAGGTCTTTGGCTCTAGTCCTTTCATTAGAGAGCAGTTTTGTATCAGATGAGGCCACAGACTTGGAGCCACTGTCTCTACCGAGACCCCATCCAGACGAAGGAAGAAGATGGATTTGAGTCAGCTCAGAGCCACTGAAGTTAATAGTGGCCCTGGCTAGAGTCATGGGGCTGCCCCTTGCTTGCTGTTAATCATGTGTGTGCGCACACACATTAGCAAGAGTACAAACCTCTCAAATCAGAGGGGAAGGAGGAATATATCCAAATAAAAATTCCTATAGGGCAGATAATATGCCAACCTCACTCCATTCTAATTTTCTTGACCTGGCTCAACAGTTTAGATAGATCAATGTTTATGTTTGTTTTTAAATACATTTTTATTTATTTCAGAGATGAAGGAAGAGGGAGAGATAGAAACATTGAAGATGAGAGAGAATCATTGATTGGCTCCCTCCTGCATGCCCCCTACTGGGGATCGAGCCAGCAACCCAGACATGTGCCCTGACCAGGAACTGAACCATGACCTCCTGGTTCATAGATCGATGCTCAACCATTGAGCCACACGGGTCAGGCATAGATAATGTTTTTAATGGTACCTATAAATCAACTCTAGATTTTGTTTGCCCTTACAAAGAGTTTACCAAGAGAAACATATGACACTAATATTTTCTAAGTGTAAAAAATTCTACTTGTTATTCCAGAGCATGATTCTATAGCATCTTGGTCTCCTCATTTGTAAAGAGAACTAATAACATCTACAAAATTTAGTTTGAATCTTGACAATAATCCTAGGAATTTATTTTACGTGAAATTATCCACATATAAATTTAAAAGGATGTGAATTTAATACCTAAATTGAGATTCAGGTAGTTGGTGCAGGAGCTGGGATTTAAATCCAAACCCAACAACTCTAAAGCCCACACATCCACTAGAATGACTCCAGGGAACCACTGTTAACTCTGGTGCTTTTCCTGAAAGCCAAAATGAATTTATGTCTCCAAAACATAAAAAGAAGAGAAAAAATGGTACTCTTCTTTTATATCTGTTTTGTCAGTATGATAGTTTATGACTAAGTACAGTTTTCTTAGGATGAAATGTGTTAGGTATGTAGACTCAGTCCCCATGACTTCTGGGAACTGCAATCTATCCCTCGGTGATAGAAACGATTCTACTCTAAGCCCAACCATTAACTTACCTATATCTATACCAATCTTCACCTTCATTCCTCCAGTCTTGGAAAATAACATACTGTGGTATTCCCTCCAGAAGCTGCTCTTTCTTGTTCCTATTTAACCCTTTGATTACAAATATTCAACTGCATGTTGAAGGGCATCATTGAGCTCTCCCATAGCTGCCTGAAATACAGCTTGTCAGGGCTGTAAGTCTGAGAGTCATCCCTAAATTATTTTTATCTCACCTTTTATATATAATATAATCATTCGACTAATCAACCCTTATGGATCCTACTGATCTTGGCTTCTAAACACTCTTGAATCTGATCCCTGAATCCTCAGTGCCTTCCACTGCTGCCTTATTTGTGGATATGGCTCCTCATTGGAACAGCCTCCTAATGATATCATGGCCTCTGGTATTATCTTCTAACCATTTTCCTACGTGGTCCCCAGAGGTATTTACATCAAATGAAAACCTGAATGCATTGATGCCTTGCTTCCCTGGATACCTATTGATCTACTTTTCCAACCTCATCTCTCACTTGAGCACCACATCTACATAGAAGAACTCACTCTTGGCCTTCTCTTTTAAGCTTCAAAAATTCAAATTTCTATGTAATTCTCTCTCTCTCTCTCTCTCTCTCTCTCTCTCTCTCTATATATATATATATATATATATATATATATATATATATATATATATATACATATATATATATATATATATACCTCCATAACTCAGCTCATATTATATCCTCTTATTGAAACATCCTTTAATTCCTCCCTTTTCCCACTGATAATTCTTCACCTAATTTCGCTTTCACTTCTGAATTTACAACACAATTCTAAGTAATCTATGGATTAAATAGAGAAGTCACTGATATATAAACTTAATAGAGAAAATTGATGATACCAAAAGCTAGTTCTTTGAAAAACATCTTTATAATTGATAAACCTCTGACATAAATAGCCAGATATATAGATTAAGTAGCAGGAATAAAAAGTGGAAATCCAGCATAGATTCTACAGACATTAAAATAAGGGAATATTACATTACTATACATGTAAATTTAACAACTTAAATAAAAGTTACCAATTCCTCAAAAAAAAACAAGAAAAATTCTAGAAATATTAACTAAATTTAATCAATTGTTAAAAGTTTTCATAAAAATAAATCTCCAGGCCCAAAGGGTTTCTCTGATAAATTCTACCAAATATTAAAAGACCAGATAATATCAATTCTACAGAATGTTTCCAGAAAACGCCTGAAGATAAGGGAACAATTCTCTATTTGTTGTATAAGATCTGCATTATCCTAATATCAAAAATAAACACGATATTGATTACCTCCCACTGTGAACTCTACAACACTCAGGGTCTACACTAAGCATGTCAAACTCGAGCCGCGAGTTTGACATGCTTGGTCTACACTGTTCAAAATTATGGATATCATATTTTCTGTTGATGAGGAGGTGTAACAACTGCAGCTCTCAGATATTGCTGGCAGGAATGCAAAATGATACAACTACCCTGGAAATCAATTTTTCAGTTTCTTACTAAGTTAGCTATATACTTAGCATGTGCCCTAGAAACACCAGTTCTGGATATTCACCCTAAAGAAATTAAAACTGACTTTCACACAAAAAATCTGTACACAAATGTTTATAGCATCTCTATTCACAATCATGCAGACATAGAATGAAAACAACCCAAATATATCTTTCATAACTGAATGCGTAAACTGTGGTTCATCCACAGAAGGGAATACTACTCAACCTAACAAGCAAACACCAATACAAAACAAACTACAACAAAAAAGCCTGTTGTTATACTTAACAACGTGGTGATGAATCTCAAATGCATTATGCCGAGTGACAGAGGCCAGTCTCAAAGGCTTACATTCTGTGTGATTCCATTTGTATGTCATTCTCATAAAGACAAACTAGAGTATAGAGAATAGATCAGTGGTTGCCAGGGATGAGGGTGTGAGAAGGGTATGAATACAAAGGAATAATATGGAGTTTTATGGGGTAATAGGACTCTCTCCTATATCCTGATTTTGGCAGTACGTGAATCTATATATAGAGTCAAAGAACTATATCCATACAAAAAGTCAATTTTACTGTAATTAAAAATTTAAACTAAAACACAAAATATAAAAGAAAAGCAAAGGGATGTCAAATACAGAAACTTGCCACTAGCTTCTCCCACTTTATCTGATTTACTCCCCTCAAAACAAAACCCCACACTTCACTCCACAATGCTGGGCTTTTATTCATTTATTTGATGAGTAACTTATGTAGCACTTTACTATGTGAAGAGGAAGAAATAATTACTTCTAGATGGGGAAAGGCTAGGAAGAAAACACAGGAAGTTCTATGGGAAATGTGGCATATTAACTGAACACTGAGAAAAATAATTTTAGTGAGAGAAGATGGAGGGGGAAATCTGGACATCTCTCTGTCTGAGGCAGAAAATTACCTGCCTCATTTGAAAAACGCCAGTTTGTTTGGAAGTTGAAAAAGAGATGATTTAGAGATGGAGGGAAAAAGTTACACTGGTAACAGGTCTTGAAAACCTTGAATGCCAGAAAAAAGAGTTTGACCTTAATTTATATTCCCTCTACCTGACAGTAAAGATCATCTCATATCCTATATCTTGGCCTTATCACATGGATCCTTTCATTCTTATTTTACATGATTAAAAGCCAACACTAAGGATTAGAAGATGGCTTTCAGTATTCACTTCATCACTGATTTGTCCTATGAACTTTGACCAATTAATTTCAGCATCTTCTTTTACCATGCATAAAACACAAGAAATCACACTAGCCTTTTCTACTTCGTAAAGCTTATCTGAACAATGAACCTGATGCTAAGTGCACAGGAATGTTTAAAGTATAGTATAAAGCATTTTCTCAAACTGTGGTTGTTGGGTCAGCAACATTAGCACCACCTGGCAATTTATTAGAAATGCAAAGTCTCCCACCCCACCCCAAACTTACTGAATCAGAAATGCTGGGGGTGATGGCCAGTCATATGCATTTAATAAACCCTCTTGGCTTTTCTGATGCATTCTAAAGCTTGAGAACCACTGACATAGAATATTGTACAAATGTACTCCAGTGCCATTAAACTCAAGCTGTGCATACCTCCGTCTACTCTGAGAATGTTACAGACTCACAAAGGGACCAAGTCTTATTTGGAGATAGAAAATGAGACATTCTTCACTGGTGTTTTGCTATTCACAACTCATGAATCTATCAAAGACAGATTTTTCTAGAGGAATAATTACTTTCAGAAATATTCAGCACTCTTGTGTCAGAAGGTCCAGGGATGATTTCTTGGAGGGAAAGAAAACAGGGGATTTTTCTTCACTGATTTCTATTTTGATAAAGTAGTTTTGTTTGAGAGAATTGATGTCAGCCCATTGACCGTCAGTCACATTAAATTAGTGTCAATTTATTCAATGAATCATCGCTAATGTCAACATTTCCCCCTATATCCAAATGCTCTAAAGCGTTAGAAATCCCAGTTGCAGAAAGGACACACAGTAAAAAGACATTGCTCATCAGAGGACAGAGCACAAGTGACAAGGAAGTGGTGAGAACACTTTTCTCTCTCAGTTATACACATTAATAAACACAAATATATTTCTCTTTAATATACTTCAACATGAGGTAACATCAGAATAGATCATTGAAATAGACTGCCTAGGTCCTCTCTCAACTAAACAATCAGAAAAGGAAACTTGTTAATGTCATTTAATCTGAATCATCTTTCATTGATTCAAATCCTTTTTTTCTGTGGTTTGCTTGGTTCAAGTTATCACCATCATCATCACCATAAATATCAATTCTGTGCCTGATTGTGAGATTCCCCTGTTCGCTAATCCTGTCAGGATTAGTTTGAAGTAAACATTTAAATTTAGGAAGAACTCATCTTTGAACTCAGCTTCTACCAGGGTACAAGAAAAAAAATAGGTAGTGAGTCTATTGACCAGAAGCTCCAAGTTTAGTCATGGGCTTGCTATGTGCTTCTAATTACAACCCTGGGCATCAGCTTCCTATCTATATAATAAAAGAGGAGCTAATAATTTCTATAGAAAGAATCTCATAATATTTCTATAACCATTTGCTTTATTTTAATGTCCCCTCACTGTTTTCCACAAAGCATTCAATTTGTCATTCTGCTTCCATTAGCCCTGTCTCCAGAAGAAATAAATCTGGTAAACTCATTACCATTTAGGCCAGGGGTCACAAATTCAAATGCCTGCATGTTAATAAACTTATCATAATTCTTACTGGGTATACAAAAATGTGTACTAAGAAGCTTGTCCTTCAATCAAGTGAAACACTAGCTAGTTACATTGCCTTTGAAAACATATATTCAGGCAAAACACCTGTAGTCATTGTAAAACTTTGAAGCCCCCAGTTTGCCTTCCTTGGTTTAAACGTTGAGTACTTCATACCATAGTCTGTCATATTAAACCCTTTTTTCTCTTTTACAATTAAAATAGAAAATTACTAGACAGGTAAAATGATGTTTGGCTATGATTCGTTATTGACTATTTAAATATGGTTTACTTTTATCAAAGACCTCTTAAATGACATCTTCTACATCGAATCTTTTTTCTACCATAATATATAATCTCTCTCTTTAGCTTACATTTCTATTACATTTACTGTACCTCTGGGTAAAGTGACTAGTATATTCCACCTTGTAGTGAATACATATTAGGTAATAGGGTACTTGTTACACCTTATTTTATATTTGACATCAGGAATTGTGCATTATTACTCTTTAGCTCCAATATAATTTAAAATTCTGCTTCAAATATTTCTAATTCAGCCCCAGAGAAAAGAATGCTAGCAGTGGATTTGTATTCACTGAATTAAAATAACCATGCATAAGTGACTATTCAGGCCTAAACATAAGCACTAATCCTAGTCATCTCCACTGTTATAGATTCCACTCCTACATTTCCATGAAGTAAACATCCTTGTGTCCTACAGATTTCAGTATCCCGTATTCATAGGATTTTACTATTGGGAAAATATGGCAGACATTGGAGAGATAAAAGTCTGCCTGGGTTGAAAGATTAAGGACAAAACAAGAGACAAAACTTTTCAAACACTATAGAACCCTGATTCATTTCTTAAATGTTTTTCCTTTCTTAAGTCCTTGTTTATCAAAGTTATTGTCAGGCTGTGATTAAACACATTGATTACTAACTCCTCCCTGTTAATAAGACCAGCAATCAGTTCTCATAGAAGAAGTCTGATTGCCCCCATTATGAAAGCCTAAATATTCCAGATGGCTTTGCACGGATTCTTGGGTTTTGTCCAGAACCACGGACAGCTCCACTTATTCATTTACAATAGCTTGTGTACAAGTTCTAGCCCAAAAGGTTAGTATGCATTCTTTGTCTAAGAGTTGTCACAATCCCGAATATATAATTTTCTCTCCCACTAAGAGACGCGGTAGCATTTTCAGATGCAGTGTCCACATTTCATGTACCTTACACTTCTCTCTTCGCCATGGCCAAGTTACAGCAAGCTCCTGATGAAGCACGTAAATCGACAACAACAAAAAATAATTCCTGCCAAAATCTCAAGGGAACCTCAAACATGGCATCTTTCTTTTTGTCTCATGACAGAGTTATTTGAGTCATTATTACTGTTTTTTAAGCATCATTATTAGGGGTGTCATTACAGAGGGAAAGAAAAGAAAAAAGGACCTGATCTTAAAATTATCATTAGTAAGACATAAGATTTTAGATAAAGAAAAGAACTGTTAGATTTTTAGTGGAAAAAAATTCTGGTGGTAACTGATTTGTTTAGGGAAAAAATAATTCTAGAAAATATAGTTACAGATAGAATATTGGCATCCTACTGTCAGATAATAGTGGCTTAGCATTCACAGTCAGGGCAGTGAAACTCTAACCCCCTCTAGTGTCTCTTGTTTAAGAAGAGTACCAGTTTCCCTGCTGGCCTCTATAGATCATTCTCTCCCCCACCCCCAACCCGAAGAACTTACAAAATGGTCCATTTGCAAGTTACTTCTTGTTCAAGGTGTTAATAAAAAAGCTTGGGAAATCCTCAAATATCTTTCTATAAGCCAACCTGAAATTGCTCACAGGAGCCCAGCTGGTGTGGCTTAGTTGAGCATTGTCCCATGCACCAAAAAGTCACTGGCCTGATTCCAGGTCAGGGCACATGCTTAGGTTTCTAACTCAATCCCCATTAGGGGGTGTGCAGGAGGCAGCCAATCGATAATTCTCTCTCATTGATGTTTCTATCTCTCTCTACCTCAGATTTTAGTATTCCTATGATAAAATAGGATTTTATTATGAGGGGGAAAATGGCAGACATTGGAGAGATAAAAGTCTGCCTGGGTTGGAAGATTAAGGACAAAACAAGAGGCAAAACTTTTCAAACACTATAGAACCCTGGTTCATTCCTCCCTCTCTATAAAATCAATTTAAAAAACATTAAAATTTCTCACAAAAGAAATAACTGAACTGCCACCATATTTGCATACAATTAAGAAGCTAAGGTGGATTAGAATATTTGATAGTTATTTTAAAATTGTGTACATCATTTAGTATCATTCAATGTGTAACCAGAAAAAATGCTCCTTACCTAGTCAATTTGTTCACAAATGTGATTAAAAAGAGAATAAGTTTTAGCCCCGATGCTAGTACTAGCTCCATATATGACACTGAACAAACAATGCCATTTCACTGCAAAAATCTTCTCTTTAAAAAATTACAGCTTTAAACAAGATGAACCCCAAGAATTCTAGGATTCTGGAAAATAGCACAGTTCCTGATCAAGTCAGTTTAAGCCTCTAACCCTCACTTTCTTAATATATAAAAATAAAATTTATAAAAATATATCCTCTCTACCTCACAGATCAAAGGCAGATTATTATTATAAAATTATTTCAGCTAGACAACTCCATTATATTTTCTTTCAGCAGAGTTGCAGGTCATCAATGGCTGATACTTCATAGCCACAAGGTATAGGAGCTCTGGAGTTGGACTGTCCGGGTTCAAAACTCAATACCAGTACTTACAAGCTATGTTGCTTTAAGCAAATAACTTGTTATCTCTCTTTGTATAAATTCCCTCTTTGAAAATACAGAGAAGTAAAAGAGGAGGAGGAAGAAAAAGAAAATGGTTGTTATGAGCATTAAATGAGAAAATCTGTCCAGAGCACTTAAAATTCATAATAATTAATAACTACAAATGATATCATCTGCATGGGAGGGATAACGTCAAGAAACTAGATTACAACCACCAAGCCAATAACAGCAGCAGCTGCTTCAGTTGCACTAGTCATTTGCCATGAACTGGGGGCGTGCTAAGTGCTGTATGTGTATTGTGTCCTCCACATTCTCACCTGTGCCCTGCTTGTCCACTTTACTCTAATGATCACCTTGCAAAGAGAGATCGAGATAGGCTTCTTTTATGAATAAAATGACCCTGTCATTAGAGAATACTTTTGTGTGCTCTCAGTTGATTCTACATGTTATTTATTGAAGTTATTTTTGTTCCCATTTTGCAGCAGCAGAGACTATCAGAAATGCTGCAAAGTTAGCAAATATAGACCAAATCTCCTGATTTCAAGCCTGGTGTTCTTGTCATTCTACCTTGCCCCCTCTCATTGCAGACTCTTGCCAGGTGAGCAAACAGCCCAGGTCTGATGACTGACAGGTATGGGAATGGAATGGTGCCCCACCAAGAAAATACGAGTTCATGGAAGGCTGGATGTCTTTTGGGTCATTTCCTTGCCAAAACGATATTCTGGCCACGGAGTTATTTTATTCATCAGATACCAGAGTGTTGCATTTTTATGCAAGCTCAATGCTGGGTTGGCTGGCCAGAAGAAGGCAAATAAAAATTGCATGAGGTTTGGAGTAGGTTGGGGGCGGATGGCGGGAGCCTCCCTGCTGACTTGGCCTTTGCTGCATGAAAGAGGAAGCTAAGCCTCAGCAAGGCTTATGTGCATCCTGGAGAAACTCCTTTGACACAAACATAAACGTCTGTATGAAGGGAAATTCATGAGACTTCGAAGGCCAGAAAAGCCGACCACCTGCTTTGTTATAAGAAGGACATGTGAAAAATAGCTATTCTTTCCCTTTGTTCATTCAAGATATGAATAATATTCACTTTGTATCCAGACTTATGCCAGGCACTGGGAAACACATATTAAAAACCATATCATTGTCTTATGCTTAAGGAATGTAATATATAAAGTACCAAGCTGGGCTGTGAAGAATAGAAAGAGATGGTCCCAATCCCAAGGAACTCACATCTAATAGAATAACAGACACGTAAGAAACTACAGGACTACAGTGCTGGTGCTATCAGAGGAGGACTCTGATAAGTACCATCATAGAAATGGTTAAATGCTGCAAGAGGAAAAAGGAAGGAGAGAGAAATTCTAATGAGTAATCATGGAAGGCTTCACAGAGGAGGTAATATTCTAGGCAGATCAGTGAGAATATTTGAATACCAGTATTTCAGGGGGGCAATGAGACTGACTCATAAAAATGCCAAGGCACTTAAGGAAGGTTGAATAGTGGGGGCAGGTCTCCTACTCCAAAAATATTACATTTTAAGATAGTATTTTAATGGAAGCTGCTGGAAAGCTAATGGAAGCAGTACAGTGGGGGGAAGTGATTATTGTTAATGACATATAGAAAAAAAAAAAAAAGCAGAACAGTGAAGCATTTAAGAGCTAGCCCTGGGAGTTGGCACCCCAGCTTCCAATCTCAGCACCACCATTTCTGAGAGTTTTGAGCTCTGTTAATTCAATTGTGGCCCCTAAACCTCAGTTTCCTCAACTGTAAAAGGGGATAATACTCAACTGTAAAAGGGGATAATACAACTAATTTAGGGTTAATGGGAAAATATCAATAATGGCTTGTTAGTAATATTTAAGGTGTGAAAGTACATCATACTTAGAGGAAGACAAAGGGGAGGCAGTCCTGACTGATGTCTGGGATTGTGCCAGGAAATATTGAATAATTAGGTTTATGGGAATAAATAATTAAAAAGTGGGCAAGAATAGGAGACATAACTCAATTTGAGTTTAATTATTTTACTTTATATTCAACCTTTTTGGGAAATACTCCTCCTTCAGGCACAAGTTGCACATCATTACAGCTAAAGACCAAGTGGAAAAAAACAATGGTCAGAAGCAAACATTCCCTCTGCTGATTTGGCACTCTAAAATTGATGATTTTGCCATCTGAAATTGATGATTTTGCCATCTGAACAAAAGTCAGTGGCTAGCCATAAGCATTTGCATTTGAATAAGAAGGCATGAATTTTAACTATAGCCTTTGTCATCAAGGGAAGTAAGCTAGAGCAGGGTTCCCTGTGGAAAAAGCTCTGAGAGACTCAGCAAAGGTGAAAATCCCAGTAAATTAAAACTTTATCACTCCTGATGCTCTTCCCATTCCCGAAAACCTGTGTTATCTTTGACTCCACTTTCTTATCCTGCATTTATTTCATCAGAAAATGCCATCTGCTCGACTTTTAAATGTATCCATAATATGACCACATGTTTCACTTCCACCTCCGATGCTATCAGTTCAGTGCAAGCCACCATCACCTCTCACTGGACCATGCGAATGGTCTCTGAACTGCTCTCCCTTTTCTACTCTTACCCCCTGTACTCTTTCCACACGATAACTAGACAGATGGTTCAAAATCAGATCAATCATGTCACCTTTCCTCAGATCCCCCGAAGTCTTCCCCCCTCACTCAGACTGCAGGATCTGGCCCCATTACTTAGCTTTCTCCGTGCTCGGTCTTCTTTCTCCAGTTCATCTGGCTTCTTTGATCTTCTAAAAGCTCTAAGCACCCACCTCAAGGCCTTTATACCTCTCTCTTTTGCTGGATCATTCTCCTAGGTAGCATCACAGCTGATTTGCTCACCTTATTCAGGTTCTAATAAAACAGCAACATAATAAGAGTCCCTCCCAGAGGAACACTAGTGGAAGAGTAACCGATCCCTACTATCACTCTCTTCCCACTTTGCTTTCCTTTTTCATAGCATTTATCACCATTTGATAGAGTAAATACCTTAGGTTCAATTACCTGTTTCCCTTAGCAGACTGAAGCTTCTTAAGAACTAACACTTTGCTTTGTTCTCTGCTGAATCTCCAGTGCCCATTATATATGCTCCATTCAGTTTTGTTGAATAAATACCACCAGAGTCAGGCTTAGAAATTGGAAGGTAGTAACTATTTCCTTTCAGCGAACGTCAGCCTCAGAATCTTAAAGACAACAACCGTAATACACAAATTCATTTTAAGATATTGCTGTTTGTTGCCTTAACACTGAAATGAGAGGCTCAAAAATGAAAAGTGTATAAATGTACAAATCAATACTGAATGAGAGCCACAATATTAGATACACCCTAGGTCAGTGGTCGGCAAACTCATTAGTCAACAGAGCCAAATATCAACAGTACAACAATTGAAATTTCTTTTGAGAGCCGAAAACCAACTTCTGCGCATGGGCCACGAAGTTTCAATCACACTGTACATGCGCGCCTGCACGTGGTATTTTGTGGAAGAGCCACACTCAAGGGGCCAAAAAGCCACATGTGGCTCGCGAGCCGCAGTTTGCCAACCACTGCCCTAGGTTATTGGATCTTACAGACCCTATGTTGCTTTTATTAAAGGTGGAAGAGAAATTTCAAGCCCCAAGTTGAAAATGAAAAAAGTAAAACCAAGAGCTCCTAGTATAAATACCTTCTTCATAAACATAAAATCTATTTTGCTTCATTGAAAGTAATGCTCAACATTTACTGTAAGGTTACTACTGTAGCTATTATTTCTACTCACCTTCTATTTTATTTTGTTATATTTTATAAATGCATGAGTCCATGAAAGCATCGAAGATTGTAAAAGTATAAAAAGGGATAGAGGCAAACTACTGTGAAATTGTTTTAATTTATCATATGATTAGGGGGAAAATGTATAGTTTGAACTTATGTTTCTATAGATATGATTGCTTTGACTGAGATTGTAGATATTTCAGATTTTTAAAAGTGAGTCGAAGGAAAAATATTAGGTAAATAATAGAAGTGATACTTGGACATGGCAAAAATTGTGAAGGTTGTTTATCAATTACTAAAGTTTGGAAAATGTGGAAAATGTTGACACAGCATTTCACTTTCTTCTTACAGAAATCCTGAGAGGTAGGTACTACTAATTCTATTTGTTCTTTCAGATAAAATACTGATACTCAGAAAGAGCAGGGAAACAATTCAAGTTTCACAGCTAACATATTGTAGAACCAAGTCTAAAACCAAGGCCCCTGACCACTAGTCTACCATAGTGTATCTTTTCCACTAGTCTACGATAATCAAAGGCCTCTTCCACCTATAACCCAGCAATGGTTACCAAGGGTTGGGCCAGAATTGTAGACTGGCAACCCATTATCTGGATCTGGCCCACGGAAGGCTTTTGTTTGTCGCATATTGTACTTTTTATACATTTGAACTTGTGGCTAACATTTTTTTTAAAACCAAGAAATTCCACATAAAAATAAATATATCCTCGTGGATTCACTCAAAAACTCTAGTCAATCTGACAACAAAGGGTTGTAACAAGCCCAAAGTGAGCTGGAGTTGGGTTTCATGATTGTGTACACATTTTCCGGAGACTGATAGTATCCCAGAGGGCCAACTATAGATGTGGTACTTGACTAGCTGTTATTATAGGCATTTTTGAGCTTTGAGATCACTGGGTTATAGAAGAGTTATTTCATAATCAGTAGGGTTCTGGTTTTTCTTCTGTAAGTTGAACAAAGTTAAATAAAGTTAAATTAATCAGACAACACATGCTTAGCTCAGAACCCAAGACGGAACTGGTACTAAATAATTACTAGTGTACTTCTATCCTGTCTTCGGCTTTTATTCTTCTGTCTTATTGAAAGGAATTTTCTAGGAAAAATAATATTCCCCAAAGAGTTGTCCATTGGTCACTTGCATCAGAATGATCTAGAAAGCTTGTTAAACTGAACAATTTCTGCCCAGCCAGTGTAGCTTGGTGGTTGAGTGTCAATCTATGAACCAGGAGGTCACAGTTAGATTCCTAATCAGGGCATATGCCTGGGTTGTGGGCTCGGTCCCCAGTTTGGGGCATGCAGAAGGCAGGCGGTCAATGATTCTCTCATCATTGATGTTCCTATATCTCTCTCCCTCTCGCTCCCTCTCCGAAATCAATAAAAAATATTTTTAAAATAAAATGAACATTTTCTGGGCCTCAGTTTGAGATGCATTTGGCTACGTCTTGCAAGATAACATCTATACCAGAGCCTCACTTTGGACCACTTCGGGAATCGAGTCACCTCCAATTGGAGCTGTACTTCAAGAGATGGCATTTACACAGAAGGCAATATGAATGGTATCCTGACTGACTCCCATGTGATTGGGTTTCCAGGACTCCAGGAAAAAGACTAAAATAAAAGAACATTTGCAGGAAAGTAAGAAAAACTCAGAAACACACAGATTTCTATGGAAGAGAAATCAGACTAAATAGGCTCAAGCAGCTGCAGACAGCAATTTATCATGTGTACCAGTAACTATAAGTGAGGCTGTGGTCCATCAGGCCTAATACCCTCATCCCAAGGCTAATACTTAGTTTAGCATCACTTCAAAATCCTGCTTGTGAAAGTAAATTCCCCAAACACCTTGGTCACACAAGTGAAATTACTGTTATTTTTTTCATATGGAAGAAATAGAAATAATTCCAAGGTAACTAAACGTAAATTCCAAACTGAACAACCAGTCCTTCACCATCAAGGGAGGAAGCTCCTCATCCATCCTGACTCGAAAGTCCATGAAATGAGCCCAGGCAGAGCACAGGAACCACCACAAAGCATTCTGGGATCTGTTATTAGCTGAGCTGCTGCAGAATCAGGAAGTTGGACATACACAAAGGTCCCTTCATACCCCCAAGAAACCTTGTTTTCTACTTGAAAAATAATGGCATTCCTAACTCCTGAAATTGGGTGGGTGCTGCTTGTGTGCTAGCCATGATAAAAGTCTGAGCCAATCATTCATATATTGGTGAATCTCACCCCAGTAAGACCTAAAGGAGAAGTTATAAAATGGATAGGGCATGTCATTTATCCATTTATGCCTTCCCATCCCATGGTGATATAATAGTGTCAGACTTACAGAAGTACCAAACCTGCTTCTTGTGCTCACTAATTAAATATTAAACAGTAAAAACAACACAATTTGTTTAAAGTGCAAGTAGTTAAAAAGCAATCTTGTCCCACACTTGTAAACACCATGCAGACATCTCTGAGGAATAAAACCACACAAACACTGTCGCTGTATTATTTAGAACAAATTCAACTTCCAGCTTGAGTGACTATACACTGCCCCCTGGTGGTCGCAAGAGGCCACAGAACAGTGTCCACAACAGGAGCCATGGAAATGGAGTCCAACAGGTATTTGGCATGATCGATGGTGCTGATTTATGAAGCTATTTTTTCCTTGCTCACATGGCAATTGCAATAACTTACAGCATAAAGCTTGTTTGACAAAGTGAAAATCTTAAAACTGTAACATTGCTCCTTTTAGACACAAATAATATTCCAAGTTATTAGATCTTCCATTAGTTCATCATAGATTCATGCATTTGTTCAACAAATATTGATTGAGTGCCTACCAAAAAGTGAAGAATTCTTTGGGATATCTGGACACTTGGGATATCTATGGGAAGAACAGATGCAATCTTGGCTCTCTAATTTGTGCTTGCTAGTTTTGAGTAGGTGATATATACATTAATAATGATCATGGCCTAAGTTTGCTGAGTGCAAAGAGTTCCAGGTTCACATGGAATCCTCCCTCCAGATGTTGAAAAGGCACAGAGCGGTGATCTTACCCACTATGCCATTCTGCCATTCCACATCACAGACTGTCTGTGTTGGAAGGGCTCCAAAAAAACCTAAAGCAAACCTGCCTATTTGCAGTGGCAGCAAAATAAGGTTGACATCAAGAGTTCCAATGCCAAGGATTCCAACTCTACAGCCTGTGCAAGTCACTTAACTTCTCTGAATCTCCTCAGTTTGGTGGATTTTATAAAACTTATTTGCAGGTTTGTCGTGAAATTAAAAGGATCAAGTAGTAACGTGCCCAGTCAAGCAACGGGCAGGGGTATTTCAGGGAGGAAAGTGGGGGCAGAGGGTTGTCATTTAGAGGTGGCAACAGAGAGTTGTTCCATAAACTACTGCTCCTTGTATTTCTGCTTTTCATCTTGATCTAGAGGAAAAGAAGTGTGATTTTCACACTCTTGCAGAACAAATAGAACTGTGACTTTCATTTCACATTGTACTTTTGTGTTCTTTTGAAAGGTCTGGCACATTCCAAATGATCATGTTTTCTCCCTCCTTTTGCACATCATGGGAGCTTGTTTAGATGTTCTGACAGGTCATTAGGGAAGATCTCAAGAGGCTGCCTACCATGCTGATACCGACGCTGTGCTTAAGGTCACGGACTCATAATTGGATTCAATAAATGTATTCTTTAATTTGTGCTTGAGTAATATAGACTATGATTACTACTGTTATTAATAATTATTATTACTACTACTATCACTTGGAGTAGATCTGCCTAAAATGGTCCTCAGGAAAAAGAAGAAAAAAAAAAAGGCCCAAATCTATAAGCCTAGTTCAAAGCATGTTATTTCCAGATCATTTTGGACATGGTCCCTGGAGAAATTGATGACATATAGAGTCAGGACACCAACCATAAGAAAAATCTGCAGGTCACAATGAGTGGCAGAGTCAGGGCCACCACAGATGTGCAGTTAGCCTCAGACTCATTCTTGGCCTTTAAGTGAGAAGCTTCTGTGGTGATGGAGGCCTCATGGAATCAAGAGTTGAGAAGAGCCTGAAGATCACCTATTCTAGGAGTCACTCGTTCAAAGGCCAGGCAGATGACATCCATGAGTGAACTGCCTTGGTGGTGGGACCTTGAATGAGCAGGCAGCAATGAGCGCTCTGTCTCCAGAGGACAGCCACCAGTGAGAATAGGCCAGTTGTTTTTATGCAGGAATGTAGATCTCTCTTGTCAGATCTGCAGATATTCCAAGAGAAGCCAAAACTCTAGAATGTATACCATATTTCTCACATTTTAAAGCACTGTGAAGGTCAAAGAAAGCAAGTTGAAGAGGAAGATTCAGCCTGCAGACCTCCCATTGACCACTCTGGCCTAGTTGGGTGCCCACATTTTAAAGAGAAGAACCTTCTCAATCAAAGGCCATAAGATTGGTCAATAATAAAGACGGGAACAGAAAATAGTGAAATTTGTACCTCAAATTACAGAGGTGCCGGTAATCTATTTCTTGTATGGTATCTTTTCTCTCTCACACATCTTGTGACCTCTGGCATTTGGGAAAAAAGTCTAAACTACAATGATACAAGCAGAGAATGTCTCACCTATGGACCCTATAGTTTCCAGAAAATAATCAATAATTTCAGAAAAAATAAAATAAAATAAACTAGCAGGCTGGTATGGGTAAGAAATGTAGCCCAGATGAATTGAAAGCACTTTGAAAAAAGAAGGATGCTATTTTTTTTTTTTTACTTTTTTTTTTTTTACTTTTTTTTTCTTCTACAGCCATTTACATCTGGAAAGAATTATCCAGTTAATGTAATGAGATTTGGGGCCATAATCATCTTTAAACAGCAGAAAGGAATTACGGAGGAGCTAATTAACAATCTAATATTCCTACCGGGATTTAGAAAATTCACAGCCCCATTTTAAAATCTAACTGGCCAGTGACTAGGAAAAAAAATCACTTCACTTCTACAGCTCCCTGGGTGATTAATCTTCTCCACCCTTAATCCAAAATTGCTCAACTTTTACTTTCTTTAAATAATTATAACTATTATCTAGGAATCTGGCTCCTAGGACAAACAACAGAAAGCTCAATGACACAGTGAAAGCATCATGAAGGAGGTAACAATGGGCCTCTTGCCCTTGACCCTGGATATTGGAATCCCTCTCTCTTCACTGCTGTCACGAGCCTGGTCCTGGGGCTGAAGCTGAGCCTGTCATTGGTGCTAGGGAGACGTAGTGGAATGAAGGAGACAATTTGTCAAGAGAGAACAGTGTGTAAAAAACATACCCCCATGCCCTAGCTGGTGTTGTTCAGTGGTTAGGGCATCAGCCTTCAGACCAAGGGGTCACAGGTTTGATTTCCATTCAAGAACATGTACCTGGGTTGCAGATTTGATCCCCAGCTCTGATTAGGGCTTGTATGGGAGGCAACCAATTGATGTGTCTCTCTCACATCAATGTTTTTCTCCCTCCCTCTCTAAAATCAATGGGGGAAAAAAATATCCTCAGGTGAAGATTAACAACAACAATGAAAACCTTACCCCCACATTTAAATACATTACTTAAGAATTCTTCATCCTCTAAAGTTCCAAGTCCTGGGTCTCCAAGTCTAGTCCGTGGCTTTATTTAAAGGAAGTTATTTTCCAGGTGCTATGGACTGAATTGTGTTTTCTGAAAATTTATATCTTGAAGCCCTAACCCCAATATGTGATTGTAGAGAATTAATTAAGGTTAAAGGAGGTCATAATGGTGGGCAGCTTTCTAAGAAATCTCCCTCCCTTCCCCTCTCTCTCTCTCTCTCTCTCTCTCTCTCTCTCACTCACTCTCTCTCAAAAGCCATGGGAACACAAAGAGAGAAAGCAGGCACACCTTGATCTGAGACTTCCCAGCCTCCAGAACTGTGGAAAATAAATGCCTGTTAAGCCACCTAATCTGTTGTATTTTGCAATGTCAGCTGACCTGACAAAGATATCCAGTCTCCATCTCAGACACTAGAATGATGCTTTCACTGTTTAAGCACATTCACTTTGAAGGTCTGGGAGTCCTAAACGCCTAGATGTGGAAACATACACAGAGATATCAAGTGACTTGCTCAGCTCCTGGAGCAGGTGAGTAGCGGGAGAGTCAGACCTTGTGGCCAGCTTTCCAGCCAGTTCTCCTTCCTACACCAAAAGCAGATGCTCTTGTGTTGGAGGAACCAGCCTGCTGCAACGGTGAGTTCTCTCTGCTATCCAAGGGGCTTGGTGACACGGTGCTAGCTTCACACTGGTCACCTTTCACCCTACAGCATGTTTCTAATTAGTAGGAGAGGGGGGGGGGAAGAATTGACACTTTGAAGCGGGGGCAGAGGAAGGAGGAGTGAAAGAAGGATTAATTGCCTCCCAGCTGTCACAGCGGTAATTAAATTCAGGTTGTTGGCTCCAGCCTTGCTTTGATTATGTGAAAGAAATCTCCAAATGCATCAACATTTCCTTTGCCGTTTGCTTCTGCAGGAAAGGCAGGGCATTCTGAACAAGACGCAAACAGGGAGAGTAACATGTCCTTGGCCAGTAGCAGCCTGAGCAGCCTCCTAGTGCTGAGCAGGGTTGGGGAGGTCTTTCAGTTCTCTTTATGAAACAAAATCAATCCCTGAAGTCTTGTGTGCGTTCAGGACCAGCTTTGGAGGGAATGACACCTAAGCATGATTAGGACGTCATTTCAAAAGAAGAGATCAGCACATTATTCACAGGCTCAAGAGTTTAAACCAGTGGTCGGCAAACTCAATAGTCAACAGAGCCAAATAGCAACAGTACAACGATTGAAATTTCTTTTGATTGCCAAATTTTTTAAACTGAAACTTCTTCTAACGCCACTTCTTCAAAATAGACTCGCCCAGGCCGTGGTATTTTGTGGAAGAGCCACACTCAAGGGGCCAAAGAGCCGCATGTGGCTCTCGAGCCGCAGTTTGCTGACCACGGGTTTAAACCATTCCTGAGGGAAGTTAAGGTCCTTAACCGGCAATGCTAATTGCAGGTCTGGGGTCCCTAGTTCCTGGGCCAGGAATCCTGGATCCCAGTGAAGGTTCTGACATTAGTCTCTCTGACTTTTGAGTGCAGTGAACCTCAGGTTACCCCTCCTAAGAGAAGATTAGAATAGAATGGTTCTCTTCCAGTATTGATAGCCCTGGATTCTATGACCTTCCCACTTTTCATGAAAATTTGTTCATGTCTAGACACCCCAGCTTCCTTTCTTAATGAAACTGGAGCTACTGAGTGGCCAGAACTTTCCCATGGAGAATGGGATCCAGGTCCCTAGGAAAAGGGATGTCAGTCTAGGTAGCCGCCCACATATTGTGAACTTGGTTTGCAGCTGCTCCTTCATGCCTGGGATCCATTTGGTGGGAAAAGTCCTAATTCCCTCAGAATCCAACTTAAAGTGTTAAAACCCTCAGGAGAAGAATTCAAAGGTCATCTTTCTGAGGTACACATGACTGATATCTGAGTCTTTTTCTTTTTTTCTTTTCTTTTAGGTCAGGTGAAAATGCTGAGAGATACCATGCAATTTCTTGACTTCTAGGGGCAGAGGTGCCACGAATAGGGACAAGGGGGTAAGAAAGAGGTGATGAAGGCACTCTGTTGTCAAAGAAAAGCTTTGCCTAGCAAGCCCTGTTACCAAGATAACATTTTATTTCTTGTCTGCAAGAGAAGGAGAATGCACATGAGACACTAGCACCGAGATTGGGTCATGGTCTTCTCAGCAGAAGACAAACAACAAGGATGTCTACAAAGAGCTATTGCAAACACCGAAGAAGGCAAGGATGCAAAGCCCTTTCACGTGTGCTATTTCAATGGAAAGATAATGTTGAACATTTGTGTGATTAAATTAAAAAAATAGTAATAACTTTTACAAAGTAGTGAATACAGGCCAGGCACACTAATAACTGTTTTTCTTTGCATTAACTATTTAATCCTGTACCTACCTTGTGATGTAAATTCTATACCACCCTCCTTTAGCATTTTTCAGTCTGAGGTTTAAAGATGTTTAATATATTATTTAGAGAGCATTTAATATGTTATTAATCCAGGATTCAGGTATAGCTTTTCTAATGTCAGAAACTGAATTATTAAGTAACCAGTGAGTTACTGTCATTGGACATGTCCAAGCAGAGGATGGAGAGAAACAAGTGTCATAAACATTGAATGTGAAATTTTTGCATAAGGTTGGAGCCAGACTATGGAGCCATCTGCAGCTATTCTTAGAGAATGCAAATTCTACAGAGTCAGTGGTTTAAATGTCAGCTGAACTTGAGTTCCAGGCATTTGATAATGGCTGAGCCAAGCAGTAGTCACAGGTGAGTCAAGTTCTCCAACATGGGGACCCTCTTTCTTCCTGTGAGAATTTTCCTTCTATCTCCTTTGTTGGAAATTGCTCAATTACCCCTTGATTTTTCAGAGCATGCATGTGTTCCTCCTCAATCCTAATACGTACTGTCTAATCCATCAGAGACTATGGTGCTCAATCCCCATGCCCTCTCATTAACCCAATTTTCTTTCCCATGATTGGCAACAAAACTATGACTAATATCAGTTCTTTGGCTCTGTGCTATGGGCTCTTCATATCTGCCACTAGTTAATGGGAACTAAAAGATAATTAATCCACCCGGGTACCACCACCTCTGTGAAAAAGTCTATTGTTCATAATTTTAGAAGCTGTAAGATTAACCTTTATGGGATACAAAATTTGCCTTTGGATAGAATGATAACATCCACATCCCTCTGGCTTCTGCTCGTGATCCGATTTTCATCAGCAGTGATGACCCAGCACCTACTATGTGTACAGGCCTGTGCTTAAAAGAATAAACTTTAAAAATTACAGACAAGACTCATTTCTTTCCTAATGTGGATAGAAAATCAACTATTATCTGTAAGTTAATTTCATTCACCTAATTAGAAATTATCCTTTTGAATCCCAAAGCTTAATAAATAAAAAAAAAAGAAGAAAGCGTTTTTCTTCCTACAAAGTTTCTATAATGAATTAAACTTTTCCTAATCTACTTGAACAGAGTATTTGTGTAAGTAGATAAACTCCGTACCTGATAACTTGGAGTTATGCAACACCAGGACATGAATTCCCTAGGGGACCAACCAGGCTTTGTGCCTGCATATTAGATGTCCCACAAAGTGCTATGCTTTTGGAAATGTTGCGCCTTTTATACACTTACACTAGAGGCCCAGTGCACAAAATTTGTGCATGGGTAGGGTCCCTAGCAGCCTCCCTTCCCCCAGCTGCCTGCTGCCTCCGCTGGCCAAGGCCTCCCTTCCCTCAGTTGGCCAGCCGGCCCCGCCCAGGGGTCAAACTCCCAGTCAAGGGGACAATTTGCATAATAGGCTTTTATTATATAGGATATTTTCAACCACCGCCCCCCTCCCACAGACACACACATGCTCACACCAACACACACACTAGTTGATCAAAGTCTCTGCAGCTATTTGAATCCCCTCCCTTGTGCTCCACATTCCGAATTGTACTCTTTATGTTTAAGTTCTCAGAAACAGATATGGCAGTTTATCTCCATCTCTGGCTGCCTCCCATGCCTCCCATCCATAGAAAGATCTGTTTGAATCTGGTTCAGCCCTATGATTTGCTTTTACTGACAGAATTCTCCAGTACTGATGCTGTTTTAGGAAGCCAGCCTCCATGCTGTAAAGAAGCTCCGCATCCTACAAAGTCCTGGACAATGATAGGCCACAAGGAGAGAGGAGGCCGTGGAAGATGGAAGGTCCTTGTGGACACTGCAGCCACAGTCTAGGTCCCACTTGATGCAGCCCTTGTGTGACCTCAGCTCACAGGGAGCAGATCCACCCAGCTGAGTCCAGTAAACCTCAGATTCATTAAAATTTATTGCTGTTGACTTAAGCCACTATGTTTGGGGGCAGTCATAAATATTCTGAAATCATATATAATGAGAATAAAGAAGCTCTGAGTATGCAATTATGTCACCCTATGTATTAAATATATCTTATTTAGGAATAGATCGATACCTATTTAGAATAGTCAGAAAACTTTATTTTCTCATCTTCCTAGTTATGCTATATTCTATACACTCTGTGTTGCTAGGTGAATGGGGAACTACCAAAAAGGAGTGAGAAGTCTATTCTCAAGAAGGATTCTAAGGAAAAGAAGAAGAGGCAGGACTGAACATGGTATGAGACAAGATGGGAAGATGAGACTGGTTCATGAAATCAAAACCAAGACAAAGGGGTTAAAGAAAAGTTAGAAGGATGGCAAATAACAAAGGATCTTAGGAGGATTTACAAGGTAGCTGAGAACTTTCTTTGTTAGATGTGTTTTAGAAACAACAGAATGTCAATTCTGAACATAAACTAATTAATACAAGAATAGTTGTGATATCCTTAGCAGGGACAACCTGGAAGTTTAGCTTGAAGTGTTTTATAAATTCTCAAAAAGCTTCCTAGAACAGCATAGGTAAGTTGATGAAAGTATAAACGAATCAATATTCAATTAATTTATTTGCCCAATGTTTATTGGTTCTAGATGATAAGAGCTAGGTCAGTGAAAAACAGGCGACAACCCTGCCCTTTTGAAGATCACATTCTACCTGGGGGAGACAGATAATAAGCCTAATAAATAAGGAAATTACATCATAGATAAGGGCTATGAGAAAAACAGAACATTAATAGGTCAGAAGCACTTCACAGGAGTTTTAAATTGGGTGATCAAGGTAGACCTCATTGGGAAGGGGCATGGAGCAAAGACTTGAAGGAGTGAACCATGTCGAAATTAGGTAGGAGAGGGCCGTGAGCCTGGCCAATGATATAACCACTAAAAAAGTCATCAATTAGGAGCAGGCCCAGCATGTGTGAGGAGCATGCAGGACAGTGTGACTAGGTGAAGGCAAAAAAGATCAGCATGGTAGAGAGGGGCAGGTCCCAGAGGACTCGGTGTTTACTCAGAGTGAGGTAAGAAGCCTCGGGAGGCTTGGACAGAGGAGTGTTATGTTTTTAAAAATACCATTCCAGCCCTAACTGTTTTGGCTCAGTGGATAGAGCATCAGCCTGTGGACTGAAAGGTCCCAGGTTTGATTCTAGTCAAGGGCATGTACCTTGGTTGCAGACACATCCCCAGTAGGAGGTGTGCAGGAGGCAGCTAATCGATGTTTCTCTCTCATGGATGTTTCTAACTCTCTATCCCTCTCCCTTCCTCTATGTAAAAAAATCAATAAAATATATTTTAAAAAATACCATTCCAGCTACTATGGTGAGAAGCAACTATGGAAGAACAAGGGTTAAAGTAGTAAACTTATTGAGGAGGTTATTTACTCCACCCAATGGAGAATTAATAGTGACTTAGATCACAGTATTACACATACACTCACACACACTCACAATGATTGGAGTTTTAAAAGACTTTTTGAGAAGAACTAGTCACAGGATCATAAACCTGACATTGAAGTTTCTTTCCCCCCTCAGGCTCCAGGACCTTGGGCAGACACCCACAAGGTGAGGTTCTAGGGGACTCAATAGCTCTGCTCACCCCAACATCCTTGTCGCTCAGGATGCTTCCTGACATTTTACCACTGGAATGTAACTCTTTTTTAAGAATTCAGTTTTGATTTAGAGGTGAATTGCCCCTGGGGCCCAAACTCTATAAATAATTGTCACTTACATCTCTCTTAGAATGGAGAAACTGAAAAAAGGAAGGGTTACTGTAGGTAAAGAGGGATGATGCTTGCTCTACATATATCCCAAGATGAACACTTCCTTTTATGTGTAAGCTAAAGAAACTTGATTACAAAAGAAAAAAATGTGATTGGTAACTACAATTGCCTTCGGCAAATGTTGGGCTTATTATGGAGAAGACTTCCTTTTGGTCAACAGTGATGTAAGGAGAGGTGAAAAGTAGAACCCGTGAGAGGCAAAGCTCCCCATTCTTCAGTGGGCTCCTTTCCCATGACTTCCAAGTCTGCATTAAGTGTGCTCAGTTTACAACAAGCTCAGAGCAAAGGGTGCGTGTGCATGTATGTGTGCATGTGTATATACATGTGTGTATGCAAAGGGACTGTGGTGTGTGTCAAAAAGGCTGATATAAGAGAAAGCATAGTGAGAATGTTATGGATATACCTAGTAGAGGCAGCTAAGCCATAGTGAAAGATGAGGAAAAGATTGCCAGATGAGGAGACCTCAAAGCTGAGATGAAGAGAATGAGTAGACATTATTCAATTGAAGGAAGTGCGTTTGGAAGGAGAATAACATTCCAGGTAAGAACAATACCATGTGCAAAGGCCGCGAGTTGGAAAAAAAATGTGAGTTGGCTCTAAGAGATCAAAAAGGTCACTGTGCTTTTGATGAGGAATGGTCTGGAGATTGGGAAAAAAAAAAAAAGAGTTACAGGAAACCTCATTAAAATGCTAAAGTTGAGGCAAGGGCAGTGGGAGTCATTGTCAAGGTTTATGTAGGAAACTGCGAAGACCAGACTTGATTTTAGACAACTTCCTGTGTCTGCTCTGAGCAGAGAGCCCACTGTTGATAGTGTACAGTAGCCCAGGAGAAAATGACAATGACCCATACAGTGCAGAGCAAAAAAACGATATGTAGAAGTCCTTACAAGAAACAATAAGTAGGATGTACTGACTGTCTACATATGGCAGAGAGGCGAGAGAGGAAAGTAAAGATGGTGGCCAAGTTCCTTTTCATAATAAATGCACGCCCTCTGTCACATTTTACTCAATTTCTATTTTTAAAATAACGTTTCAGATTTTAAAGATTAAGGAGTACCATGGAAAGAACACAAAACTGCCACTGAGGAAACTTGGATTCTATCCTCAATTCTGCCACTGGCAATGTAACACGCCCCTGTTGAAAGAGTCCTTATTCCACATGAGGCATGAAATTTGTTGATCTTTGAAAAATAGGAACTTCAGCTTAATGGTGGGAGCCCAGCTGGTGCTGCAGACAGAGGAAAGTTCCCTCTGACATTTGGCAGGGCCCAGAGAATACACTGATTCCATTTGGCAGCGGCAAAGTAGCTAATGAAAACTCCTCTTTCAAGATGTGACATGTTCCACGTGAGCTGTCAGAAGGAAAGTTTACATAATGAAGAGTACTGGCATGGATCAAAGCCATCTGGAATAGCCCAATCCCCCTTGGAGCAGCTTGCGACTAGGGAGTCCTTATGAGAGGAAGAAGGAGAGATGAATTCTGGTTCCGTGAACAGTTAGCCAAAAGAATTAGCTCGTGGTCCTAAAAAGGTTGAGATTCGAGGTTTAATTTTTGGGAGATCAGTGAATGCAATGTTGCATCTTGTGCATTTTAGGGGTAGAGGACCACCCAGAAAGCATTCACCATGCTCCCAGCAATAGACAGCCCCCTATCCCAAGGTGGCCTCTCCTCTGGTTTAAGTGATGCAGACGCACAGCTGGCATGCCATTGCCCACACCCGAGTAAGTGGTCCCGGGGTGGACCTGTGAATTATGTGAGTCCAAATAGAGTACTATCATTCCTGCAAATGCTGGGGCCAAGGTGCACTCCCCTTCAATACCCCTCCACACTGTAGATTTCCATCTGGAAATACACATTCTAGGGGCTAACTCACACTTTTCTGACCACTCTGCTCTGACAGGGGATGGGGGGAGTAAAAGGCAGACAGTATCCCATACCATACCTTCCATGGGGCTGTTGAGAGTATGACATGACACAATGCTTGTGAACAATTACGAAAAATCTGAAGCCTGATAGAACTGCTTGGCATGATGATTAGCTCAAAATAGATGCTCTTATTTATATGCTTGATTTAATATCATATTGAGTTATTAAAACCTACCTGCTGCCCTAGCTGGTTTGGCTCAGTGGATAGTGTCCTGGGTCCTGGGTTCAATTCCGGTCAAGGACACATGCCTGGGTTGCGGGCTCAATTCCCAGTGGGGGGCATGCAGGAGGCAGCTGATCCATGATTCTCTCCCATCATTGAGGTTTCTCTCTCTCTCCCTCTCCCTCTCCCTTCCTCTAACATATTAAAAAAAACAACAAACAAACAAAAAAAACAACCTACTTGCTGACATAGAATACATGTATAATTTGGTGCTGGACTACAGTAAAAAAAAAAAAAATTGAAAAAGTAAAAAAAAAAATCATTCAAGTCAATGTTAGTCATTGGAGATTAATAATTAACACAACTGTAATGCATATTGCTATTTGACTGAAAAGTGCTATTTCTGTAGAACAAAACACATCATGACACTTTGCATTTTGTCATCATTTTTATCAGTTAAAGGTAATTCTCTTGCCTCTAGAACCCAAATGAATGTACCGTGATTCTACAGAGAAAAAAAAGAAAGTACATAAACATTGCCACAGAGTAATCACATTCTCAAATGCAAGTTTCTGGCAATTTTTAAAATCAATGAAGCTGACAAAAGTGGCAGCTTCAAAAACACTGCTTTTTGCCAGCACCCCCTACCATGGGCACTAAATCTCTGTAATGACTGGATCTCCCTGAAGACATCACTCTTCTTTATATCTATCTGAATATCTATCCATTTAGAGAAGAAACTCCAAAACCAAGAATTGACAGCTTTAAAAATAGTCAAGTTATTTTAAGTCAATTTTCTATTATCTTCTTTACCTCCCCCATGTTTTCTCTCAAAAGCTTCAGGACATAACTATTCCCACGCTTTCTTTTAGCAATGTTTTAAAAAAATAGAATAGTTTTTATCCTACTTTTAATAATCTATAATTGATTACTCTTATTAAAACAACATTTTTAACAATTATTTACTTTGCTACTCTTCTTGTCTAATTGAACTTATTGCCCAGGCCTGCAGACTGAAGGATCCCTGGTTTGATTCCAGTCAAGGGCATGTACCTAGGTTGCAGGTTCCCTGGGCCCTGGTCAGGAAGTATGCAGAAGGCAACCAATTGATGTGTCTCTCTCACATAGATGTTTCTCTCTGTCTCTCCCTATCCCTTCCATTCTCTCTAAAAATCAATGGAAAAATATCCTTGGGTGTGGATTAACCAAATAATAATATTCCTATATAATAAAAGCCTAATATGCTAAGTGTCCAGTCATCTGGGCGTCTATTCAACCAATCAAAGAGTAATATGCTAATGATATGCTAAGGCCACTCAACCGCTCACTATGATGTGCACTGACCACCAGGGGGCAGACAGTCGATTGGTCAACCAGTCACTATGATGTGCACTGACCACCAGGAGGCAGACACTCCAACCAGTAGGTTAGCTTGCTGCTGGGGTCCGGCAGATTGGGACTGAGCAAGACGGGCTGGATACACCCTGGAGCCCTCCCACATCCCTCCCAGGCCCCGATTGTGCACCAGTGGGGTCTCTCAGCCTGACCTGCAAGGATAAAGCTCTTGCCTCCCCTCCAACTTCCTCTTGTACACACTACTTCTCACTTGGCAGACCCCAGCCACTCTGTCCTTCAAATATGCCAAGCATTTTCCTACTTGTGGGCTTTTCCCCACTTTGTTCTCCAAGAATCTTTTTTATAGCTGTCTCTTTCTCATCCTTCAGATCTCAATTTAAATGTGTTCAAAGTTTTACTGGGCCATCCTTATAACACTTCCTCTCCCTTTTTGTTTTTATTTTTTTTATTTTGTTGTTGTTAATTCTCACCCATTGATTTTTAGAAAGTGCAAGGGATGGAGAAGAGATGAGAGAGAAACATCAATGTGAGAGAGACACATCGATTGGTTGCCTCCTACATGTGCCCCGACTGGTACTGGGAATTCAACCTGCAACCCAGGTACATAATGCCCTTGACCAGGAACCAAACCTGCAACCCTTTGGTATGTGGACTGACACTCTAACCACTGAGCCAAACTGATCAGGGCTCCTCTCCCTTGTATTTTTTAACTTAGGACCTCATTTATTTCTTTTACAACACCTAAATTATCATTATTTTTTAAAGCATCACCAGTTTATTATCTAACACTCCTTCTAGAACTATGCTATACAGTTTAGTAGCCACTCCAGGGGTGGGCAAACTTTTTGATTCGAGGGCCACAATGGGTTCTTAAACTGGACCAGAGGGCCGGAACAAAAGCATGGATGGAGTGTTTGTGTGAACTAATATAAATCCAAAGTAAAGGAGCGGAGGGGAGAGCAAGAGAACCGGATAGAACAGCCGGATCCGGCCCGCGGGCCGTAGTTTGCCCAAGGCTGCACTAGTCACATGTATCTATTTATATTTAAATTAATTAAAATTATATAAAATTAAAAATTCAGTTTCTTGGTCATGCTGGTCACACTTCAATGCTCAGTAGCTGGTGGGTACCATATAGGGCAGCACACCTATAGGACATCTCTATCATCATAGATGACATTGATGTAGAATACAAGCTCCATTAGGGCAGCGTTCCACTGTCCATCTTGTTCATTGCTGTACTCTAGTGCCCATCACAATGCCTTTGCAACATAGTAGATGCTCAAATATTTGTTGAATCAATATATAAATGAATGAATTAAAGAAATAACAAAAAGCATCACTGAATGGCTACCCATAAGGAAAATCTTAAGACTGAGAACTAGAATGGATAGTTGGAGTAAATTTCACAAGGATTCCAGCCCAGCCCTGAGATGTAGATTGCCATAGAACACACTGCATATGTAATTGTTGCTGGTTGACTTACTCCTCCCCACATTAGATTATAAGCACCTTCTGGGTAAGGACTTTTTCTTATTCACTGCTGTATTCTCAGCACCCAAAACAGAGCCTACCAGGTATATAGGGTGAGAAAATCCAGACCATCTTGTCCTTTTCCATATACTTATTTTCATATAAAGAAGTAAAGTGACTATTTTATTTAGGCACGGTCACATCCATTTCCCAAACATCCCACTTGTATCAATGCCCTTCAGATTGCCTTCCTAATTATATTTGTCTATTCTTTCCTTTTAATCCATAGATCTCTCCCCACTCTTGGTAACTCTTTGATATCTACCTGAGAGTAGATGCAGAATGTCCTCCTCTCCTCAGTGTGACCTGCCTCTTCAGGCAGGGGCTTGTGCTCAGCATTTCTCCTTTCTATCCACAGCAAATAGCTGTCACCCCAAGTTAAGCATTTAATGGAGGCCAATGGGTTAAAACATTTCTTCTTCAATTATTTCTTGGCATTGTCGTAAGTCTGAATCGTACTCATCTCTTGGGGGCTTCGCCTAAATCTTGTCACTTTCATAAAGACTTCTCTTATTCCCAGAATGAAATGGGAACATGCTTTTGACTTTAGACTAAGCACATTTGAAAATAAGTCATTTACTTCTACAGCACTCTGAAGCCCCTCCACAATCAAGTAATTTCTTTATCCTCTCACCTCTCATAGCAATTTATCTATTCCTCTCCTATGACAGATATTACTACCCATCTTGCATTGTAATGATTTATGTGCAGGCCTTATCTTTGTAAGACAGCAATTCATCTCTATATATTATCCAGCCTTACACAGAATAGGCATTCAATAAGTGATTTTCACGTGAATGAGACAGCATGTTGTGCTGGGCCCATGGTTTGAATTTTAAATCCTTACCTAATAATTTTTTATGTCAAACATTTCCAAAATGTGGAGAAGAAGAAGAGCCTTTCAGTCCTATGAATGCACAATAATAACAACAAATTAGCTTTATATAAAATACACAAGACTTAATATAGTATATTTAAAAATTATCAAAAACTCTACTCAATCTAACTTTTCCCTCACATTGATATATCATTGTTAGGGCAATAGCTAAGGAGCAAGGAGAAGCCATGTTCTAGGAAAGTGGCATGTTTTTATGACTTGATTAGATAATAGGTTAGGATGAAAATATTGTTAAAAATGTGATGAAGAGGTCATTCATAAAGCAAGCATGACACTCATGATAACAAGAGCATGGTGAGACAGATCAAGAAGCAGTCAAAATAAGACAGATGATTTTTAAACTAAAATAGATGCTTTTAAAACTAATTACTCCCCCCCCCCCCCGAAATGATGGCACAGACCCTGTCTTTGCTCCGAAGTTCCTTCTCAATATTATGGCCCACCTGCCCACTTCTGATAGTAGTACCTAAAATTCCAGCTTTGGAGACATACACCTTTTAGTTATGGCTATTTCTAGAGAGACTCATAAATTATAAAAGCCTCTTAAAGGGTTAACATGCCAAACATAAGCCATGAATATTTGAGTATAATCTAGTAAATAAAAAAGACTGATCACTAGGAAATATAGAACTATTTCTTGTCACATTTGTCAGTGGGACCATGGTGACTTCTCTGAGTCTCAGTTACCTTGTATGCAAGCTGAGGGGTACATGCACATGCACACACACAGGGACTTCTATAAAAATACATGTCTGCATGTGCATAAGTACATTTACTATAAAATATGTAATAGGTACTAGAAAAGGCCACAATGTTCTGTTCCTTTTTGTAGAAAATCAAAATGATTAGGCAACTCATAAGATCAACTGATTTATATTTTCTATTTCACATATGGAAAAACCATGGCCTAAAGCAGTGATATCATTTTTTAGAAAATATCTTTCCATTTCCTTTTCTTCTGTTGTTTTTTCCCCCTTGGGACCTTCCAAATCAGGTTCAGGAAAAATCACACCTGTTCTCAACTCTAAGAACCTGTCACCCAAGAAGAAAATATGTAACATCTGGAACAGCACAAATGTCAGTCACAGACAACCACATAACAACAATAGAGGAAAATAGTGGGCAGTAACTTCTCTGCCCAAAGTAAGCAAGTTACAGTGTTCCATCCACACTGGAGATGGTGACTGATTTGGGGATAGTCAGGAGACAAGTTAAGCCAAAGAGTAGAGCTAAAGCCTTTGGGAGACTTATTGGGGAAAGAAATTACTTCCTCCTTGAAATGAGTGGGGCTCACCACATAGAATCTGAGAAGAACACCAATACAGAGGAAAGAAGAGCTAAAAAGATGGAGGAAAAAATAGGTCCTTATGATATTGCTGGGATCCCCGATTCAGCAGTACCTGAAGCCAGCCAGAATCAACTCTGAACATGTTAAGCATGTGATCTAAAAACTCCACTACCCACTTCATTTTATTACTAGAGGCCTGGTGCATGAAATTTGTGCATAGAGGGTGTCCCCTCAGCCCAGCCTGCACCCTCTCCAATCAGGGACCCCTAAGGGATGTCCAACTGCCAGTTTAGGCCCGATCCCTGGGGATCGGGCCTAAACTGGCAGTCGGACAACCCTCTCACAATCCAGGACCGCTGGCTCCTAACTGCTCACCTGCCTACCTGCCTGCCTGCCTGCCTGCCTGCCTGCCTGCCTGCCTGGTCGCCCCCAGCTGCCCCTTTCCCCCCACTAGCCTGATCACCCTTAACCACCTCTGCCTGCCAGCCTGATGCCCCTAACAGCCCCCCGCCCCCCGCTGGCCTGGTCACCCCCACCTGCTCCCCACCCCCGCCGGTCTGGTCAGCCTGGTCGCCCCCAACTGCCAGCCTTGTCGCCCCATGCAGCCTGCTGTTTGGTCATCCATCCAGTTGTTTCAGTTGTGATGACCCCTGGCTCTTTATATATTAGGATTATTTTATTTATTTATTTATTTATTTATTTATTTATTTATTTATGTATTTATTTATTTATTATTATTATTTTTTTTTTGCTAAGGTCACTTAGATTTGGGTTTCTGTCACTTGCAACCAAATAAGATGTGAGGAAAGGCCAAGTTTACCAAGGAAAAGTGACAGGACAAAAAACGTCAATTCCAACAATGTCTCTCAACCTAAAATTTAAGGTTTTTTTCCCATTGTGTGGCTGTTCTCATTTGGGAGGGAAAAAGATTTAGGTATCAGAACACTTAGAGGAACTTTTCAAAAATGTACATTTACCTCCAACAGTCGCCTAATCTCCCACCACCACCCTGAGAAACCAAAACAAAGGAAGACTGGAGGTGGGAGGTGAGAAGGGCTGTGGAGATGACAATAAAAGCAAATATACTTTGAGAAAGCTCCCCAAGTGTCTGCTACTTCCCTAGCTCTAGAACAACTCTACACTCTAATGTTGCTTTGTTACTTTCAGTATCAAGGGCTCAATTATGTCGTAGAAGTGAGACTCATTTAAAGTGCTGCCTTACACTTTATGGAATCAAATAACTGGTTTCTGAGCTAGTAACAATGAACAA
The DNA here is from genome assembly GCF_963455305.1 of Plecotus auritus. Lineage (NCBI taxonomy): Eukaryota > Metazoa > Chordata > Mammalia > Chiroptera > Vespertilionidae > Plecotus > Plecotus auritus. Next base: position 20,387,987 of record NC_137773.1, read on the forward strand.
TGCATGGAGAAATTTTTTTTCCCAAAAGAAATGATTCAATTCTCTGGGTCCCTGAAATAAAATTAATTTTTAGAATTGCAGGAAATAAATGCATAACAAACACGCTTTTGAAAAGGGAAATTCACTAATGACTACTGGAGGGCCCTTTGTCATAAATGACAATATCGCCCTAACTGGTTTGGCTCAGTGGATAGAGCTTTGGTCTGTGGACTGAAGGGTCCCAGGTTTGATTCCAGTCAAGGGCATGTACCTTGGTTGCGGACACATCCCCAGTAGGGGGTGTGCAGGAGGCAGCTGATCGATGTTTCTCTCTCATGGATGTTTCTAACTCTTTATCCCTCTCCCTTCCTCTCTGTAAAAAATAAATAAAATACATTTAAAAAAATAAATAAATGACAATATCTTCCAAGATGTAGAACAAACAGCCACTGTGAAAAGCGGTTTCCTCAAAAAAATTAAAAATGGAACTGCCTCATGACCCAGTGATCCCACTTCTCGGAATATGTCCAAAGAAACTGGAAACATTAATTCAAAAGAATGCATGCACCCCTGTGTTCCTTGCAGCGTTATTTACAATAGCCAAGATATAGAAGCAGCCCAAGTGTCCATCAGTAGATGAGTGGATAAAAAAAGCTGTGGTACACTTACCCACTCGACTACTACTCAGCTGTAAAAAAAAGAAGGAACTCTTATCTTTTGCGACAGCATGGATGGATCTGGACAGCATTATGCTAAATGAAATAAGCCAGTCAAAGAAAGATAAATACCATCTGATTGCACTCATATGTGCAATCTAGTGAACAAAATAAATTAAAAAACAAAATAGAGAACAGACTGACAGCTGACAGAAGGAGGGGGTTGTGGGGCTGAGTGACAAAGGTGAAGGGATTAAGAGAGGGGGAAAAAAGCCCTCATAGACACAGACAACATTATGGTGATTACCAGAGGGAAGGGGGTGTGGGAGGAGACCAATTCTGAACAATGAGCAGTGCCTGCCAACAACACTAAATTGAAAACTGTGAAGCCTCACCTCAACCCAATGGGAAATGATATCATGATCAATTATTGATGTCTGTCATGGTCATGGATAGAGAAAGTGGTAGCCTGAGTATAAGTTACTTATCCTCTCTGACCTAAACCATCCACAAGTAATACAGGATTCTCAAGTGAATAATCGCATTGACATTGGGCTATTATTTTAGAGCTAAACAGCAACAAAATGGCTTGTTTTGAGAAGTAACCCTTAAGTGTTGGCAGCAATGTCATTCAACAACTGCACCTCTACTGACCTTCCCAGGGACATTTCTCTCCTACGATTTCCTTCCATCTAGTACAACTGAGCGAGATGATTCGTAACTGATAACTTACACTCTCAGAGAGAGACACAGCTTCATTCTGAGATAAGTTAAGTGTATGAGTTTAAATTCTTGATACCAATCCCACTTCCTCCAAAAATAAGCTGTGCATCCTTGTGCTAATCATTTGACCTTTCTGAGCTTCAGGTTCTTCATCTATACCACGGAGATGCCTCCATTAAAATAACGTATGTAAAAGTTCTTTGGTACATTTGATATTGAAAAATGCTATACAAATATGAGTTATTACTAAATGAAAAAGATCACAGAGAGCTTACTATGTAACACAGAGATATTTTTCAGTTCCAAGCCCTACAGGTCTATCTATTCCACTTATGACTAAGTGAGCTCAATTCTGCCACACGAGGTGATAACTCATTACGCTGACTCGGGGGATTCCTTCAGCCTTGTCACCTGTTGAGCATTATTCCAACCTACCTCTAGACTAGGTAGTGCTCTCTTCATGAGCTCCCCTCTGGTTTGTCTTGATACCCTACGAGAATAGAACCTACTAATGTTGCCCTTTTCTATCCCAGAAAGCTGATATTCTTCCCATTCCTTCCCATATTTCCACTGTTGATGCTATCCTTGGTCTATAAATACAGGTTCCAAGCTCCTCGAACCTCTAGCTATGCTCATCATCCATTTCACTATATGAGCAGTTTTAATGGGCAATTCTACCTTTGCATCTAGACCAGAATTTTTGGAGCCAACATTTTATACTCTTCATCCTCTTTCTGAATACTTCTTATAGTCTCCTTTCTTTTCATGCATTATCTTTCCCTTTCTTATTTTTAAAAGCTTCACAAATAATAGGTACTTTAGGAGCATTATCTTATTTAATCCCCTTAAGAAACCCATGAAGTCTGTAGATGAGAAAACAAATGCCCGTCAAGGTTAATAAAATTGTCCAAGGTCACAGAGAGAGTACATAATGGAGACAGAATTTAAATCCAGGTCTCCCTGACTCAGTAATCCCTACTCCTTTTCAGAATACTGTGCTGTTTTTCAAAATCTTCATCCATGTTGCAATTACTAGTATTTCCATTCTGGAGCTCAGATTATGACTGTGCCAGAAAGTTCTATAACAATCATTTCATCATCCAGGAAACAGATACACCATTACAGCAAGCACAGTTTAAATACTAGACAGCATTGCTAAAGCCGACAACTGGCCTCTGTATTTATCCATAATATCCATGGCCTTTGAACAACAATAAGGAAAAAACTATGGGTCAGTATTCCTGGACATACAATTAGGACATAGTAAGAAAATATTAAATGTCTCTATTTTGCAAGTTGAAAGTGAAGACGCAAGTCAAATCCTTATGGGTTATGTCAGATGTCTAAAACAGAGATCGCCAATTATGCTCCAAAACCCTGGGCTTTGGGAGATTACTAAGTGTAGGATTATAGAACTCAGCATTTATTTTTAACCCAGTAATTTGAAAGTAGAATTTTGTGATTAAAAAAAAAAGTCAAATGATTTACTTAAAAGCACTGCAGCTAATACTAATCAAAGTGTCAGGCTTGTAATAGAATATAAATCAGCATATATGGCTTCCTTCATGGAGGAAGTATTGCCAGGAAAACAAAAAAATCAGCTGACCTAAACAGCATGCTTAGTGACGTAATTGATGTAACTGATTGACATTCTGTGCATGCTCCTTAGGTAGTGCAGTGTAGTCATAAGCTGTTTGCAAATTGGCAGTACCTGGGTCATATTTTGAGTAGTACTTACTGCAACCAAGTCGTTTACAAAGCTAAGATTGGAAACTAGTTTTCAGATAGCCAAATCTGAAACATCATTCAAGCATATTTAATTTTTTCTTTATATTATTAAATTTCTCAGTAGCTTTGTTCTGTTAAACTGCTCCACGGCACTCAAAATAAAACAGACTGTTAATTACTCACCAAATTTTATTGCACAAACACCTATTAGCATAACTGAACAAGTGACCCCAGGAATACAGCTTAGAAACCCGTGTCCACTACCTAACTCACATGTTGGATTAAAAGTGACACTCCCCAGGCAGGTTTCCATTCTCCCTTTGTGCTCTTGTTCTTTGAGAAAGGCCTAAATGACAGAGAGCTCTGCAACCCAACCAGAGTTCACAGGAGCCCAGGAGCAAGATAAAAATGCCAGCACAAACCAAACCAACTGAACAAACACATGCAGCCCTACGTAGATATTTTTCTCCCTTTATGTGCAAAGGGTGGCTCCTTGTTGATCACTCACCTGAGAGTCTACGACAGGCACTTTGGTAGAGGACAGACATGAACCAAAACACCCTGTCACAGGCCTGGAAGGGCTGGCAATGGCAGCTACAGGATTTCTGTACACAGGGCTATTAAGCCGACAACTGGGATAAGTGGAGACTGAGGTGGGGAGAGGCAGGTAAGTGACTTACCTTGAACTTGAGTGTGCATAGCAAAATGATTGTTGGGATTGTGTAATTGGTTGAAGGGCAAAATTTGGTGGGGTTGAAAGAAACCGTGGAAGGATGACATCCCCTGATCCTCCCCCCTCAGTGCTGCCGTTAGAAACGGGCCTTCTAACTGGGGACAGGTGACAAAACAGATTCTAATACGCACAGGAGTGCTCTGATCAAGGAACAGCAAGTTGTGCTCAGGCAGACCAGTGAAGGGAATCCACATCCATAGTAGGGGAAAAATTGTAATTGCTGCTAGAGTGCCATATTTAGAATAGAAAATGTAGGATTCTCACTTGTTGCCCTAGTGAAGAAGACATTGTATAAGTCTCTGAATAATAATAACATTCATAATGTACTGGATTGACACTGCCTACTTTCAAAACCTCTGTTATCAGAACCGGACTGGGAACAGAAAATGTAGGTTTTTATACTGTCACCTGTCAACCAAATAGCATTGGATAACTCTCTTCATATATATGAAACTCAGTTTCTTCATCCATAAAATGGGAGAGTTAACCTAAAGTATCACTAAAATCCCTCTTGGCTCCGATATAATGTGATTTTATAAGATTCTTCAGTGCCTCTCAGGTATTCAGAGTTCTGGTTAAATGATCAGGCTCTGGGTTTAAATCCCAGTTTTGCCATTTAATGTTAGTATAACCTTGAACAAATAAATTACTCCCTCTGGGTCTTATTTCCCCAACCTATGAAATAGAGATAATAAAAATAATACCTACCCTGTAAGTTTTAGAGGAGATTAAATGAAGCAATGCATTTAACGTATTTAACTGAGTTGCTAGCATCTGGTTACAGCTCAATACATGGTAGAAATTAACATCATCTTATATGTTTTCTATTTTTAAGTTTCATGTGGTGCCGCTATAAAAACTGGCATGTAGTACTTGATGAACAGGTGCTGAACTGAGCACATCCCAGGTCCATGTTCAATCATTAACTTTATTTTGATTTCTTAGGCCCTAGTTCCATGAAAAATCTTATTTAACAAATATTTAATGTAGCACTTATTAAGTGCTGGGCACTCTAAACACTTGAAATATATTAACTCATTTAGTCTTCCCACCACCCTCTGAATTAGCTATTATATTATCTTCTCACTTTAGAGGTGGGGAAACAGAGGCACAGTAAGGGCAAGTAGCATGCCCTAAAGCCTTGCCAACAACTAGCATGTGGCAGAGCTTGGATCTGGGCCCAGACAGCCTGGTTCTAGCATCCGTGCTCTAAACCACATGCTACATTGCTAGTCTTACACTGTCTCAGGTTTCTCTGACTTAACCCTTCTAGAATGTTCACTGTTCTCCCCACAGTCCTTCAGACAGTCCAAGCTGACTCACTCATTCACACTGCTAAGCTTTCAATCCTGCCATCCTATTCACCACTTCCTACCCCATCAAGTGCCCTCTCCCAGGTCCTATACTTGTTTGACCTGAATCTAACATACCTTTATTCCCACCCCCCCCCATAAAGTTGGAAGTTTTTCCTTTCATTCACTTTGATTTCCCCTCTCAGTCTATTTCATTTGCAAGCAGAGGGGTTAGGATAGCATGTCCTATGCCTTGATGCCTGACGGCTCCTACCCCACTAAAGTGTAAGTGAAAGATCCACAGTATCTTTTCACATTTGGCTCTCATGGTTAGCTGTCTGTCCTAAGACCACCCTAGAAAATTCCTTGTACCCTGAAATATTAGGATGCATGACATTTATTTTCTTCTCACACCCCCTCCTCAAACCCAAACCAATTTGGGAACAATGGATACAGTACTCTTATTTGACAAAGGCTAGTCTAGAGTGACATCTGGTGGCTGCTTCTGAAAAGTTTCATAAATATTGACTTCCTTATAGGTAAGGTTTGGTCCTTAAGGGAAACGTGTGTCATCCATCAGAACATATGTCACAACTGGGCTACCCACCAAGACAGCAGGGAGAAGCAGGTGAGACCAGATGTGCAGAAATCCCTCTACACTCAGTAAGTCATAAAGGTGTGGATCCCCTCTCCTCAGGAAGAGAGACCGAAGGCACTGAGTTTAGAGACAGACGTTCAAGTCCCATATTCCAGGCCTGAATGTTCACTCCTAGAGAATTGTCAAGCTGTCTCTCTCTCTCTCTCAACCTCTCTCTCTCTCTCCACCCCCCCCCCCTCTCTCTGCCTCAGTTACCTAATTTCCCAACATTGGATTACAAACCACACCTGCCCTAACTCCACTGCCCTTTTCTTCTTCTCACAGCCCTTCTTCAGTCCGATGGGAGCCAGAATCAGTCGCATAAGTGGAGGATAAAGAGTAAGAAAGACAAATGAGCAAGTGGCAAAGCTAACCCATCATATCCCTTCTCCACTGGAGTCATCTCAGATTGAATCAGGCTCAAACTGAAGAGAGGGCTAAAGTCTAAAACTGGAAGAACTGATGTTCTGATAATAGACTTAATGAAATTTTTTTGTGCCTGAAAAATAAGACCATTTGAAAGTGACAGCAAAAGCTATGACACATACTCAAGGCATTGTCAGGGATGTTGAAAACAGGTTTGACATAGTACAGAGTGACGGCAATGGCAGAAAAGAAGAAAGTTATTTCCTGTTAGGTTTACCCAATCCAGTTCACTCAATAAACCATATTTGCTATTTTGTAGTGAGTAGAATTGTCCATTTTGAAAGATAAATAAGAAAAGGAAAGAACCCAACACAAAACCTCTGAAAGAATGGAAGAGACACAGACTACAAGAAATAGCAAAGAAAACGGTACACCATAAATGCCTTTCTCTGTCAAGGAAAATTAAAACATGAATGCCCTGATACAGGAAATAAACCCATAACACACAATGATAAGAAAACTGGCAGAGTCAAGAAATACTGGCATTACATGGACTCTAGTAAAGGATGAGCAGTTAACCAAAGCAGAATTAATATTTATAAAAAATGAGACAGTGACCAGAGGGCGGAAGCCTTGGAGAAAATCAGGAAAACCTCAGAGGGAAGGCGGGGGTTGGGGGTGTGTAAGAGATCAACCAAAGGACTTGTATGCATGCATATGAGCATTACCAATGGACACAGACACTAGGGGAGTGAGGGCGTGTGCTGGGGGATGGGAGTGGCCTGGGAGAGGTCAATGGGGTGAAAAGGAGACATATGTAATACTTTAATCAATAAAGAATTTTTAAAAAGACTCAAAAATACAATCAATATTAGGGGATGATCAGAAAGGTCTATTAGATTAAGATTGTTCTTTCTGAAGAAGAGAAAAAATAATTGCAATAGAAAAAATTACTCAAAGATATATTAGAAGAAAACAGGTGTGCTCTCCCTCTCAGAAGCATGCCCACATCTTGTCCTTCCCCATCTTCTTTCTCCCAGGTGCCTTACCTTTGCCCTTCTCTCTCCTAAGCCTCAAGGGCCCTTCTATTGCCTCTGCAACATGTTTCCTGCACCTGTGCAGCCAAGCTGGCTCACTTCTACTACCTCCATAACGTTCTAAATAAACTTTCTCTTATAATTTGAAAAAAAATAAAAGAAAAAGAATTTGGAAGTGAATGCAGAAGTTTATCTGAACATCCAATGAGTTTCCTGTTTTCCGAGAAAGTTTAATAAATATTGTCACAAATATATTGACTGTTATATTTCACATCTTATAAAAATAAGGCACAGAAGGAGGGAAGGAGTGTGAAAAACGGGTAAAGGTGGTCAAAAGATACAAACTTCCAGTTATAAAATAAATGTCAGGGGATGTAAAGGACGGCATGGTGACCACAGTTAATAATACAGTTTTGTTTCATATTTGAAAGTTGCCAAGAGTAAATCTTTCAAGTTCTCATCACAAGAGAAAAAATTGTAACTGTGTGGTGATGGATGTTAACAAGACTTACTGTGGTGATCATTTTGCAATATATAAAAATATTGAGCCATTAATGTTCAACTCCAAAAACTGTTATATGTCAAATATATCTCAAAAAAAAAAAAAAAGAAGAGAAAGATGAAGCTCTGTTGTATAACAAGTAGGAAAAGAATCTCAAGAAATGCACACCTAGGCACATTGTAATGTAACCGCAAAACATTAAATCAGAGAGAAAGACTTAAAATCAGCCAGGGAGAAGAGATGGATATCCTGCAATGAATAACAATTAGACTTACAGTAGGCTTAATAATGAAAATGGAACCAGAAAGTAAATGTCAGTCTAGAAATATGCTCCCCATAAAACTATTTAAACATGTTTTCACAGACAAATAATTCTTAAGAGCTTGTCACTAGTAGAATTTTAATAAAGAAATTCTTAAAGGATTTATTTTATGATTATGAAATATTGAAAGATGACCTAGGAAGTTCAAAGATTTTTTTAAAAAGGGAGCAAAGAAGTTGGTAAGTGCAAAAATAAACATAAATTTTGTCTGAAAATAATAGTACTAGTCTGGAGGGGACCCACTACCACCTCACTAGGGGCCTCCAGAGAGACGTGACGCCCAGGTCCGATAATCCTTCTGGGGGACCCACCTTGTGCCTCCCGAAGACCCACGCTCCCACCTGGAAACACGTGAGAAACCAAGCCTCCAAAAAGGCGCTGCCTCCTAGCTCTACAGTGGGAGTATCTGAATGGGACCCCAATTGGAAATAGCACCCCGCTCCCCTCTGCACCTCTTCCTGCATCACCAGGCCTGAAGTCACACCCTCCTCCTCAGGGAAAGTAGAATATACTTCTCCTACCCTAAGCCAGTCTTTTTTTTTTTCTATTTTTAACTTTTTTTTCCCTTTATTAAGGTATTACAAATGTGTCCTTATCTCCCCTTTGTCCCCCCATCTCCCCACTCATGCCCTCACCCCTCAGTGTCTGTATCCATTGTTTATGTTTATATGCATGCATACAAGTCCTTTGGTTGATCTCTTCCCCTTAGCCCCACCCTCCCGTGCCTTCCCTCTGAGGTTTCTTTGAGGGATTGCAGCATGACTCCATTTCTTTGGTGCCTTCATAATAAAGTTAATCCAGTGAAGGTGATGAAGGTAATTGACAATACTACCCTGCTTTTTCATTGTTCTGCACTGGGGAGTTGTGATTTCTAAGAATTATGACACAATCAGAGTAGTTCCATCTCCTGATTTGGATTAATTCTGGGGCATGACCAAGATCACACTGTAGGCCTCTAAGATTGAAGGCCAAGGCCTGGATCATGGTGAACTCACCAAAGCAAATAATGCCTGTGAAAGATGGCCCTGCAGCAGCCAATCAGGGCTCGCTCAGTTGGTGACACCCAGTCCTTACTGTATAATTTTGAATTCCTGTAAATCCATTAAGGTCACATTAAATTTTGTCTCTCATTGCTGTGTTAGTTCTGTATGACTACTATCTAATAAATTGTGAATTTCAGTAAATGTTTCATAATAACTCCAAATAGGAAATATTACTAAAAAAAGAAAGAAAATAATAGTACCAATCTGTGGGCTTCAGAAGCAATAAATGCTATACAAAAATTACATGTAAATTGGAAGGGTTGTGATCAGAGATAAAATACTCTTAAGGTCCTTGTCATTTTAGTAGAGAAGGTTAATATGCTGAGCAAGTTTAGATTGTTAACTATGGATAACTGTACATTGAAATAAGTAGGAACCATTACCTATCCATACGTTTTTCCTACTTTCAAGACCCACGTCAGTTAATAGTTTTTAGCGACACCTTCCCCAAGCACTCTGCCCTCTGGGTTTCCTTCTCTTCCTACTTACAAATTATAATTTAAATTGAATCATATCTTGAATGTTTATATAATTGGTCTCATCTCACAACATGGGTAGAAGACCTGTTTTAGCCTTTACTAGTAATTCTCTTTTTTTCCTCACTCTTTACCTACCCCACACCCCACTCCCGCTCCACACACTCACCCTAAAAAAGCTCTGTATATGTATGAAGACCCAAAATCATTTTGGTGAATAAATTCAGAGATTCAGTATATTAACGGGCTGATTAACCGTTGTTACTTTCTTTCCTCTACCATGTCTCCCTTAGTTAATTTTTTGAAATGTTTTTCTACTTAGCACAAAGGTGTGTTTTTTTTAAATCTTTTCTTTACTTAGCACAATGGAGTTTTGATTTCTTCATTTTCAATTCATCTTTAATGAATCCTTTGTGGTCCTTGTTCTATGAAAACACATTTTGTTTATGTCCACTAGATGGCACCCACGTCACTAATCTAATGGGAAGCCCAGTGGAAAAAAATGTGTAAGGCAATGAAAAGAAGGTCTTAATACATAAGCAGCAGTAGCACACGACCTATTAGCTGTGGTGGCATATATATGACAGATGAGGCAATTACGAGGACCTGTGTATGGAATTTAATGCAATCAAATTGCGCCAAGTTTCTAACATAATTAAAACATATTCTTACCATACGGTCCAGCAATCATGCTCCTTGGCTTTTCCCCAAATGAATGGAAAATGCATGCCCTCACAAAAACCCGCACACAGGCTCCTACAGAAGCCTTATTCATAATTTCCCAAAGCTGGAAGCCACCAAAATGCCATTCAGTAGATGATGGACAATCTGAAGTGACATCCAAATAATGGAATATTTATTTACTACTAAAAAGAAAAGGGCTATCAAGCCATGGAAAAGACATGAGAAACCTTAAGTGCATAGTATTAAGGGGAAGAAGCCAATAGAAAGAGGCTACACACTGCATGACTCTAAATACACATATACGGCATTCTGGAAAAGACAAAACTATGGAATTGGGGGTAAGGGAGAGGAAAGGATGAAGAAGCAGAACACAGAGGATTTTCAGGGTAGTAAAACTGTTTTGTATGATACCATATGGCAGATACGTGTCATTAAGTATTTTTCAAAACCCACATAATGTATAACCCTAATGTTAACCATGGACTTTGGCTGATAATAAAGTGTCAATGATAATGTCATATCATTGTAACAAATGTGTCATGAGATGTTGATAGTAGGGGAGGCAGTGCTTGTGTTGGGGAAGGATATATGGGAATGCTGTATACTTTTGCTGTGAACCTAAATTTTGTGTTACAAATAAAGTCTATTTTTTAAAAAATACTCCAGGACACTAGTTTTTTCTATTTATCCTCCCTCCAGTACCCCATCTTCCCATATGCTTAGACCCAATGGATATACCACCTCTTGATTTCTCTCAGTCACTTATTTCATCCATTAGGAAATCCCATAGACCCTGCTTTCAAATACATGCAGACTCTGACCACTTCTCACCAAATCTATTGTGTCTACCCTAGTCTCAGTCATCATCTCTCTGAGTTGATGCAATAGCCTCCCAACAGCTCTTCCCTTTGCTTCCACTCCCCCCTTTAGTCCATTCACAAAATGAATTCCTTTGAGAGCAAAAAAATTGATCATATCACTCTCCATATTAACCCCTTTGCTGGCTTCAAACTATCTGTATATATAAAAGACTAATATGCTAAGTGTCCAACTGTCCAATCAGTTGCTATGATGTGCACTGACCACCAGGGGGCAGACGCTCAATGCAGGAGCTGCCATGACGCACACTGGCCATTTACAAAGAAACAGTACCACGCACCTGGCGCCGACAAAGCAACACTCATCTTCCCCAAGTGGAACACAGTCCCCGCCACCACCCTGGAGCAACACCCCACCAAATCACAGCCAATGCGGCCAAGACCCCATGGTGCAAAATGTGGCTCACAGCCCAGCCCAGCCCAGAAACGGTAGCTGTGGGCACAGGGTAATGACATCATGTAGCAACACCCGGCTTCCTCTCCCTAGCAACTAGCCCCCTTGGAGTTTCTTCAGCCCAGGAACACGACTTGCTTTATAGCCAGGTGCAAACATTTTACACTTTAACCAAATGTCTGTGAATCATTTTCCCATGCCTCATCTAATTTGATCCTCACAAGAAGTCCTGGAGTGGGTAGATAGGAGACTCGGTGGAATCCCATTTTCTTTTCATTAGCCAGAATATGGAGATTTAGAAAGCTTAGAAACTTGACCCAACTGAAAAGAAGAAATGGTGGACCTTGAAAATCGCTTCAGGTTATCTCACTGCACAGAATATAGTCAAAAACTGCTACAGTTAAATATTTCACCCTTTCTTCTCTCTGCATGATCTACAATAATAATCTGCTTCATGTTTATATTTACTGCTGTGTTGCTGACAATTACCTGAAAGAGAAGTTGGGGTGCTTCACTGGGCTGGAAAAATTTTAAATAAATCAGAAAGCAGGTCTAATTAAGCAAGTTTATTCTATCTTATATAATAAAGAGGTAATATGTAAATTGATCCTCACCATCACAAGATGGCTGCGCCCACAACAGTGGCCGGGTTCCCATAACACAAGATGGCTGCACCCACAGCGGAGGCGGGGTTCCCATAACAAGCCATAACGAAGCGATCAGCAGGGACCTGAGGCTGCATAGCGCCAGGGTGGGGGGCGAAGGAGACCTGAGGCCATGCCCCTTGCCCTGAGGGGCTTGATGGGGGACCTCAGGCTGTGGCCCCTGCCTGGCAGGGCTTGACGGGGGCCCTCAAGGTGAACCCCCCACCCCGGCCTGGGCCGGAGGACCTCAGGCCGTGCCCCCCGCCCCGGTGTCAGGCCAGGGGACCTGAGGCTGCAGCCCCTTCCTGGCGGGGCTTTATGGGGGTGGAGCTGGCTGGGTATGGATCTTGCCCAATGGGGATGAGGCTGGCCGGGTCTGGGTCTCACGCAATTTCAAGGAACGCGTGGGTGGGCGGGGACTTGACTCTGGGTCCCGTGGCATGCCCAAGACTCTGACAGGAGGAAGATTTTCATATACATTTTATTAATTTTCTTTCATCTCTGACACTTCTATTATAGAGAAAGGGCAAATGCAATGTTAAAATATTTCCTCTAATTAATTCCCTTTTGCACCGGGCCAGTAGTATATATATAAAAGGCTAAGTTGACTCATGCATGTGCAATACATATAAAGCTCTCACTGGCGCCAATTGCACACGTGTGTTTTGATCTGTTATTGTCCAGCATGAATTTGGTTGACACTTCTATTATAGAGAAAGGGCAAATAGTGATATTAAAATATTTCTTCTAATTAATTTCCTTTCAATGTGCACAAATTCATGCACCAGGCCAACAGTTTATAAATAAAAGCCAAACTCCTCACCATATGGCCTATAAGTCCCAAATGGTCTGATCACTGCCTACCTCTCTAAACCCATTCTTATGGTCTCTCTAGGCTACTGGACTCATTTCATTACTAATTTATTATTATCTCAAGGTCTTTGCACATATTCAATCCTTTGTCTATTGTATATATTCACACGACTGATCCTTTCTCATGCTTCAAATCTCAGCTAATTTTACCTCCCTACAAAGGTCTCATTCTACCACTCTCGCTAATGTGTTTCCTCCAGCGACTCTCCATCTAATCACTCTATTCATTTTTTATAACCATTTGATAGTATACTTCATATGTGTATCATCTGATTTCTCACGGTAGAATATCAAACCCATGAGTATGAACAGATGCTAAGGGGACTGTCATTATTCCCACTTTTTGATGTTCACACCCTTGTGTAATCCCCTCCCCTGGAATGTGGGTTGAAACTATTCCTATTAGAGTACAATAATAGAAGTGACATTTAATTTGTTCTTGAATACACGAGATTGTGATGTCTCTCTTACTGGAATTCTCACTTCCTTGCCGGCTTTGCAGAAGCAAGCTGCCGTGGCATAAGATGCCCTTTGGAGAATGCCACAGGATGAGGTCTCCTCTGGCTGACAGCCACTGGGTCTGGTAGCACGCACGGAATTGAACGTGGCCAGCCACCACCTGATATTAGAAGCAGAGTCTTCCCCAGTTGAGCTTTCAGGGGAGATAGACTTTGAATTCTTAGATGTGTGACGTGTACTGAAAGATTTAGGGCTCCAAAGGCATGTATATTAGGAAAAAGAAGTGTCTTAATCCTGAGGAATCTGGGACTTTGGGGTATTTTTTGAGGAAACGATCATTAAACTTAGTTGAAGGATGATTTAAACAGGCAGAAGAGTCACTGGACAAATGACACAATGTCCGCTGCACTTTTCTCTACATCTTATTTTACACCAATACCAGCGTTTTTACAACATTTGCATGGTGCTTCATCTACACTCACATCTCAGGTTCTAAATTGCCTTCCCCATTCCTTTTAGCACTAATTCCAGGTGAGGTTGGGAAAGGTACAAGATGAGCCTGGGACAGCGTGTGCCAGGGAGGAAGGAAGTAGTCAGGTCCCTGGGAGAACAGAGGAGCCAGCCTGGAGGAGCTTCCATCACCTAAATTTGGGACAACTTGACCTTTAATACCAGGAATATGATGGCAATAGAGTAAACCACTTCGGATTTAAATAAAAAAGGTTGGGTCCATAATGATACCCAAAAAAGAGAAGCGGAAAAAAATTATTTTTAAATGACTGCCAGATAAATAATGTAGAAAAAAATAGGAAATTACCACTCTCATCCTCCATTGTATTAACAGTTTAGCTAAAGTCCATCAGTGGCTGCATAAACTTCTGGGTCAAAATATATTTGAGGATATAATGTTCACACAATCTCAAAATATCACCCCACGAATACTTAATATAACCAAAAAAAATACATACCTTTATGACAGAGATACCTAGCAGTGACCAAACTTTGTACAGCCAAAAGTTATATCTATCTCCTGAAATCTTCAAAAAGTCAACATCATGAAAAACAAAACATTTAGCTTTATCCCAAAATACAAGAAACCAAAGAGACTAACAATCCAAGACAATGAATTAATTTTGGTTAGATTCTGAGTTAGAAAATAATGCTGTAAAAACATTTGTGGGACAATGAAAGGAATTTGAATATAAATATCAGATAACATTATAGAAATATTAATTACTTCCTTTGTTGTATTAATGGCATTGTGGTTATATGGAAGCTGTCCTTGTTTTTAGGTAGAGACATGCAGATTTATTTAGGAGTGGTTAATTAAGGAGTAAAGGGTATAATAGAGACTTGGGTATAGAGTGAACTGTTCTTTTAAGTTTTCTTCAGGTTTGGAATTACAGGAAAAAGACAAGGAAAACTGAATTTAAAAAATGACAACTTTCCACAGAGAGGAGTGGGGAGAGGGATGGAGAAAGAGAAAGGTTGGGGATTCCTACAGATGTGTTATGCTTCATAGCTTTTAAACCTCCTGAGGACACAGATGAAGGACCCATTATCACCATCTCTATTCCTGAAATGAGGAAACAACAGCAAAAACCAGTTTCAGATAACAGCCTGGAAGAGACACAGCGTGACACCAAAGAGAGGTTATGCCACCTCTCTGTATCTTAAACATCTAAACTGACATTTACATGGGGTAATTTCTTTATAATTCCTCTCCCCTCTAATTTTTCTGTATGAAAGACTTAGGCACAAAAGAAAGAGTTAATAGATGAATGGGGATAGAGTAAAAGTAACAAAATCATACAGAATCCCATAATATATTCTTCAGGTGTGTGTACTTTGAAAATCCCTAAAGGAGCAAATACAGAGAGATGCTTCCGACCCCTCAGTGAGATAATGGTGTGTTACAATACCATGTTGTAGGTAGTGCTTCCGGTGAACCTGTCCAAAAGAGCTGGAAAACTGACCACATACGATATCCATCTTCTGTAACTATCCTATATAATAAAGATGTAATATGCAAATGGTCGTTACACCATGAAGCATAAAGACCAACCCCTTAACAACCGGATCAGCAAGAGGGTGGGGCAGCAAGCTACAAGCGGGCAGCGAAAAGCTACAGGAGGGGGCAGGGCAGCAAGATATGAGGGAGGTGGGAGAGCTACAGGAGGGCAGGGCAGCGGGCAGAGAGCTACTAGGGGGCAACAGCAAGCTACTGGCAAGCTACTGGCGCAGGGCTACTAGTGAGTCTATAGTTAGTAATCGGGACAATTTGTACAATTTGGGATGATTCCTTTCCTTATTGCTGAATAACAATGTCCTGCTCTATACACAAGATAAAAGTCTGGGCACCAGACTTAAACAGGGGAGGCCTGCATACAAGTCATCACACCTGTGTGATCCTAAATGCGTTGCTTTCCTCCCCTGAGCTGTAAAAGGAGGGCGATGTTAATCTCAGATTCTCTTAGTGCCAACATCCTACCCCTAAGATCCTCCCTAGTCTTCTGATGTTGTCTGAGGCAGAATTCAGCTTGAGTATTGGTCTGCCCTGAGGTGTATTCCTCCGTTGTATATTCAAATAAACTACCCATTAGTGCTACTTCCTATTTCAGGTAAGTTTTACTAAAACACGGCTAATTTTTTGAGCTGAAGTTGACTCAGAGTCCGCTAGATGGCAATCTTGTCCATTTTTCTTCCAAGACCTAAGAAGCAGCTTCAACCCCTCTTTTCAACATTTCCAGAACCCGCATTATGTGTCAAACCAGAGGGCTCAGCTCCTTCCTCCACAGACTTCACATTGCAACAACCCCTCCAAGAACTCAGTGCCATCCACTTTATGTTTTTCAAATCAATCATCAGTACAAATCAGTGCAAATTCCTTCTTTAAAGTCAAATTATGGCACTATGATTTCAATTAAATTAACATTTAAATAAAAACTGTCATTGCGGAAGAAAAAAGTCAGGAGGGAAATCAAAGTGCCTCTAGTCCATCTTATCCTGTCTGTACTTCTTTAATTTCCATGCCAAGGTCTTATTGGTGAGGGCTGGAAAGAATTACCAACCACAGTCCCCACAGCCTCAACACAGCCAGGAGAACAGAGAGTCTAACAGCACCAATGGGCAGGCAACAAGAACATTTAACTTGAGGACAGAGGGTAGGTTAAAAGCCTCTGGCCCACCCTAGCTGGTTTGACTCTGGATAGAGCATCGGCCACAGACTGAGTCGTGGGTTTGATTCCGGTCAAGGGCAAATGCCCGAGTTGTGGGCTTGATCCCCAGTAGGAGGCATGCAGGAGGCAACCAATCAATGATTCTCTCTCATCATCGATGTTTCTCTCCCTCTCCCTTCCTCTCTGAAATCAATAAAAATATATTTATTTATTTTTTACAGTCTCTGGCCTGGGACAGAACATCTCCCTCTGCCACTTATTGACTGTGAGACCTTGAGCCTCTATGAACCACAGCATCTTTCTCTGTAAAAATAGGGATAATTAGATACCTAATTTACAGGGGGCTTATGTGAATTAAATAAGCTAACATAAGCAAAGCTCTTAGAATAGTGTATGGGGGGGAAAAACATGTGCTCAATAAATAGTAGTCAGTGCTGTTGTTACTGGCACTATTACCAGTGTTTCCAAAAAGAGGAATTATTCTTGTTGCTAAATAATTATAGCATATAATCACATGCTACTAGTTATGATTGGCCTTGTATTTAGGTAATTCTATGATAATTACCTCTTTGACATCAGCTATCTCTAATATTAGCCAGAAAGCTTATGAAATAAATATATTATTCACAGCTAAAGATAAACTAAAGCTCAGGAAAGTTTAGTAACTTGACCTAGTCACACAGCATTAGGAGGTAGAGCTGAAATATAGTACAGGCTCTCTTAACCATAGATCCAGGACGGTAAACCATAGATTACCACCAAGTGTCAGGCTACAGCCCTACCCTGCAGAGAAGACAGCTACTGTGACCATCACTTCACAGTCCTACAGAATTTCAGGGTCTTGTCAAGGTCACACAGAGTAGTAAGGGAATGCCTAGTACCACAAACCAAGTGCCTCCACTTCTACGCTGATATCTTTTACCTTATGCCAGCACTCTTCCAAGTGCGCAGACTGATTGGACCTTTTTGCCAAACAGACCCTGCAGGTTCAGTGTCTATGGGTCACAATTGTGAAACAATTCCTCATGCTGTTACTTTTCTTAAAACAACACTGCACTTTATCAGTGCCCCTGCTACACGGACTGCCATAGAGCTCTGGGGCGATTCCTGCTGACACTGCAGAGCCCTGATGTGATGGTCATTTACATGAAAAGAAATAGGATGGCGACTTATTATGGCCAGTCCCTTTGAATGAGGCTGATGAAGAAAGACAGAAAGCAGTGTGAAAAACACTGATGGAAAATAAATCTCGGGGGCGCCACACCAGTGAAAAGAGTATGTTATTATACGGGTGAAGAATTGGTATTGACTATTTTAAAATTCATTTCAAAGGTACTGCATCATTAAATCACGAATGATAAGACCAGGAAATCGGCTCGATTTATTCTCCTCTCACAGAAGATGTTCTCAGAGTAAGCCATAAAGATGCCACAGTCAACATTTTTGTAAAAAAATGCCAGGAATCGGGTCTGTCAAGTTACGTGAATATCAAAAAATTTCACATAACGTCTACAACCAGGAAGGGCACTTAGGTCTAATCTGCATTTTCTTGCTTAGAATGTTGAATCTTTGTGGAAATAGGAAACATTTCACAGTTTCTTTACTATGCTCTTATTTCTATATTTGTATTCTTCCCGTTTACCACTCAACGTTTTCATTCCCTTCCATCCTTTGAGGAATCTTAACATAAACGTATTCGTGTCACCTGGTGTTGGCTCTCGTCTTCAGTCAACAGCTCTCAGAAGCAGTGGCAGGTGCCTGCAGTCTTCTGGCACTCCTCGATGACATCAGTGGATGGAAAAATCCCGTTACATCTTCTTCCCCCACCCTGCAGTCACCACACCTGCCCCAACACTTCTCCTCTGTCCCAATTCACTCTGAGCCTCACTAAAACCCTTGCTCCAGTTAAGCCCCCTTGTGCCTCTCTATTCTTTTGCTCCCAATCCTTGCATCCCCAAAACATTAGCTGTTCCTTCCCCTGCTGGGGGTTTTCCTCTCCAATGCACCCTTTATGCCTCTCCTGCTTCTCATGCCATATCCACCTCCTTTTCCAAAACTGATGAATAGGATCTATGGGGGGAAAGCTCAGACACTAAGATACAAAAGACAAAATGCTATAGTCAGAGGTAGAGTGTTTAATATATATTCTGCATGTTGCTACCATATTAGGGAACAAAGAAAAGGACAGAGGCTCCAATGGACTTGACTGAACAGCCCTTATGACTCTTCGAACCGCAGGAGTTAACATTAATTTGAAAATGCTCTCCCTTTCCATCTTTCCTTCTCTAAATTGAGTGTATTTCTCCATTAGTCTTTCTCTTATCTTTCATCATGTTCTCTCCTACCTCCATGCTCCCATGGCTTTTTAACCCCATTCCCTTTACCAGCCTCCTGGTTTTCTTGCTTTGTTCTGCCTATTCCTTAGGTTTGCTGGTGGTTCCCAAAGGCACAACTAGGAGATGGTCAAGGCTCTGAGAAACAGAAAGACTGATGACCATTCTCAAAATGAGAAAAGGAGGGAGGGATGGAGAGGTTTTGTTTTGTTTTGGTATATAGAACTTACACAGCCTTCAGAATGCAGAAACATGGCTTATATTTTCACTGTTTCTGGAGTGCAGAAAATGTGAACAAGAGAGTACTTTCTCAATAATCAACAAAATAGAAGCAGATTCATAGAGAACAGACTGATGGCTGTCAGAGGGGAGGGGGGTTTCATGCTGAGTGGAAAAGGTGAAGGGATTAAGCAAAGCAAAACAAAAACCTCATAGACACACACAACAGCATGGTAATTACCAGAGAGAAAGGGGGGTGGGGAGAGGTAGATAAGGGTATCGGGGGGGGATAAGTGGTAATGGGAGGAGACCTGGCTTGGGGTGGTGAACACACAATACAATATACACATGATAGATTATAGAATTGTACACCTGAAATCTATGTAGTTTTATTAACCAATTAGAGGCCCGGTGCACGAAATTCATGCACTGGGGGTGGGGAAGAGTGTCCCCTCAGCCCAGCCTGCACCCTCTCCAATCTGGGACCCCTCAGGGGATATCTGACTGCCAGTTTAGGCCTGATCCTGGGGATTGGGCTTAAACTGGCAATTGGACATTTCTCTCATAATCCAGGACCGCTGGCTCCTAACTGCTCACCTGCCTGCTTGCCTGATTGCCCCTCACTGCCCCCCCCCGCCAGCCTGATCACTCCTAACCACCTCTGCCTGCCAGCCTGATCGCCCCTAATTGCCCCCACTGCTGGCCTGGTTGCCCCCAACTGCCCCCCCTGCTGGCCTGGTCGCCCCTCACTGCCCCCTTCTGCCGGCCTGGTTGCCCCTCACTGCCACCTCCCCCCCCCCCCGCCTGGTCACCCCACGCAGCCTGCTGTTTGGTCATTTGGTCGTCCCTCACTAACCCCCCTGCAGGCCTTGTCACCCCACTCAGCCTGCTGTTCGGTTGTTACTGTGAAGGCATCCTGACCAATTTGCATGTTACCCTTTTATTAGTATAGATGTAACCCCAATAAATTCTATTAAAAAGTAAAAAAAAAAAAAAATCTACTGAAATCCAGGGTATAGGATCCAGAACAGTATCATTGGGATTTCAGAATATAGAACACTATCTATCATTTGACATAAATAATGAAGTTTTGTGAGCAGATTGAAATAGTCCCCTTTCAAAACAGCCGTAGAGACATGAGTAAGGATATCAGGCCTTTAAATTTCAGAAGGGTTTTATCTTAGGGCGGGGGCAAGATTTGTTCACGGGAAACCATGAATGCCAGTGCAGAGATGATCCCTACTGGGCACTATGGCTGGGGGTTAAGACTGTGGCATCTAGCGTGATCAAACCTAAATTTAAATCCAACCCCACCACACACATTTTTTGGCAACTTTGAAGAAGTCATTTTTCAGGCCTCACTCTCTTTCCCTGAAAAGAGCCACCCCAATACTTATGTTTTTTAATGACAATTAAATGAGGTAATGATTGTAAAATTCTTAGCACTTTGCCCAGCAATTTAACCACTGGATTTTTTGCCCATTTGAGGGTAGTGACTTTATCTTACTCAATGGTATTCCTGGAAAACAGTGCTTAAATGGTATAAAGTGCTCAAGAAGCTTTCGAATAAATGATGCCACATGCCCAAGGGTCTATGGAGCTGCCCACAATGATGGAAACCTCTGACTTGATCCCTCTACTGAACAGTATCACCGTTCTTATTGTACCCCCTTTCTTCTACATCTGCGTTCATGCGATGTAATCATATTGACTGAATATGTAAGCCATTGGGCCCCAATCTAGATGACATCCATGGATGTCACTGTTCTTGTCAAAGTTTCCTGCCTTAGGATCCTAAAATTTTAGTCTTTTGATTTTGGGAGGTTAAATAGGTTCTTGACTTTGTTTGGACAGCACAGGTAAAATCAACCACCTATAGTAATAAAATCTATAAGCAATTTGATGAGTTTTTGGAATTATAATATAATCTATCACTGCATAGCTACCCCCAAAAAGGGTACAAAGAAAACTATAGATATATTGTCAACCCAACCAACCACCAGTTAAAAGACTTTTATGCTAGTTTTCTTAGCTGGAATTTTACATAAGCCAATTTAGACACACTACTGCCTTGGGAATCAAGGCAATTATAACCCTAATGCCAAAAGACTACTTTTTAAATAATCAGCATCATCATTGTAATTATTTAGCCAACAGAAAGGGACACTTTCAAAGTGGCAGAGACTTTTATAACCAGAATACTATTAAAGAGGAACCCCCAAAGGATAAATTCACAGAATAATGAGCAACGTGTTATATTAAAAATAGCAATTTGTTGACAAATTGGCACATAAACAATGTATGTTGTGCAAACCAATTTCTTTGCAGTTACCAAAATCCTTTTGCAAAAAGTTTAGGAAGGAATTGTTTTCCTGTCTCTGTATATATTGCAAGACAACGTCTATTTCCTTAATTTTTTTCAAAGTAGAGGTAATTGTATAGGAATCATTTTTAATTCCTATACCATCCTACTTATATTGATGCCTTATATCAAGGCCAATTCCTTTAGTGAAAAAACAAGATTTCTTTCTTATTACTGAGACCTGTATGCTGCTCAATATGGTAGCTATGAGCCACATCTAGCCACTGGACATGAGGCTAGTAAAGCAAAGGAGTTGATTTTTTCAGTTATATTTCATTGTTATTAATTTTAATTTACGAACTAAAGCAAAATAAAATACTTTCCCGTGAAACATAACTTCGTGATTTCAGTAATACTATGTTCCTCTCTAACCATTCAAAAAGTAGCATCCCAATGGAGCCGTACTGAAAGTCTAATATGCACACCAGATTCCAAAGACTTGTAAACAAAAATAATGGGAAAAGATCTTACTAATAATTTCACATTAATTATTTGTTGAAATGGTAATGTTTTGGATATGTTGGGTTAAATAAAGTATAGTATTAAATTTTTTTTCCTATTTTTTCACTTATTTTTTAAATATGCCTACTAAAAATACTTTTCATTATGTATGTGGCTTATATTACATTTCCATTGAATGACATCTTGCAATCTAGAAATATCTACTTATTCAAGTTCTACTCCCTGTAACGGTGGTGAAGTTTATATTTGACTAACCCTCCCAAGGAAAGCATTTGTAAACACTTAACAAAACGGGCTATAAGGGGCCCAAGTTGGCCCATGAAAGGAAGAAAACTGACCTGGATAAAATTCACATGCATTCAGCTTTGCACCTGAGGATATTCTCTGATGAGGGAAGGGGATGGAGAGAATGTAAGCAGCAAGTCATAATCATAATGAATGACAAGGCAGAGGCTGGAGGTTAGGGCTGCCAGAGCAGCTAAAAAGTGAAGGGACAGTGTAGAAAGGAGAAAGTCCCTAAATCTGCATAAGAATACCACTCAAATCCCTGGCTCACCTGTGAGCAAGTGCTT
This sequence comes from Plecotus auritus, assembly GCF_963455305.1. Lineage (NCBI taxonomy): Eukaryota > Metazoa > Chordata > Mammalia > Chiroptera > Vespertilionidae > Plecotus > Plecotus auritus. Next base: position 20,410,540 of record NC_137773.1, read on the forward strand.
GGGAAATACCAAGATTCATAGTACCTAACAATAGTTATAAAAGGGAAGGAACTGAGCAGAGATCTCAACTTCTACCCACTGCACGGGAGACAGTTTGGTGCTTAAGTGGACAGCCTGCTAGAACAAAAACACTCTAAAAGAAAAAGGAATCTGAGTCTCTACCACGTTTTATTCAGAATATGCAGTATAACAGATTCAATTAGCAGACTCACAAAGAAAGGAAAATGGTTACACTAAGCCTGAAATGTTTGAGATGTGACAGTGGTCGGCAAACTGTTGACTAATGAGTTTGCCGACCACTGGATTAGGAGATAAGGATTTAAAAGGGTCTATTAAATCTATGTCTCAGATGGTGGAGGATAATATATCATAATGCATAAAGGGCAGAAAAATGCAAACTAAATTAATAATAAAATAAAAATTCTAAAACTGAAAAGTAAAATATCTGAAATGAAAACGTCCTTAATAAGTCTTTAAAGGCAGATTGGAGACAGAGAAAGGATGGATCGCTGAAATTGAAGCTAGATTATCTTCTAAGCGTCATTTTCTGAAGGTGGATAGAATATCAATATAAATTATCCAATGTGAAGAAATGGGCAAATAAAGATCAAAACTAAATCAACAGAACCTCAGAGACTCATGGGACAATGTCAAGTGGTATAAAATCTATGTAATGGCAGCCATATTGATAACATGCCTGCAAATATTTGTGAACATTCCTGAAACCTGCTGGAACTTCTGAAAGAAGTGTGGCAAGCAGCAGCCCCACAACATGACACAGTACAAGCAGGCCAAGGATTCTTTCTATGCCCAGGGCCAGCGACATTATGACAGGAGGCAGAGTGGCTATGATGGGTAGACTAAGCAGATTTTCTTTTTTGTTAAAAAGCCTAAAACTACAAATAAGATTATGCTGAGGTTTGGATGCATTGAACCTAACTGCAGAACTAAGAGAATGCTGGCTATGAAAAGATACAAGCATTTTGAACTGGGAGGAGAGAGGAAGAGAAAGGGCCAAGTGATCCAGTTCTAAGCTTCATCTTCTGTTTTATCAAGGAGACAATAACATCTTTAGTTCACTTCTATATAAAATATAACAATATTATATAAAATATATATTATATCGGCATATAATATATGTCCCAGAGTACAGGTGGAGGGAAAATAGTCAAATATCCCCCCAACTAGGGGCGAGGGGTGGGGAATCCAAAGTCGCAGATTTAAGAAACTCATCAAATCCCAATAATAACCATTACAAAGAAAACTATACCAATGCATATTATAGTCTAACTTCTGAAACCAGAGTTGAGTGGAACATCCCCAAAGCAGCCAGAGAAAAGATAAAATACATCCAGAGGAACATATAGTCCCTTGTTAATAAAATTAGTGGCTGCTGATATCTCATCAAAAACAAATGAGACTAAAGGCAAGGGAACAATATTTACACTGCTGAAAGAAAAAACTCTTTTACTAAGAAAACTATGTCTAGTGAAAATAATCTTCAAAGTGAGGGCAAAATAAAGAGATTTTCAGATAAATAGAAACTGGAAGAATTTATTGCGAGCAGGTGTACACCTCAAAAAATACAAAAAGTGTGTTGTTCAAACTTAAGGTAAAAGAAGGTAGATTCAAACTTGAGATTCCATTAACTAATTCACAGCACCATAAATCATAAATATATGGGTAAATACTAAAAATCTATATACTGATCTTTTTATTTAAAAGATATATGACTAAAAGGAAAAGTTTAATACTTTAGCACTACCTATTATGTTAGACCCGTGGTCGGCAAACTGTGGCTCGCGAGCCACATGCAGCTCTTTGGCCCCTTGAGTGTGGCTCTTCCACAAAATACCACGGCCTTGCCGAGTCTATTTTGAAGAAGTGGCATTAGAAGTTTAAGTTTAAAAAATTTGGCTCTCAAAAGAAATTTCAATCGTTGTAGTGTTGATATTTGGCTCTGTTGACTAATGAGTTTGCCGACCACTGTGTTAGACCATAGGTGTGTATCATAATGCTTGCCATAGGTGTAATATATATGTTAACAGCCCCAAGGATGGATGGTTAAATGGAACTATGTTGGAAGTTTCTAGTATTTTACATGGATTGATGAAATAGTAACTCTAAGAAGACTAGGTTAAAAATGCAATAGGTTAAAAATGCATAGTGTAATCTCTAAGACAACCACCAAAAATATAAAGAACTATAGCTTTAAAATTGACCACTAACAATATTTAATTAACATATAAGAAGTCAGGAAAGAAGGAAACCATAAAGAAATAAACAAATTAGTCAACCAATCAAAACAAATGGAAACAAACAGCAAAATGACAGACTTAAATTTACAATGTCAATAATTATATTAAACAAAAATAGATTGACTACTCCAATTAAAATGAAAGATGATTGGACTGGATATAAAAAGAACTAAATGCTATCTATAAATGATGGCATTTAAATTAAAGAGAAAGATCATCTAAAAGTAACAGAAGGAAAAATGATTTACCATGCAAATAATAATAAAGCTGGGTGACTATATTCATCCCAGACAAAATAGAATTTAAGATGTACTACAAGATATAATGAAGAATCCTATATAATAAAAGCCTAATATGCTAAGTGTCCAGTTATCTGGTCGGCCGTTCAACCAATCAAAGCGTAATATGCTAATGGTATGCTAAGGCCGCTCAACTGCTCGCTATGATGTGCACTGACCATCTGTGGGTAGATGCTCTGACTGGTAGGTTAGCTTGCTGCTGGGGTCCGGCTGATCAGGACTGAGCGAGATGGGCCGGACATGCCCTGGAGCCCTCCTATGGTCCCTCCCAGGCTGGTCAACCTCCTGCATCCTTCCCTAGCCCTGATCATGCACCAGTGGGGTCCGTTGGCCTGGCCTGCGCCCTTTCACAATCCAGGACCCCTTGAGGGATGTCGGAGAGTTGGTTTCGGCCCAACGGCAGAACGACTGGTCGCTATGATGTGCACTGACCATCAGGGGGCAGACACTCAACACAGGAGCTGCCCCCTCATGGTCAGTGTGCTCCTATAGGGGGAGCGCCACTCAGCCAGAAGCCAGGCTCACGGCTGACAAGCACAGCGGCAGTGGCGGGAGCCTCTCCTGCCTCCGCAGCAGTGCTAAGGATATCCGACTGATGGCTCAGGCCCGTGGGGAGTGGGCCTAAGCCATCAGTTGGAAATCCCTTGAGGGCTCCCAGACTGTGAGAGAACGATGGCTGGGCTGAGGGACTTCCCCAAGTGCACAAATTTTGTGCACCGGGCTTCTAGTATTTCATAAGAAAACTGTTTGTTTTGAGAACAATAATCATAAGTTTATGTGCCTATTATGAGACCTTTGAAAAAATCAAGCAAAATGGAAAGACCTAAAGAGAGAAATACACAAATACACAGAACTCATTAGCAACTTTAACATTCCTCTCTCTGTACTAATTACAATGCAGCCAGACAACAATCAGCAAGAACATAGAACATCTGAGCATTATTAGTCACCTTAATCGATAAAACATTTCAGAGGTGGAGAAGAGTGAGGGGGACTAGATAAAAAAAAGTTGAAGAGATTAGCCAAAGAACATATGTATAGCCGATGGACACAGACAAGAGTGTGGTGAAGGCCAGAGGAGGGGTGTTGGGCTGGGTGGAGGTGGGCAAAGGTGGGGAAAATGAGGACATTAACAATTTTTTAAAAATTAACCATTCAAAATAACTTTTGAAAACACTCAAATTTTACTCTCAAGGTAAAAACAAGAACAGTAAACAAATGTTAAACTTTAGGTAATACATGTTTTAGTAATACTAAATTTAGCATTACTAAATACTAATATTAATATGAGTTAGCAATAGTAACATTACTGTACATATATACATATACATATATACGTATATTCTAGGAATGAGGAAATATGAAGTATATTTTGGATAATGAGAGTCAGTTTTCTCAGTGTAAGATCAAATGTGCTAAAATGTTAACATTTGAAAAATCTGATTGAGGGTATGCAGATATTATTTGTATTATTTTTGTGACTTTCATTTAAGCCTGAAATTACTTCAAAATAAAAAGTTTAAAAAGGATAATAAAAGAACATGGGAAAAAATATGCCAATAAATGTAATGACATGGATGCAATGAACAAATTCCTAGAAAATCATAATCAATAAAATAAACAGAAGAAAGTAAAAATCTGAAGTCCTTTGTCTAATAAAGAAATAAAATTAATTATTAAAAACTCTCTCCAAACAAGAATTCTAGGTCCAGATAGTATAGCTGGTGAATACTATCAAAATCTTAAAGAAAAAGTGACGCCAATTTTACGCCCTTTTTTATAAAATAGATGAGAGAACCCTTTCCAATTCTTTATAAAGCCAATGTAATGACACAAAAATTCAACACGGATATTAAAATGTTACAAACTAATATATCTTATGAACATAGATGAAAACATTCTTCACAAAAATACTAGTGAATTAAAACCTTGTTTTTGAGGACTAGACACTAAGTAATTTAGGTGTGAAAAGGCGTAATGTCTGCAAATTTCACTCAAATGATTAAAAAATAGGCACACATATCTCTATCTCCTTGTAGGTAAATAGAGAATGAAGAAGCAAATAGGGCAAAATGCAGGAGTTTCTTGTGTGTTTTTTGCAACTCTATGTAATTTGAAGTTCCATTGATATAAAAGGTTACAAGAAAATCTATTTATGTCCACAGCTTAACAATGTGTATTTTACCCACCCAGGTCTAAGATTGCTTTAGGAATATAGAATACTACAGAAATGCAGCCTAATTAAATACCCCCCAAAAATCTAGCAACATCATTTTATAAGATATGCCAATATCGTTATAGAACATATTCCATATCCTTTTTATCTCATTTGAATCAAGTTTTGATTTTTGAAAGAGAGCAGCCTCATGCAGTTATGGTATCAGCCATTATATCCAATGACTCATGAATTACTATCCCATTCTCCCTTCTAAACATTTCTAGCATTTTCCCCTCCTGCCAGCCTTTGTGGCAATTATCAACATTGTACTCTTGAGGCCATCCTGACTCAGTTATTTAAACAACTCCTAATTGCCTCTAATCCAGCTCCACTATAAATCATTCTTCACACAGCCAAAGGAATCATCTTTTATTCTGTTAATTGTCATGTCTCCATGGTTTAAAACCTAACAGTAACTCAGTATTACCTACAGGATAGGATCCATGCCCTTTAGAATTTTGAACAAAATCTCTTATTATTCCATCCTGCTACAGCCTAAGTCTACCTATCCTGATAAATAGAATTCTGAGATGACCCACAATGATTTATAGCCTTGTATAATCATCTCCCCTAGTGTGTGGGCAGAGTCTGTAACTTTCTTCTAACCACAGAGGTAATTAGACATCACTCCTGTGATTATATTAGAGGCCCAGTGCACGAAATTTGTGCATGGTAGGGTCCCTAGGCCTGGCTGGAGATCAGGGCTGATCAGGTTCCCCGCCTCCCAGCCTCCTCCTTCCCTCACTCCCTCAGCACCCTGCCACCACTGCTGGTCACCCGCCATGTTCTGCCCCGTTCCCTGGTGGTCAGCACAAGTCATAGCGAGCAACCGAACTCTCAGTCTCACGGTCGAATTCCCGAAGGGACACTTTGCGTATTAGCCTTTTATTATATAGGAGATGGTAAAAATGAAGGGATTTTACAGATGTAATTAGGCTCCCAAAAGAGTTGATTATGAGTTCACCAAAAGGGAGATTATCCTGGGTGGGCCTAAATCAGTCAAGTGGGAGGAAGGGTAGGAATTCCCAGTGTCTCCACTCTGCTGCTCTCAAGAATCAGACAGTGATGCTGTGACCTACCAATAGAGGGAGCCACAGGGCAAAGAACTGTGGTGGCCTCTGGGCGCTGAGGCCCATTGGCTGACAGGAAGAAAGTGAGAACCTCAGTCTTAGAATCACAAGTCAATTCTACCAGCAACCATATGAGTTTGGAAAAGGATCTGAGCCCCAGATGAGGATGCAGAATGGATGAACTTGAATTTTGCCTTGTGAGAACCTGAGCAGAGAACCCAGAGAAGCCATGCCCCAAATTCTAACCTACAGAAACAGAGATAATTAGCAGGTGTTGTCTTAAGCCACTAAGTTTGTGGTAATTTGCTATACAGCATTCGAAAACTAATATGCCTACCAAGGACCACTTGTGCGTTGATCTTTCATGTCTCAAAACACTTGTATCTGCCTGAAAAGATGTCTTTCCATTTTGCAACCTCTAATTTAGAGGTAGTTATTCCCCTGTCTCTGCTACCCATTTTTATCTATGTTATACTGGGGGTATAATATTGAGGTAAACATTCATCTTTCTCACTAGACTAATCTTGCTGTCAAGGACAAGTTCTCATCTTGACATTTTCCTAGTAATTGGCTCATAAGAGAGTTTCAATCTATTTTAGTTGAAATCGTTCTAATTGACTGGGGGGAGGATTACTCTATTATCTATAAGCACATTCCTTTTTGTCATTTCCCCTATATATTTAATAGATATGGAATTTTAAAAATATTTTATGCTGTAGGAAAGAAACAACGCATAAATTCACATAGAATCTTCCAAATCCAATATAGTAATCAATCACCCTAATTCCTGGTCTAGAGCTATAAATGCTTCTATGATTTCTATAACATTCAATTTTTCTCAAAACAGAACAATGAAGGCTGTCAGCAAATTCACTAATTGAGGGATGAGACAAAAGAGATGGTCTGTGACTGCTGACATTTCACAAATGCCTTATTAGTATGCACTTCTCCAGTGGATGGGAATCCAGCACATTTACAGAGAAGAGATCCTACCCAGCAGGTGTGGTTCAGTGGTTGAGTGTCGACCTATGAATCAGGAGGTCCTGGTTCGATTCCAGGTCTGGGTTGCGGGCTCAATCCCCAGTGGAGAGTGGAAGGGGAGGAGAGACAGAGAGAGAAAAAAACATCAATGTGAGAGAGACACATTGATTGGTGTCCTCCTGCATATGCCCTGACTGGGGCTGGGGATCCAACCTGCAACCGTGGTATGTGCCCTTGACTGGAATCAAACCCATGACACTTCAGTCTGTGGGTTGACACTCTAATCACTGAGCAAAACCAACTAGGGCTCTTCTAACTTTGAATTAAAACATCATTTATTCAGAAATTTTAGCTTGTAGATTTATGAACCAGTAAATATTTAAACAGCTATCTCAGTGGGCTCTCACACACTGCTACTTTTATCAATAGGAAACCAAATATAAGAGAGGAGTCTTGAGTTTGGGGTGGGGAGTAGGTGTCTGAAGAGTTAGAATTCTGGAGTTCAAGATGGAAACCTTGCTTACATTACTTAAGTTTTTCAAATGCTATAAGCCTCATTCTTGTGTCTGCACAATGTCAGTAATACTTGCATCAACTCTTGTCAGGCTGTTCTGAGGACTAAAGGACATAACAAATGTCAATCATTTAGCACAATTCCTCGTTTACAGTAAGGACTCAATTCACTGTCATCTTCAGCACCTACATAGTAGGGTCATGAAATAGACTAGAACAATGGTTCTCAACCTTTCTAATGCCGTAACCCTTTAATACAGTTCCTCAAGTTGTGGTGACCCCCAACCATAAAATTATTTTCGTTGCTACTTCATAACTATAATTTTGCTACTTCATAACTGTAATTTTGCTACTGCTATGAATCATAATGTAAATATCTGTGTTTTCCGATGGTCTTAGGCAACCCTGCTAGTGGGTCGCGACCCACAGGTTGAGAACTGCTGCTGTAGAGCCTAAGACCATCGGAAAACACAGATATTTAGATTATGATTCATTAACAGTAGCAAAATTACAGTTATGAAGTAGCAACGAAAATAATTTTTGTTTGGGGGTCACCACAACATGAGGAACTGTATTAAAGGGTCGCGGCATTAGAAAGGTTGAGAACCACTGGCTAGAATAAGATTCAGGAGATACCTGTTTTCACTTAGGTATATCATTAACCACCTATTTGGGGTGAGTCACTTCCCTTCCCTGGACTTCAATTTCCTCATCTATATATGTGATTAGACCAGCCAAGTTTTCTACAAGTTAACTTTGAGTTCTAAAATTTCCTTAGTCAATTGAATCTTTTCCTGGTGATTCAGAGTCAATATGGTGAACACCAGGGATGATCCTTTTAGGTTTTTTTTTCAACATATTTATTGTAATAAACACTGATAGAGACCTGGAAAACCACTTGAAAATAACTTATGGACCTGCCAGTAATTTAATAGTAGCTACAATGATACAGTCTGGTAAGTACCATTCTAAGGGAACTTGAAGGTGTAGTGGTGAGGGCAAAAGGGAGAAGAGTTCAGGGTCTTCTAGTAGAAGTTATAGCTGAACTTACAACTGTATATAGGAGTTACTCTCAAGACCCAGGGGTAACCACCATATGGACCACCATTTGCCTCTTCTCCAGATGATTCAAGATTACTATTCTTGTGTCTTCTCCAACCACATCTTTCCTTGATTTTTCACTTGCCAGCCATCTCATGTGAGTGTGAGTGTGTCTAAATCTAGTCCCAATTTCTTGTACTCAATTTGTTGTAGGTAATAAAATCAAATGACTAATTTTCTTAAAAATCATGTGTTTTATTTTAAAAAGTGTCCTAAGAAGAATGCATTTCTTGGTTATTGACTACTTTTGTTTACTTTTTTTAAAAAATTTGCATTGTTACTATACTTCATATCATTGACCTTTATATAAGTAAGGGTTTATTTTCTCTTTTCTTTTTAAAAAGAATAGGTGGGGAGGCAGGGAAAAATAATTAGACATTATTATTGAAAGAGAGTTTTTATGGTAAAAAAAAAATGGAAATTACAGAACCACACTTACTTTTCTTGAAAAAATATTCCTTACACATAATCCCTAGTATAATGTGTTATAATAATGCCCAATGGAAGTATTGTGAACTTAGTTAATGCCTAAATTAACACAATAAGAAAAAATTCCTCATAAATATTCTATCACACAGGTAAAATTTTGCTTTTAAAGAGGATAGATGAGAAAAAGCTCTGTGGCCTGTAATAGCAGTAATTTTCATCAAGAACTAGGCAAACAAGAATGGAAATGTGGCAAAAATACATTAACTGAAACAGAAAAAGGCCTACCTTAGTAAAAAAGTGAACATTATATATTTGGGTTTGGAAAAATAGTCACTCTCAGGAAATTTTTATTGTTTTGGACTTTAATTCTATTCAGTTGAATTAATATACTATCTACATTTCAGTTACCTCCACTAGATGAACTACTGGGTTATAATTTTTTTTAAAATAGTCCAGCATTTCTTCAGTCAGTAAAAAGAAAATGAAAATGATTTATTCAACCATTATGCTTTGATAAATGTCCTATATAATAAAACCCTAATATGCAAATCAACCAAACTGCAGAATGACAGGTCACTATGATGCACAGTGACCACCAGGGGGCAGATGCTCAACACAAGAGCTGCCCCCTGTTAGTGTGCTCCCACAGGGGAAGTGCAGCTCAGCCAGAAGCCCGGCTCACAGCTGGCAAGCACAGCAGTGGTGGCAGGAGCCTCTCCTGCCTCCGCTGCAGGTGGGCAGTAAGGAGCGAGGGGTCCCAGACTGTGACAGCCCCAGACTGCAAGAGGGATGTCTGCCAAGGGGTCCTGGACTGCAAGAGGGTGCAGGCTGAGCTGAGTCTCCCCTCACCCCCCTGGTGCACAAATTTCATGCACCAGGCCTCTAATAAATAAATAAAATTAGTAAAGTAGCAAGCATTCCAAGTGTATATTTTACATCTACAATATTTAGAAAATACTAGTACATGACATAAAAAAGGAACACAAAATTAAAAAGTCAGTACAAATTATCTTGAAGTTTTATATAACTCCAGCTTTATAATATAATTTTTAAAGGAACAGATTTCAAGATCCACTAATATTTTTTATTGGGATCAAAAGTTTTCTAGAACTTCCTTACAGAATGGACTTGGGTCAGTTCTAGGTAAATAGTATGTACTCAATGAACAGCTTTCTTTTTCTACTCAAGTGGTCTGAAACTCCAAACTCAAGTAACTAATGTTAACATGGTCCCAGGCTGTTGGAGTGCCCATTCTTACCATGCCCATCAGAAGCCAATGGGAACACACTATGGAGAGAAAAACATAGCACCCTTAACGGCCCATGATTCTATCAGTTCAAGTACCATTAAAATAACAACCCAGTAAAAACTATCAACTACACAATGAAACTCGCCGGCATTAGTGAGAGTTAACAGACATAGTAGGATGGCTAAACTCCTACAACTTCAGATAACACAAAATCTGAAAGCAATATAACTCAATTAAAAACACCAACCATCCTATCTAATAAAAGAGTTAATATGCAAATTGACTATACCTCTGCTACACCCACAAGCCACGCCCACAAGCCAAGCCCACCAGCCAATCAGGAGGCCTCTATCCTATCTAATAAAAGAGTAATATGCAGATTGACCATCACTCCAACACACAAGATGGCTGCCCCCATGTGGTCAAAGATCCTGCCCCCATGTGGACACAAGATGGCCACCACAAGATGGCCAGCAAGGGAGGGCAGTTGGGAGGGACCAGGCCTGCAAGGGAGGGCAGTTGGGGGCGATCAAGCCTGCAGGGGAGGGTAATTGGGGGTGACCAAGCCGGCAGAGGAGGGAAGTTGGGGGCGACCAGGCCTGCAGGGAAAGGCAGTTGGGGGGGACCCAGGCCTTCAGGAGAGAGCAGTTGGGGGGGACCAGACCAGCAAGGGGAGGGCAGTTAGGGGTGACCAGGCCTGCAGGGGAGGGCAGTTAGGGGTGACCAGGCCTGCAGGGGAGGGCAGTTAGGGGCAAACAGGCTGGTAGGGGAGTGGTTAGGGGGTGATCAGGTTGGCAGGCAGAAGCGGTTAGGGCAGGGGTGGGCAAACTTTTTGACTCAGGGGTCACAATGGGTTCTTAAACTAGACCGAAGGGCTGGAACAAAAGCATGGATGGAGTGTTTGTGTGAACTAATATAAATTCAAAGTAAAGGAGCGGAGGGGAGAGCAAGAGAACCCTCCGCTCTTTCGGCTCCGCGGGCCGGATAGAACAGCCGAACGGGCCGTAGTTTGCCCACGGCTGGGTTAGGGGCAATCAGGAAGGCAGGCAGGCGAGCAGTTAGGAGCCAGCAGTCCTGGATTGTGATAGGGATGTCCGACCACTAGGATCAGGCCTAAACGGGCAGTCGGACATCCCTCAAGGGCAGGGGTCCTCAAAATTTTTAAACAGGGGGCCAGTTCACTGTCCCTCAGACCGTTGGAGGGCCGGACTATAGTTTTAAAAAAAAACTATGAACAAATTCCTATGCGCACTGTGGGCCCGGGACGAGTTGGCTGCTAAGCAGGACAGGCAGCGGCACCCGGCGGGCCGGATAAATGTCCTCGGCAGGCCGCATGTGGCCCGCGGGCCGTAGGGTGAGGACCCTTGCTTGAGGGGTCCCAGATTGGAGAGGGTGCAGACTGGGTTGAGGGACACCCACCCCCTGCACGAATTTCATGCACCGGGCTGCGGGAAACCAATCATTGTTCCACTAATAGAAAGATGTGGACAGGAAACCGGGAAGGCTGGTCAACAACCTTAAATGTTTTAATCACTCACTGTTTAGTTGAAACATTGTTAGCTGAAGCAGCCTCCACCTCTGTTTCTCCTATGTAAATTTCTGTTATTGGAATTTCCTGCCTAAAGGTTATGGGCGTATCCCATAGTCTCAATAAAAGGGATAGCAAGGCCAGAGCAAGTGGTAGTCCTCCCACTAGAGGTGGGCTCCCGCCTGGCCCCCAATATTCCCAAATTAATACTTTTCCAAGTCTCTTTTCATTTGTGTGCGGCCTTCTCCAGAACCCGAACCCTGAACCAGAACCCTGAACCACGCGGGACGTGAAAGGGGTTCCCACACCGGGCCTCTAGTTAAGAAATAAAAAAGAGCCGAAACCGGTTTGGCTCAGTGGGTAGAGCGTCAGCCTGCAGACTGAAAGGTCCCAGGTTCGATTCCGGTCAAGGGCATGTACCTTGGTTGTGGGCACATCCCCAGTAGGGGGTGTGCAGGAGGCAGCTGATCGATGTCTCTCTCTCATCAATGTTTCTAACTCTCTATTCCTCTCTGTAAAAATATCAATAAAATATATTTAAAAAAAAAAAAGAACATGGAATTAAAAGATTTTTAATGAGTAACTAAAGAGATGCCAAAAGACAAATAATAAAATGACTGAAATTTAAAATTCAATGAACCATTTTTATAATTACTAGGTTGGCAAAAATTAGGAAAGTTGTCAACATTAAGTGTTGGTAAGGATGCAGAACAATAGGAGATTATATAACCCTAGTTAGTCAGGCAAATTGGTACAAGTACTTGGAAACAAACATTGTCATTACCTAGTAAATGAAAGATGCTCACACCCTTTAATCCCCAAGCAATTCTATAACTCTGCTCCTAAGCAAATACCCTAGAGAAATTTTCACCCTCATGTAATAAGATTTGCATAAGAATTTTTATAGAAGTACTAGAGGCCCGATGCACGAAATTAGTGTTTGGGGGAGAGGGTGTCCCTCAGCCCAGCCTGCACCCTCTCCAATCTGGGACCCCACCAGGATCAGGCTTAAACAGGCAGTCAGACATCCCTCTCACATTCCAGGACTGCTGGCTCCCAACTGCTCGCCTGCCTGCCTTCCTGATTGCCCCTAATCACTTCTGCCTGCCAGCCTGATCACCCCCTAACCACGCCCCTGCCAGCCTGATTGATGCCTAACTGCTCCCCTGCCAGCCTGTTTGCCCCTAACTGCCCTCCTCTGCAGGCCTGGTCACCCCTAACTGCCCTCCCCTGCAGGCCTGGGTCCCCCCCAACTGCCCTCCCCTGCAGGCCTGGTCCCCCCCAACTGCCCTCCCCTGCAGGCCTGGTCCCCCCCAACTGCCCTCCCCTGCAGGCGTGGTCCCCCCCAACTGCTCTCCCCTGCAGGCCTGGATCCCCCCTAACTGTCCTCCCCTCCAGGCCTGGTCCCCCCCCCCCCAATTGCTCTCCCCTGCAGGCCTGGGTCCCTCCCAACTGCCTTTCCCTGCAGGCCTGGTCGCCCCCAACTTCCCTCCTCTGCCGGCTTGGTCACCCCTAACTGCCCTCCCCTGCAGGCTTGATCACCCCCAACTGCCCTCCCTTGCAGGCCTGGTCCCTCCCAACTGCCCTCCCTTGCTGGCCATCTTGTGGTGGCCATCTTGTGTCCACATGGGGGCAGGATCTTTGACCACATGGGGGCAGCCATCTTGTGTGTTGGAGTGATGGTCAATCTGCATATTACTCTTTTATCAGATAGGATAGAGGCCTGGTACATGTGTGGGGGCCAGCTGGTTTGCCATGAAGGGTGTCCTGGATCAGAGTGGGGGTTCCCTTGGGGCGTGGGGCGGCCTGGGCGAGGGACCTGTGGTGGTTTGCAGGCTGGCCACGCTCCCTGGTGACCCAAGTGGAGGCCCTGGTATCTGGGGTTTATTTATCTTGTACAATTGAAATTTTGTAGCCTGGAGTGGAGCCAAGCCTTCTGCTTGCTCTGTGGCAGCAGCCATTTTGGGGGGGATTTATGTATCTTCTATAATTGAAACTTGGTAGCCTTAAGCGGAGGCCTGGACCAGCCAGTGTGTGTGTAAAGCTTGGCTTTATCCATCATCACGGGCAACCCTAGCCTCCTGCTCTTTCCAGCTCTGTGGCTGCCACCATTTCTGTTTGGATTTATGTATCTTCTGTCATTGAAACTTTGTAGCCTTGAGTGGAGGCCTAGGCCGGCAAGGGCAGGCAGAAAGCTTGGCTTCCTCCATTGCCGGGGAAACCCAAGCCTCCCTCCTGCTCTCTGTGGCCGTAGCCATCTTGGTTGTGTTTATTTGCATATTCGCTCCTGATTGGCTAGTGGACGTGGCTTGTGGGCGTGGCTTGTGGTGTAGCTGAGTGGTGGTTAATTTGCATATTACTCTTTTATTAGATAGGATAATCAAGAGGAGAATTGAAAAATTGTGTATTTACCTTGGGCGAGGATTTTAAAAAAAGAACACTGACTACCTTCTCACAATCTTGTCTTAGAGTTCTTTCACTGTGGGCTAACATCTGGATGTCATTGCATGCTCAAGTTCTGTATCAACAGTTACGTATCTTAAAAATTATATAGGTAACACCAAATGTGCTTGAGGGAAGAATCCATTCCTTTGTTACCATTTTAGGGACTCTTTTCCATCATTACTAAGAGCTGTCATAAACGGTCCGCAGATCCACACTCAGTACTTAGTGTGGAAAGATGAAGGGATGCCCCACTGGCATGGCTTAGTGGTCGAGTGTTGACCTATGAATCAAGAGGTCACGGTTCGATTCCCAGTCAGGGCATATCCCCAGGTTGTGGGCTCAATCCCCAGGGTGGGGCGTGAAGGAGGCAGCTGATGGACGATTCTCACTCATCATTGATTATTTCTGTCTCTCTCTCCCTCTTTCTTCCTCTCTGAAATCAATAAAAATATTTTTTTTTAAAAAAAGAAAGATGAAAGGATGACACCTTTCCCAAATTGGCCTTTGGGATTGGACAGTGGGCTCCTTAAGTGACCATGGAGAACTGAATTTCATCGATGCCCTTTCGCCATGCCCCAGGGACATATGGGATAACCTGACCCTTGAGTAAAAGTAGGGATGGAGAAGATGCTTGAAAACTAAGCAGCTGAAAAGTTGGGTCTCAGAGTTTAATTCAATTTGATATTGAGAAATGAACTAATATGGCATTTCTCATACTGAGAAATGTGGAACAAAATTCATTCCCATTACACATGAGTTTCAGCTACATATTAGGGAATAATTCATCTAATAACAAAACTATAACTTCCCAACTTTCTCCAAACTTTCTCTTTAAAAGAGTTTTATTTGAACAATTAAATACATATTTGATTTTAAAGAGAAAGATTTCAAGCCAGAAGTGAGGACAATTTGTCTTACATGTCATGAAAATTACATTTCTGACCTGGCCAAGCAATCATTTCACTTAGATACCTGGAGGGAGTAACTGATCTTTAAAAGGTCCCTGGAATACAAATACTGACACCTTTACAAATGTATTTCAGGGTTGCCCAAGAGCAAGGATTGTGTACGGAATGCTGAGGGTAGACTTTGAATTGATACAATTCTTTTTAGTAGACATTATTCTACCAATGCTATTTAAAAGGTCTACTGGAGACTATGATAGTTATACCAGTTTCAAGTGGGTTGGCAAGAGAGAGAAATTCAATAACACAACTGCCATGAGAAATTAATCTAAATGTTAATACTTCCACATCCCAGATTCCTCTGAGTCTGGGTTTGAAAGCCAAAATGTTATTGGGGGAATTGCTAGACCGACAGTACCAGAGGAAGCACTGTGAGATCGCCTTCATGATAGGATGGAATCCAATTAGAACCTGGCCTCACACATTAATGCCCTTGAAATAGGTCAAATGGTGACCTTTCCCAATGCCCATACTCAGACTCCCACAGAAGGGAGGGTTCCTCAGCCGTGTGTGTGTGTGTGTGTGTGTGTGTGTGTGTGTGTGTGTGTCTTTCTTTTAATCCTCAGCTGAGGTTATTTTTTTTCATTTATTTTTAGATAAAGTGGGAGGAAAGAGGAAGGGAAGGAGAGAAGAGAAAAACAGAAACACTGATGTGAGACACATCAATTTGTTGCCTTCTGCTCGTGCACAAACTGATTCCGGGGATTAATCCTGCAACCCAGGCAAGTGCCCTTGACTGGGAATTGAACCATGACCCTTTGGTCCGTGGGGACAATGCTTTAACTACCGAGCCAAACTGGCCAGGGCGGTGTTTCTCTTAATGAATAAGTCTGTCCATCCACAGGCATTGATTAGGAAGCAATGACCTATTTAACCCTGCCACCGTCTGTAGAAGGTTATCATAATCACATAAAAGTTTTAGGACACGTTACCATCTACAAATCAGTTTCTTTCTCTTTCCCTCTCCCTCTCCCTCTTTCTCTGTTTCTATCTCTTCCCCCACCGTCCCCCCTCACCCAACACACACACACTCACACACCACAAAGTATATTTCTGCACTTCAAGAAACTTATAATTTAGACTGTGGGTGGGAGAGTGAGGATAGATGATGAATTCCCCTAAAATGATAAAGTGAAAATATACAACTCTCTGTCTAACAGCCTTGTGATGGTAACCCTCCTCATTGGTAAGTCAGCAGATGTGTGTGGTGTAACAAGCACGTGCACCCTGGGTGGGTGTCCAGGCAGATGGCATGTTCACCGGCTTCCTCTCCAGCTGTGGAATGACTTCAAGCTGCCAGTGGTAGGATCTGGGAGACTCACTCAGCCCAACGCAAAGCCTCATTTCTCATACACTTACTTTCTTCCCCTATTTTCATCCAGTTCTGATTCTGTTTCAAATTGTGTTCATCGTGGGCACTGTGGCTAACATCTCAGCTGCATTCTCCCTTCTCATGCCCCCTTCCTTCAAAGCATCCCAGTCTCTCCCCTGCAATCTATGAGAGCTGGAAGGAGCCCTTTTCAGGTTAGGGTGTGTGACCCAGGCAGTAGCTAATCACAATATTCTCATTCCTGACCCATAGAAAATCAGACCAAGAAGAGGGTAGTCACGGTTTGCTAAAACGGAAGAAAGCAGCTTGTTCTCCCAGAGCAAGCTTCTTAAAAGGACCCTTCCTTCCTCCCTGTATCTGGATGCGAGGCCTGCTGCCCCGGGAATTGCTGCCAGCCCTGTTTTGACCTCAGAAAAAAGCTGGCATGGCGCAGGGCTAAGAGAAAATGTCAAGTGATTTAGACAGATCCGTGATGATATCATGGAAATGCCGAAGCAAACTAGCCCTGAAATTCACTTAATCTCCAGGTTTTCCAGTTATTTAAGCCAACGCATCTTCTCTATTGTTTAAGTCAATCTGAACCAAGTGTTTTCATATTTGTAGCCCTAACGCATCCTAAATGATATTGATCATTCATTAAGCA
Organism: Plecotus auritus; assembly: GCF_963455305.1. Taxonomy (NCBI): domain Eukaryota; kingdom Metazoa; phylum Chordata; class Mammalia; order Chiroptera; family Vespertilionidae; genus Plecotus; species Plecotus auritus. The sequence goes on from NC_137773.1 coordinate 20,427,569, forward strand.
GGGCAATTCGGCAATGTGCAAAAGCCTCAAAGATGCATGGACCCTCGGAGCCAGCAGTTTGTCTTCTAGGAATTTATCTTAAGGAAACAGTTGAACAGCTATGAAGAATTTATAGCACAAGCCTCTCCCCATCGTTGTTTAGGCTGGTGGGATTCTTAAAATGACTTAAATGCCGAATGTGCACTTAATCAAGAAAATTAAGATATAATGATACTACCCAATACCATGCAGCCATGGAAAATGATAAATAAGGTAGCTACACATGTTTGTCAGTAAAAGCTGTAAGGTAAAAAAATAAAAAATAAAAAGTGCAGGTGATAGACAGCATGTTTTGTCAATCCATTTTCTTAAAAAGCATAGGACAATCATGACGCTAATGCCCTTTCTGGGTTTTAAGTGTTAAGAGCTGTGCGCACATTACTACAGAGCATCTCCGTCCTGGCTGTGTTACAGTCACCAAGAGAGCACTTAGAAAGCACACAGTCCAAGCCAGGGCAGCACAGGCAGTCCGGCTCTCCGGGGAGGCGGGGCACATACATCAGAATTTTTTCAAAACCTTGAGTGATTCTACCGTGCAGTGAAAAATGAAAATCACAGCATGATCTCTTTCATTCTTGAAACAACACCAAAAGTGGTATTTGTATCACCTTCCTCATATAGTTGAGGAGATCTGACAAAGCTTAAGTCACTTGTCCCCTACAACATAGAAGAGCCCGGACTCTACCCAGGACTGCCCAAGTTTAAAAACCATGATCTTGACAATGATATAAAATTATTCTTTCAGTGAGCGAGAGTGAATATGTGAGGAATTTGGGTGCAAAGTTAGAAGACCAGAAGACTCGCAGAATTAGTGTGTATCTCTGGGTGAGATTACTAAGAATTTAGGTATGCTTTCTTATAAATTTAAGTGTTGCTTTTAATAACCAGTATGCATTTGTGTTGTAAGTATATTGCTTACATTAGATTGTTCCTATCCCCACCTTATCTCAAACTCTAGCTCTGGGTTCAAAGGTAACATTTCCAAACATATTGGAAATAGTCATTAAAAAGCAAAAGCAGCACAAAAACACTGAGGCTGACCAAAGCACTCCGGTTGCTAACAACAACAAACACAAATCACTCATCCATCAGGTTAGCTCCTAACTTCACCGTATACCCATCTGAAAAGTTGACGATATGGTCAAATAAATTATTTTGGCTTCATTTAAAACAACCAAATGCTGTTTCACTAAACCAGTGGTCGGCAAACTGCGGCTCGCGAGCCACATATTGATCATGAGCCGCGGTTTGCCGCTCTGTTGACTAATGATTTTGCCCACCACTGGGATAGGGGCTTAATCACAAGGAACAACAACAGCCTGTAATTATTGGAATCGAGAGTCTAGGTCAGTGGTCGGCAAACTCATTAGTCAACAGAGTGGCAAACCGCGGCTCGCGAGCCGCAGTTTGCCGACCACTGCACTAAACTTTTAAAAACTTGTTGCAGCAAAATTGTGTTTTATGTTAATATTAGAGGCCCGGTGCATGAAATTCGTGTATGGGAGGGGGGTGTCCCTCAGCCTGGCCTGCACCCTCTCCCATCGGGGACCCTGCGGGGGACATCCCCTGCGCAATCTGGGACCGGACCGCTAGATCCTAACACTCACCTGCCTGCCTGCCTGATCATCCCTAACCCCTCTGCCTGCCTGCCTGATTGCCCCTCACTACTTGCCTGCCTATCTGATCACCCATAACTGCTTTCTGGGGGGTAGGGCCAGCCTTGCGAGGGGCTATCTGCCTACCTGATTGCCCCTAACCACTTTCCTGCCTGCCTGATCGCTCCTAACTGCTTGCTGGGGGGCGGGGCCAGCCCTGTGAGGGGCCTTCTGCCTACCTGATCACCCCAACCACTCTGCCTGCCTACCTGATCTTCCCTAACCACTTTCCTGCCTGCCTGATCGCTCCTAACTGCTTGCTGGGAGGCGGGGCCAGCCCTGTGAGGGGCCTTCTGCCTACCTGATCACCCCAACCACTCTGCCTGCCTGCCTGATCACCCCTAACCACTTGCCTATCTGATCACCCCTAACTGCTTGCTGGGGTGTGGGGCCAGCCCTGCGAGGGGCTGTCTGCCTACCTAATCACCCCTAATCGCTGGCCTGCCTACCTGATCCCCCCTAACCATTTTGCCTGCCTGCCTGATCACCCAGAACTGCTGGTCTTCCTACCTGATCATCCCTAACCACTCTTCCTGCCTGCCTGATAGCCCCTAACCACCTCTGCCTCAGCCCCCGCCACCTAGGCTTTGTCCAGAAGGACTTCTGGAAGGATGTCTGGAAGGTCTAATTAGTATATTACCCTTTTATTAGTATAGACAGAGGCTTGGTGCACGGGTGGGGACCAGCTGGCATGCCCTGATGTGGGCCCCAGATACGAGTGGGGGGGTCCCCACTGGGGGTGGGGCCAGCCTGGGCGAGGGGCCGCTGGTAGTTTGCAGGCTGGCCACGCCCCCAATTGGTGTGGGTGTCCCTGCTGGGGGCGGGGCTGGCCTGGGTGAGGGGTTGCCAGGGGTTTTCAGTCTGGCCACACCCCCAATGGGGTGAGGGTCCCTACTTGGGGTTGGGGCCACAGTGTTCTGGTCACTGGTCGTGACAGCATTACCGTCACTGACTTTTTATATATATACAGATAGTTTCCCCTCCTCTGATTTCATCCTGGTTTGCTGAAGACATATAAAATGTATTTTCTCAGGCAGTTGAACACCCAATTAAAACTGGGGTCCACTGTTTTCACTGGTCTGACAATATAATTTTCAGAATGCTGTGTCTGATTATCAACACTACCAGATATATTTTCCTTAAAAATGTTCCCAAGCACATTACTCAATAACCCACTGCATAGAGACGAATCTGTGCCTGTGGTAGGACCAGTGCCTTCCCTCAGCAGGAGGAGGGGCCTTGAATGAACCCTCTATTGGCCCACCTGGTTCTCGCCCCATCAGACTCCATACCTGCCACCTGCTTCAGAGCAGCTTCACCTCCTGTGTAACATGTCTTTTGAAGAAAAGTTCTGTTGGCAAAAATGTTTGAAAACCACGCATCTGAACCAGCTCCTTCATTTGTCAGATGAGGAGACAGTAGCTCTCAGAGTGGGAAAGCTCAGAGTAAAGCGCCTGCACGAAGGAGAACACCGGGCCTCAGTTCCTTGGGCCCCAGTCCCAGGCAGTGGGTGCCTTCATTTCCCATGGCCACTGCAACAAATTACCACGAACTTAGTTGCCTAAAAACACCACAAGCTCATTATCCTACAGCTCTGAAGCTTAGAAGCCGACACTCACAAGGCCGTCCCTTCCAGAAGGCTGTAGGGGAGCATGTTTTCGTCCCTTTTCCAGTTTCTAGGGTCTGCCTGCATTCCTTGGCTTGTGGCCTCTTTCCTCAGTAACCCTGGGCTGAGTACTTTTCATGCTGCCTTCTCTCTGGTTCTCTCTTCCACAGTCTTATCTCCCTCTGACCACAGACAGGAAAGGTTTTCCACTTTTAAGGACTCAGGTGATTAGATTGGGCTCACCAAGATAAGCCAGAATCATCTTCCCGTATCACGGTCTTTAACTGAATCACATCTGCACAGTCCCTTTTGCCATGTAAGGCAACATTCACAGGTTCTGGAAATTAGAATGTGGATATCTTTGGGGAGACATTATCCAGCCTACCAAAGTATCAGAACTTTTTTCTGTCCTAGCACAACTGAGAGATAGAACATATTAATACCAACTGGCCAAGGCAATGATCCGCAAACATAGAAACACAGGACACTAAAAAAGTCAATAGGATAGAATAGAGATGAGAGAGGGAAACCACTTAAAAATCACAGACACCCTCTATTTCAGGCACTGCATAAACTCTGAACAGTGACTATACCAACACTTCTGTTTTGCATACTCTCATAGAATAGTTAGAAAATATGCAAGTGGCACATTTACTAGTATGGAATATACAGGGTGTCTTAAAAACTGTAGACACACTTTGAATAATTATTAATTCCAATGGGTTAAACCTGAAAAGAAAGAAACATCAATTGAGCTATCAAAATGTATATGTATATATACTTTTTTTTTTTGCATGGACACCCTGTATAACTAAAGCAAGAATGAGAGGTTAGAAGTACCTATTCCTCTAGAGAAAAAAAATAGAGATTTTGATGTAAGGACTCAGCAAATTAGGATTTTCAGGTTGCACACTCTCACATATAATTTATTTCAGATCAATCTTGTGCAAAATGTGGACTTTATTGCCAAGAAAATACATGTCCTTAAATGGTTGAGTAACATGACAACTTTTTTGAAAAACAAACTGGCAACTGCAGTTCCTGAGGGCACAAATGTCAAGTCTCTGAGTCAGACAGCCCTTTCCCATTAGCAAGTTGCTATAGGCAATGTCACAGTTGTAAATCAAGAGATCTGGTTTCCCCAACAGGAGATTAAAATCCTCCTTGGAGTCCCTCACCTTCACTCTGCCTCTGTCCTCAACACAGAGATCCTTGGCTGCACTGATCTCATGGACAGAAGTGACATTTACCCTCAAAATCACCCTTCCTTTCCTCTCCATTCTCTTCTCAAAGCTTATAGAGTTTCCTTCAATCACAGGAAATTCTGTCATGCTCACTCTACTTTAAAGTTAAAAACATAGAGGTTTAGGAAATGTGAGATTATGCTTCACACTATAATACTGTTCATTGATGACATTTCTGGAAAACCATCCAGAACATTCCTTTAATAAACCTACACTGAGAACCAGTATTTATTCAATTCCTAAAGGCAGTAGTAAGTCTTCATCCGGGTTATGCCTTGAATCACCTGGGACAATTTTTAAAATATTGATGCCGGTTGTTCTAACCTGAAGATTCTGATACAATTGTTTGAGATCACTCTTGGGCGGCTCCTTAAAAACACAAATTCCATGGTTCCGACACAGGGTCTTACCCTCCTCCTGAAATTTTGTTTTCTGGAGGAGAGGGGTGGATCCCAGAAATAAGTATATTAATAAACACCTCAGATAGGTCATCAGTATACTTTGAGTATCAAAGGGATGGGTGACAAGGAATTGTAGGGCAGCAGAGCAGGGATGAGTGAGAGGGTATGCTCATCTGAGACATGAAATCTCTGCACGACTCTTACATGGTGAAAACAAAGGCATAAGCATACGTCATAGGCCCTACAGAACTAAGTAAAAGTAGACTGCGTTTCCCATGCACAACAGAAATAAATAGCAAATCTGGAATCCAGACCCAGAAATTCTAACTTCTATGCTGTTTCTTGCTGTACTGTCTCCATCATTTTCTGTATTTTTAAATATGTCATAAAATGTTTAGAATGAAAATATTTCACTAAACTTAAAGCAGCCTTAAACATTATTGTAAATTGTATGCCCTGCTTAGAAGATAGTAACTTCAAAATGAGATAAATAACTTCATTCTTTGCCATTACTCGATAAAAATCATTCTATAAGCCGCACCCTTGCCAGTTTGCTCCTCTGGGATCTGATAGCTACAATGTCGAGGAGATTTTATGGAGGATGACCAGAATAATAGTTAAAATGGTTTCTTAAGCCAGGTTGGAAGAATTGCTTTTTATGTTAAAAACTAGAGGCCCGGTGCACAAAATTCATGCACGGGGGGGGGGGGGGGTTGTCCCTCAGCCCAGCCTGCACCCTCTCCAATCTGGGACCCCTCAAGGGATGTCCGACTGCCCGTTTAGGCCTGATCCCGGTAGGATTGGGCCTAAACGGGCAGTTGGACATCCCTCTCACAATCCAGGACTGCTGGCTCCCAACTGCTCACCTGCCTGCCTTCCTGATTGCCCCTAACTGCTTCTGCCTGCCAACCTGATCACCCCCTAACCACTCCCCTGCCAGCCTGTTTGATGCCTAACTGCTCCCCTGCCAGCCTGATTGCCCCTAACTGCTCTCCCCTGCAGGCCTGGTCACCCCTAACTGCCCTCCTCTGCAGGCCTGGGTCCCCCCCAACTGCCCTTCCCTGCAGGCCCGGTTGCCCCCAACTTCCCTCCTCTGCTAGCCTGGTCACCCCTAACTTCCCTCCCCTGCAGGCTTGATCGCCCTCAACTGCCCTCCCTTGCAGGCCAGGTCCCTCCCAACTGCCCTACCCTGCTGGCCATCTTGTGGTGGCCATCTGTGTCCACATGGGGGCAGCCATCTTTGACCACATGGGGGCAGCCATCTTGTGTGTTGGAGTGACAGTCAATTTGCATATTACTCTTTTATTAGATAGGACAGAGGCCTGGTGCACAGGTGGGGGCGGGCTGGTTTTCCCTGAAGGGTGTCCTGGATCAGGGTGGGGGTTCCCTTGGGGCATGTGGCGGCCTAAGTGAGGGGCCTGTGGTGGTTTGCAGGCCGGCCATGCTCCCCAGTGACCCAAGCAGAGGCCCTGGTATCTGGGATTTATTTATCTTCTATAATTGAAACTTTGTAGCCTTGAGTGGAGGCCAGGGCCAGTCAGAGCAGGTGGGAAGCTTGGCTTCCTCCATTGCCGGGGAAACCCAAGCCTCCTGCTCGCTCTGTGGCCACAGCCATCTTGGTTGGGTTAATTTGCATACTAGCTCCTGATTGGATGGTGGGCGTGGCTTGTAGGCATAGCAGAGGTACAGTCGATTTGCATGTTTCTCTTTTATTAGTGTAGATCATTCCATTACTCTCTGATGTACCTGATTATTTCTGACTGACTGAATAGGGTTATTTTCCACAAGCAAACTGTTTCATTTTAAAGGAATAACTATTCACAGCCATCTGTAAAGGGTTTTTGCCTAAAGAAACATACATGAAACAACACAACCAAACTGAAAACGAGCCCAACCTCTGGCTAAAATACAAACAGTGGAAAACTCAGATACATAAAGGCATGTTGCAACTCAGCATGACCCTGGAACAAACCAGCCTATTTCCAGGATAGAACCATAGGAAATACTATAAATGCCTAAATTGGCCCTGTTTTCTCTTAATGTTATTTTTTAATTTATTTTTCTAAATTAATCTATTTGCTTCTCCCCTGAAAAGTAAAATAAAATCTGGAGGAGCTTTCATTAGAAGTTAATGAATATACAGCCTCTGCATACTATGTTCATGCATAGATAAGGAAAAAACCGCTACAAAGTTTCCTATTGGGGCTTTCTACAAGAGTTTTAACTTCAAAGTGTGCATATTATTTTAAGGCACTTTAATCAAATTTCCATATGCATCTTTTAAGCATGACAGAAACTGCTACTTAAAGCAAATTTTAAAAAACAAAAAAGTCAAAAAAAGGTGACATTATCCTTTTAATCCTCTCCTTTAACCCTTTAATTTATTCCCCAGGCTAAACAGAACCTTCCTAACTTTAACTCAGGAGTCTGAAGTCTTCATTTTGGGGACATCATAAAGACAGAGAAGATACACCCTTTGCTGGCATCTTCACTTGTAAAGCATTAAGCTAAAGATATTAATTTGCTCTGCCCAGCACACTTGTAAAGGGAGTTAGCTGCAAATGAAACTTCTCTTATTTTTGCACCTTGATCTTTGTGTAAATGGCCTTTTAGTTTTATTATGCTTTTTCCTAAAAGGGAGGGGGGAAAAAAAAAAAAAAAGACAGCCACTTGACAAAGAGGTGATCTATCCATCAGTTAAATGTTCCCTGGCTTAACTTAGTAGTTACTAAGGTAGAGTAGCTCTTCCCATCTCTTTGACTTTGTCACTTATCAAGACTTCATTCAGTTCAAATGCATCTTCCCGGGCTCAGGGAGCACACATGTTCACAACAGCTGTCTTTCCCAAAACCTGCATCTAGGCTCCAAGGAGCTTTACCGTTTTTGCTCTTATTAGCACAGCACACTCACAAAATTAAGACTTTGATCTAGTGATAAGGTGCCTAGCCTGAAAGTCAGATAGTACAGTAAGCAAGTACAACAAAAACGTAGCCATGCTCTGCTCGATTCTGCCACACTGTGGATCCCCACTCCCCAGAAACTGTGATTGCCTCCGTGACGTCATTTCCCAAGCAAAGCCGCCCCTTGCCCACTCATCATAAGCCAGAGAAAAGAGATTGTTTAATTCACTCCATCAAGTCAAGGTGAGAGGACAATGGGAGAGTTCCCATGAAGAGTCATATTTGCTCATAAGAATGTGATTTCCACGGGGGGCGGCAGGGGTGGGGAGGGACTCTTTTTAGAAACACAGTCTGGACAATATCTGGCAGCCTTGCTTCTAAAATCCCCCTGCCAGCCCTGTAACCACCAACCTGCCAACAGCTCTCCTGACCAGTCACCATGCATGCATCTCCTTTTCTCCTTTTTTTTTTTTTTTTTTTGGGGGGGGGGGGAGGCGGGAAGGGAGCAGGGGTTTGCAGGGAGTGAAATTTATAGCAGCAAATTCATCTTTTTTATTTATTCATTAACAGTCAACCTCTCTCACACACAGATATAAAAGAACAAGATCCCTTCTCTCTCCTACAACTAGGAGTGAGAAGTATCTGTTTTTCCCTTTCCCTCACAAAAACAGAGACAGGGGAGTGAGCCACGAAGACATTTATTTCCGTCACTTGTGCCCATTTGCTGGCCACAGTGCAGTCCTTCTTGGAAAACTGACAGCAATTTTGTCTCTCCAACTGTTATAAACTCACTAGAAGCCCGTTGCACAAAGAGATTCATGCAATAGGCCTTCCTTCCATTGGCTTCCAGCACTGGTTTTCCTCTGGCACCCGGGACCCAGGCCTTCGCTCTGGCCGGAGTCTTCCGCCTTTGTCTTCGCTGCAGACTCCAGAGTCTGCAGTCTTCATCTTCACTGCAGCCAGAGTGTCGCTCCTATAGACCACCACCCCCCGACCCTCCCTCTCATAGCAGGCATCCTGCCCCGCCCGGCCACTCTACGCCTGGAGCAGCTGGGAGGCTGCCATCTTTGGCCTTCTAATTTGCATATTCCCTCCTGATTGGCTGGTGGGCATAGCAGAGTGATGGTCAATTTGCATGTTTCTCTTTTATTAGTGTAGATAGGCTCATATCAATGTGTGAGAACATTTCCAATTCACATTTCATCATGTATCTATGTCCCAGTGCTTCCCCCCTCTAGCAGCTCACTTTATAGTTTTCTGAATAATCTTTTCCCCTGGTGTGTGAATAGTTTTACCTAACTATCCATCCTTCAGCTAGTCCCCTCTCTTGTGCCCTCCCTTCTCAGACACTGTTTAACTCTTCCTTGCCCTTTTCTTTACCACCCAACTCAACCCCTTATCCTTTGGAAACAGCTCCCTGGTGTCACCCCAGGCTTCTCTTGAACATTCTCTGAAGCTGTGGTCCCCAACCCCTAAGGTCATGCCACAGAGATGGCCAGGACTTCTGCCAACCCAGGAGAGTAGCCTATTTGCATGAAGTACTTATTGGTTCAAAAATGCAAGTAATTTTCTACGGAGTCAGCAAGAAGCAAATTTCCTCCCTGTAATCAAGGGAATGAGTCCCTCTCCTTTGAACCTGAACACAGGGGACCTTTGCACTCAGAAATCTCAGACCAAGCTCCTTGGCAATTCTTTCCCTCAATCACAGTCAAAATTTGTGGCACCACTTGAAATTCCAGGGCTTTCAATATAGAGGGAATTCGGTAAGAATCATCTCCATTAAGGAAAAATCTAAAGTCACAGGGTTCCATGTTACACAAGTCTTGTCCTTGTTTTCTATGTCAGTTTCTACTCACAATTGAAAGGCAGCCCTCTGGCATTACTACATCCAGGAAGCCCCCAGTTAACCCCTCCATCTCCTTCAGACTTTTGTGGACTCCCTCAGGCTCCAATGGCATGCACAAGCCTCCTGCACGTGGGACCTGTGGGCAGCGGACCAGGGTTTGCCTGAATGACAGAGATACAGCTGGGTTTTCAATACTCGGCTAACTAGCTTGTAGACATCCACCTCAAGGGAAGGACGGCACCAACAAGACACAAAATTAAGCCCTTGGATCATCCAAGCTTGCCTCCCTCTTTCCAACTTCTTCAGAATGACACAAAATGCCCCTATCAACCAAAACCTCAGCCTGTGCCAGCACCTGAGAACAATTCCAGCTCCCCCCCACTCCAGGCTGCTGACTCTTCAAACAGGAATGGGAGTCTCTAAGACCCTGCTAAGACCCTGCTAAGGCCCCGCCATGCCAGAAACCAGTAGACATCAGCCGAGGCAATGCTATGCTCCAGATGCCTGCTTCCTGGGGTGCGGTTGACTCGTGCTGCCCGTGCCCCTAGAGCAAAGTTCACATGAGTCCAGAAAAGTCACACTCAGACATATCTCCCCGTGAAGTCCAAGGCAAGCCACTGGCTCCAGTCACCTATGTCCTCAGTGATGGCATTTGACCTTCTACTCCAGAGCTGACTGGCTCTCCAGATCTGAAGCCCACACAGATATCAGAGTTTCTGAAATTCTGTTCAGTAACATGGCTTCTCGCTGAAGATTCAGTCTGCTCCCAGAGTCAATAATCCTTTCACCTGCTGGCCCAAGGTATGGTGGCGTGGGGTGGCTATCTTTGCAAGACCTCTGTATTCGAGAGCCCAGGACAGGCTGGGCCATTACTTACCCCCAGATCAGGAGAGGAAACCCCAGTATCCAGCTCCAACGTTCTTGGTTAGCTCTCCCAGCGGCCCCATCCTGACTGTAAATGGAGAGGGTGCTGGGTGTGTCCTGGTAACTTACAACACTTGTGGGGAAGACTAGGATTGCCTCAGAGAAACACCGGGCACTCAGAGGGGAACAACAGGCAGTAGGGCTTGTTTTCAAAACCCTGGTGTATATAAGAATCACCTGGGAATAGCTGGAACATGTATTTCTAGGCTGCAGTCACCAAGATTCTGTTTATTGATAAACACCCTAGGTTTGCCTAGGGCAGTGGTCAGCAAACTCATTAGTCAACAGAGCCAAATATCAACAGTACAACGATTGAAATTTCTTTTGAGAGCCAAATTTTTTAAAATTAAACTTATTCTAACGCCACTTCTTCAAAATAGACTCGCCCAGGCCGTGGTATTTTGTGGAAGAGCCACACTCAAGGGGCCAAAGAGCCGCATGTGGCTCGCGAGCCGCAGTTTGCCGACCACTGGCCTAGGGCACATGAATTGCCAAAACCAAAGAAGCAGTTCTAGGACTACTATTAACCTCAGAGGACAGACCTTTCTCCATGATGGGAGGGTCCTGTGCCCAGGGAAAGAGCTTTGGTTCCTGGCTGAGTCAGTGATAATAACAATAATAAAGTTAATTTTTACAGAGTGCTTGCTCTCTGCCAGATACTGTGTGGGGTGATCAAGAGGCATTATTTAGTTCATCTTCACCAATAAATGCTAATGGCATCCCCATTTTACAAAAGGGGCTCAAATTGGCATGTGCCTGAGGCCACACAGCTGCTAAGTAATTAAAACTCAGATGGGCTCTTATTGGTCTGACTTAAATTGCTGATTTCTGTTAACAGTACATCTCATATCCTAGCAATATCCCGTCTTGTCACTGAAAACACTGACATGGCGTGACCACCCCATTGCTGACAGTCACTTCCTGGAAACTGTGTTTAGGGATGTGCAGACCCCTTGGTGTAGCTGCAGGGGATCACAGCCCCTGAATGCAGCTGCAGACTTACTCAGCCCTCACTCCTGGTTAGTGGGATTCTGAGAGTTCTACCCGAGTTAACTCATTTCATTCTCACTACAACCCTATTATTACTATCACTGTGTAGATTAGGAAACACTCAAGTCCAAAGAAATTTAAAAGTTGTGAAAGACTGAATACACAAATGAACAACGAGGACCCACAACCTGCACAGCCTTTCCAGGAAACCAATCCTCTTCTCTATGATCAACAGCCCAGAAAGCCAGCCTGCTGTGAGTCAGACTTGTAAGAAGTCTGAGAACTATATTTACTAACAGTCCAGGAAGCAAAACAATAACTTCTGTAACTCTCAGCCCCTAATGGCCAGGACTTGACTAATAAGTGACTGTTTCCCTAAATTTTGTCCCCACTTCCACCTTAAGACCAACCCGAGAAAGCCAAACATGCTCTCCTAACCAATCACCTGGACACCCTATTTTTAATTAGCCAACAGCCTCCTATTAAGGAACACCTGGAGCCTTCCCTTTGTCCCCACAATAGTTTCCCACTCCTCTGCCTGACCTTAGCTCTCTGTGAAAACCCAAGTCCTGGTGGCTGACTCTCTTGCTATAGCCAGTTCAGAATAAATAGTGTTTGCTTGTTCTCATTTGGTTGATCTTTATTTATTTCCATAGTACCATAAGATCATATAGCATCTCAGTAGCAGAGTTGGCATTCAAACCCAAGCATTTGGACCCCAGAGCCCCTCTCTCTCTAGTTTGAGAATGTAGAGGCTGTTTGGAGCCTCCGGATTCACTCCCAAACTAGTAACTGTTTCTTCTAAGTCTTTGAAGATGGTTGGCTTCCCAGACTAGTCTACCATCTTCTTTGTAGTCATCTGGCCTGGCTTCCTCAACTATGGTACTGTTGACATTTGGGTCTGATAGTCCTTTGTTGTGGGGGGCTGTCCTGTGCATGTTTGGCAGCATCCCTGGCCTCTACCTACTTATACTAGTATACCAGGAGCTCCTTCTGAGTTATGAAACCAAAAAAAACCTCCAGATATTGTCTTGGGGGGGGGTAGGGGTGTTTGTTGGGGTGCAGGGGGCAAAAATCTCCCCTGGTTGGGAGATTTGGCTTTCATTGTTTTAGATCAGTGATTCTAAAACTTTTAATGTGTAACAAATCCCCTGGGAATCTTGTTAAAAACTCAGATGGATTCTGGAGGTCTGGTGAGGGGCCTGAGAATCCTCATTTTTAACAGCTTCCCGGTGATATCCATGTTGCTGGTCTAAGAACTACACTTTAGAAGTAAAACTAGATTGGATACTTTCTTTAAATATAGACTCCTTGGGTCCAACCCAGGGGATGCTGCTTCAGAATACCTGGGCCGGGGCTCAGACACCGGTGTATTAACAAGCTTCTGTGGTATTTCTTATGCACAATAAAATGGGAAATAACCTTGGGCACGTTTTAGTGACCTCAGGCCCAGGACTCAGGGTTTCAGATATTCTGAGATCAACTTGGAAATCCCTGGGAATACCATCCTAAACTGGGTCCACAGCTGCGATCAATGATGTTGCACCAGCAGTGAAACATGTTTGGCTCTCCGCCCAAGGGAAGGAAGGCTCCTTATCTTGAGATGACTGGAGAGAAAGTCCAAGGGAGCTGGACACCTCAGGGTTCCATGAGTGCAGACAAGAGAAGATGACTCTGGCCACTTGAAGCAGATGTGGACTGTGCTCAGGGGAAAGGGAGTCCTCACGGAGGCTGCCGAAACAGGCTCAGGGAAAAGATGGAAAAGCAGCTCCAGGGGGTCCAGGCAGCAAAGAAAAGCCAATATTGGAAGAATCTTCCAGAATGAATAAACTCCCAGTATTTCTTCTCTTCTTAGATCACTTGGCTTAAGACTCAAAGAGGGAGAGAAGCAAAGAGAGAGAGGGATGGACACACACACTCTCACACACACACACACACACACACACACACACACACACACACACACACACGACCCAGGGGACATGATTTGCCCGGTAGGTATTGTTTATAGATTGTTCACAAGTTATTTGGAGGCTTTCATTTTATAGGTGTGGAGATTTCCTATCAGAAGGGTTAACAAAATGTTTTACTCAGATCTTTGAGTTAAAATGGTGTTTACTTCCATGCAATGTAATAATGTAAGAGATGAGGGCAAACAGAAAAGACAAATCATAGAGACAGGGAAAACCTAACTTTCTTTACAGTTAACTTGATTCTCCAATGGGAATGCACCTTACATCCTTGCTGCACACAGAGGCAGTCAGAAGGGAAGTACCATTTATAAGCTAAGCCCTGTGTAAGATACTTAATTTACATTATCTAATTTAACCTCAAAACAACCTTATAAGTAGGTGTTATTGCCTTCGTTTTTCAGCCTGGGAAACCAAAGTCCAAAGAGTTTAAGTAATCTTTCAATGTCACATGGCCAATAAGTCTGAAATCTGAGTGTCCTTTTTCCCCCTCTCTACTTCATCTACTACATTCATTAAATTAGCAGTCTACCATTTTATCCCTAACTATGGCTCTAATGACCATAAATGGTGCCATACTCCAAGTTGCTGTCTGGTTCATGTTTCACTTGGATAACACTAAGAACCTTCTAACTTGTCTTATGGCTTCCAGTTTTGTATTCAACGAAACTACTCTTCACATAGCCACTGAAGTGTATTTTTAAAGTGCAAATATGATCACATTACTCAACTCCCACTTTCCTTCCACCAACCTACTCACTGCTTAAAACACTTCAACTGCCCTGGCAAGGTAGCTCAGTTGGTTAAAGGTTCATTCCCATACTTGAAGGTAGTGGGTTTGATCCCGGGTCAGGGCATACACAAGAATCAACCAATGAATGCATAAGTAAGTGGAACAACAAATCTCTTTATCTTCTTTTCCTCTGCTTTCCTTTCTCTCTAAAATCGATTAAAAAAAAAAAACAGGTCAACAATTTTTGCCATTGATATAAAATTCAAACTGCTTCTATGCCTCACATTGCTAAAAGTTGACCCTGACTACCTTTCTAAGTTCATTTCTCCTAACTCCTCCCTCCTTTCTCACCTTCATTGTCCTTGCACCTGTGTTTAAGTCAGAATGAATTCCTTGTGTTTCTTTCAGCAACTTCCTCGCTCTCGCTCTCGTTCTTGCTCTCCATTCTCTCTTGCCTGAAATGCTTTCCCCTTTTTGTCCCCTCCTCTCTCTTGGATAAGTTTGAATTATTGCCCCAACATATCGCTACCTCAGGATAGCCTGTGGTCTCTCGGGCTTTATGTTCCCACAGCACCCTGTACTTTCCCTATCATGATGCTCAACACATGTTGTGGTGGCCATGACAATTCTCTCAGATCTCTGACTGAGGGTATATAATGTGATGGCCCAGCACTGAAGCCATACTTCTCACCAGCTGCTCTACCCATGACTGAGCCCAGAGGAATACTACAACAGGTTCATTTTTAGATGTGACTCCTGATTGCTAACTTGGCTGGAAGAGTCTCAGTAGCTTTGCCAAAACTTCATGAGAATAGAACAATGGATTCTTCTATACCCATTCCTTCCTTCCTTCTCTCCCCCACAGGGGTCAGATAGGCATTATGGTCTGATATCTCAACCATGCTGTCCCAGCTCTCCCAGTTCCCTCTTCATTTTCCTTTACAGATGTGTTCTCCAATAAGTCTCTTGATGCCTATTTCTCAGAGTACCAGAGTTAACATACTCATTTAATTCTCTTCAATAGACTATGAGCCATGTTAGAAAAAGGACATGTCTATCTTATAAAAATCCCCATTATGACCCCTGTACCTAACACAGTGACTAGCCAATAAAAAATTGTCAAGTGAATATCATCAAATGAATGTTTGAATCCAGTGTTTTCAGTCTGACTTAGGACCTAGGGGAGGAGTAAGAGGAAAATATTCAGATACTTGGTAATAATATACCCAACCATCAAGACTTTGTTTTGCTTACTGGTGTATTATTGCCTATAATTGTGCATGATACATAGTAAGCACTCAATACACTTTGCATAGTGTATGCATGGATGAATTGAACCATTCAGTTCTATGGATCCTCCCCACCCCATTCTTTCTATGTATTTGGATGCCTTCTACTCAAAAGTCCTAAAGCTAATGCAACACCAAATGAAATGTAAAAGTCTATACTTGACCTTCATTTTCTATTTTGTGATGACATTTTCCCACATTTTGTTCTGGAGCAATCACAGCACTTGAAAAAAAAATGTCTCTTAAATTCTTTGAGTTTCTGAACTGAGAACTGGAATTTGATTCTTGAGATTCTAGGAGAGGTACTTAAGGAATTTCTAAGTAAGAAGTTAGAAAGTAAACTATTACCAATTTTTCCTTAAGAAACAAAGAAATCTTGCCAAAAAAGCATCCCTAATTAAATAATTCAACTGAAATAGCACAAGCACACACAATGCCAAAGCTTGTGCTGCGTACAGTGAGCACCAGAAAGAGGAATGATATGTGGCTCCTGTCATCGATGATTCTGGTGATGGGCCATCTCAAAGGGACACCAGAGCTCAACTAAAGGAGCTCAATTATTCAATGACCAAAGAATAATTCACCCAATGAAATCAATAGCAGGGTTTTGGATCATAACACAAAATATAAACTAAATATACATGATGGTTTAGCCTGTTCAAGCTGTTACAACAAAATACTACAGATTGGGTAGTTTATAAATAACAGAAATCAATGTTTCACACTTCTGGAGGCTGGAAGTCTAAGATCAAGGCACCAGCATGGACACGTTCTTGTGAGGGTCCTCTTTCTGGTTCATGGCTGGCAGTCTCTTGCTGTGTCCTGACATGGTAGAAGAGGCTAGCATTCTCTCGGGAGCCTCTTTTATAAGGGTGCTAACATCATTCTGGAGGGCCCACCCTCATGACCTAAGCACCTCCCAAAGGCTCACTTCCTAATGCCATCAACATATGAATTTGGGGAGGGGGAGAACAAAAACCATCCAAATCATAGCACATGACTTCATACTAGTATAAATAAACTACTGATTAAATAAATAAATGGGAGAGAAGACACAAGTCTTTCTTACAGAAGAATTCCAAATATATGTAGAAACACTCTCTCCAGAAGGCAGGGCTTACTCCACCCCACCTTTTGAGTGTGTGCTGGACTTAGTAAATGTAAGTGAAAGGGGAAAATAGTAAGTTTACAGCAGAGAAATCTGGCAAACACTTCTTAACCAAGTGATCAAGGTTAATATCATTGAGGTCATGCATATCTAATATGATGTGACAAGAAGTACACTTGATCCCTGTGGTGTTCTTTCTAAAAACCCATAACCCCAGTCCAATCATGAGAGGAAGATCAGATAAACCCAACTGGACAAAATACCTGGGCTGGTGCTGCTCAGAATTGTCAAGGTCATGAAACTAAAGAAAGATTGAGAAAATGTCACAGACCAGAGGAAACTAAGGAGACAGGAAAACTCAATGTGGTATCCTGGATTGGATTCTGGGACAGAAAAAGTACATAATGGAAAAGTTGGTGAAATCTAAACCAACTTAGAGTTTAGTTGATAGTAATGTGCCATTGTTGATTTCTTAGTTTTGACAAATGCACCAAGATAATATAAGGTGATAACATTAGGGGAAACTTAAACAGGTGATACAAATTTGGATGAGGGATTATGAGAACTATGTAGTATCTTTGCAACTTTTCAGTAAACACAAAGTCATTCCAAAATGAAGAGTTCATTTTTTAAAACTCTTACTTTCTCAACTTAATATTTATATTTACAGTTAATTTAAATTAAAAATGTTTAATTTAACTTCAAATCCTCACATGCTGGGGGGGGGGCGGGGGTGGAGGGAGGGCAAAAAAAAAAAAAAAAAGCTGTCTATTTTGGAGTACCTCCATGACATCCTATATTTATGAGGTGGTAGTAGGGGAGGGAGAGACTCACATGTTACCAGAAAAATAGAGGAGGGATCTTGGTCTTCCGTCTACTATAGCTGCCACTACATTGCTCACTATCCATGACTGTCTGGTCCATTTGAAGATGGGCCAGTGTTAAATGGGGTGCATCTTGTAGTGTTCATTAGACACCTCCACCCCCACCCAGTCCATGCCTTCAGCAGAGATCCTATCACCTCCCTGGGTGCTGTGAGGAAGGACACAGTGGCACAGTTTAGACACACATGGCTTCATTGCCCTACCAACCCCTTCTGTTAGAAGCTAACCCTCTTTTCTTTGGAAAAGGCCAGTTCCACTATGTGTCTGGAAACTTTCATTTGTAATCCTAAAAAACAAAAGTGTTTATCTAATCCTTGACAAAAGAAAGGGCAGACTCAAAGGCTTCTATGCATATAGTAAAGGAATATATTCCCTCTCTCTCTCTCTCTCTCTCTCTCTCTCTCTCTCTCTCTCTCTCTCTTATATACACACAAACACATACCTCCCTCTCATTTTGAGTCTGCTGTAGCTGGAGGAGCATAATAAAGGAATCTTTCAATACATTGATTTGACACTCTTTTTTTTTAACCCATTAAAATCTGGGTACAATTTGGTTTTATCAACAGAGCCACATGTTAGCAACACCTGGTAAATGCTGGGGCTCACTGATCACCATCAAACTGAAATTGAGGTAAATTTCTGCAGGTAATGGGGTACCAAAGTGCTGGGGACCCACTTCTGTCTTCCCAACCAGCAGTGTCCTCATAATGCCAGTGGTGCTGACGAGATCAGGATCCCAGGGCAAATGTCCCTGGGTATAGATGGCGATCATCCTCATGCCCAGCACTGTGCCCAGCCTGTGCAAAGTCTTCCCAAAATAAATGCGTTGGTTATTGTATAAGAGTCCCTCTGTTAACTCATGTAAAGAGTTCTCTCTGGAAAACTCCCAGAGCCAGCTCAGAGCTGCCTGCAGAAAGTTATGCTGCATCTGATAAAAACAATCAGGGCTATGGCAGAGGTTTTTCATTAGGATGGGGGTGGAGTATGAGCAAAATAAAATTACAGGAATCTGCTAAGCTCTCTGCAGCCAGCAGCTAAGAGTTTCAAATTGAACACCAAGTTCAATGTAATTTAGTGTATTTGCTCAGTGTGCCATTTTACCCCTGGGTTAGCATGGGAAAATGGAGAAAGAGCTAATTGCACTATTATTGCTTCAACATAATGGGCCAGTGCCCCAGAGCAGCTGCTGTTCTTATTAGACGGTGTCACCAGGGGGAAATACTATTTCCTCTTTCCTTAGGTTCAACTGCTTTTGTGCAGTAACTGTTTTCACGGGCACACCTGTCTGGGGTTGCCACTCTATGTCTGGTGGCCTGGCTTTCCTCCTCCCAAACCCTCAATATCAAGCTTGTATCTCTAAAATGACTATGCTGCTTTTGAAGGCAATGTGTCTCTGGACATCATTAATAAGGTAGGGAACAAAAGTGACTTCAACAGGCCCTGAGCCCCATTCCTACCTCTTTCTATCCCTACCTATTGCAGATTCCTGTGCAAGTTACAGAACTTGCCCAGAACTTCAGTTCCTCATCGGTAGAATGGGAATAATAGAAGCTACCTCTGAGGGTTGTGAAAAATAAATGAAACCAATGAATTGCTTAGCCTGTGTCTAGTATATGATGAACACTCAATTGCTACATACTGTTATGCTTGTTAATTTTAAGCACATTTTGTACATTATCTAAAAAGGTTAAAAGCATGGTGAAGGGTAATAAAGGGTGATTACAAAACACAAAGAAGAGGTGCCTTAGCAGTAGTCTCTAAGTAAAGCAGTGAGGTAAGAAGTAGCCAAGGATAGGGGTGACCTTTTAATTTCCCTTTTCATTTATTTTATAGCAGATTGCACTTTCATTATCTTTGCCTCGTGTGTGGGGATGAGTATAGAGACAAAGACAATTAAGGAAAACAAGAAGCTCTAGCTTAATACCATTTGGATAGTGTATCAGAGTTATTTGTTATTTTCTCAAATAATATACTGAGAGCTAGGGAGTGCATGGATTATGAATAAACAAAGAAACACAATATTTGGGGTTAGAAGTCTCAGCTTTGCCCTTTACCAATTGTACAAACTGAGGCAAGAACCTCATCATCTCTGAGTCTTTTCCAAGGTGTAACACAGATATGATGTTACTTCATCTACCCCACCCTCAAATGTTTTGAAAATCAGAATAGAAAAGGAATATAGAAATGCCTCACACACTTAAGTGCCACACAAAAACCTGTGCATGAATGTTTGTAGTAGCTCCATTCATAATCTCCAAAAACTGGAAGCAAATAAATGGTTTTTGATAAGTAAATGGATTTTAAAAAATTATATAGACCTTGTTTTGTTAAGATCATTCTTCAGTAAAAGGAACTGGGGGCTCATTGTGACAATGATACATTCCAAGCTAAGGCAAGGAATACACAGATGAGTATGGAGTATCTTGTAGTACCAGAAAGTTAGGAAATGATTTTTATTTTATTTTTTAATTATATTTTTATTGATTTCAGAGAGGAAGGGAGATGGAGAGAGAGAGATAGAAGCATCGATGATGAGAGGGAATCATTGATTGGCTGCTTCCTGCATGCCGCCTACTGGGGATCGAGCCCGCAACCCGGGCATGTGTCCTTGACTGTAATCAAACCCGAGTCCACAGTCCGATGCTCTATCCACTGAGCCAAACCAACTAGGGCAGGAAATGATTTTTTTAAAAAAGAAGAAGAGCTCTAGCTGGTTTGGCTCAGTGGATCGAGTGTCAACCTGTGGACTGAAGGCTCCGGGGTTCGATTCTGGTCAAGGGCACATGCTGGGGTTGCAGGCTCGATCCCCAGTAGGGGGCGTGCAGGAGGCAGCCAATCAATGATTCTCTCTCATCATTAGTGTTTCTATCTCTCTCTCTCCCTCTCCCTTCTTCTCTGAAATCAATAAAAATGTTTAATAAACAAATAATAAAAAAGAAGAAGGAAGGAAGGAAGGAATCCACAATGGTTGAGGTATGCCAAAGGAACACAACAGCCAACCAATGACCAAAGCTGAAACAATTCAAGCAACAAAATAAAATAGTGTTGAATTATATAACCCAAAGTGTAAAATATCCATGAGTTCCTACCGATATAAATAAATGATTTAAAAAAATAAACAGATGGGTAGAAATCTCCCATGCAGAAAAAATTCCAATAGCTTTATGCAAATGCTCTGCCCTCTTGGAAGAGGCACACAACTCCCACATCCTACGTGTAGACTGTGGCTGCCTGTGACTTCCTTGCAAAGAGGACAGTAAAAAAGGAGGAGGTGGGAGAGATAGCTTTAATGTGGAAAAACCTGACAAACACTATCTTAGGACAACATCAATAATAAGGAATCCTGTTGACAGTATGTAGCCTGAATAAGATGTGATAAAATGTCATTTTATGTCTGTGATCTTCCTCCAAAATATTCATAACCCTAGTCTAACAATGAGAAAAGCAGCAGACACATCCTGTAATATATCTGACCAGGACTCCTCAAAACTCTCTAGGTTATAAAAACCATGGAAAGCCTGAGACATGTTCAGAGCCAAGAGGAGCCCATGGAGACACAACAACTAAATATAATTGACATCCTGGATGAAATCACGGAGCAGAAAAAGGACATTAGGTAAAACCTAGCAAAATATGAATAAAGTATGAACTTCAGTTAATAATTCATTCACATTAGTTCATGAATTGTAACAAATACACCATACTCATGTGAGATGTTAATTACAGGGAAAGCTATGTGCAGAAGTACATGGAAACCCTCTGTATTATCCTCTCAGTTCTTCTGCAGGTCTAAAATTGTTCTAAAATTTTAAGTTTATTTAAAAACAAAATTTAAAAAAAAAGAATCTAATGTGCTATGCAGCTGTGATGTCTTACTACTTCATGTAACCTACAAGCACCCTCGTGGCAGCAGGAGCCTTGTTAGCATCCCTGTTTAACTGAAGGGGAACCTTAAGAGTCAGGAATTTACCCAAGACACTATACCTTTAAGGTTTTGGATCCAGACCTCAAACTCAGGCTTTCTTATCCCTTCTTTAATCCCACAGTCTTTCTCTTCTGCCAAAAACTAATTCATAAGCAGGAACTTTGTATATACAGGCCATCACCATTGTATCCCCAACATTTAGGCCAGAGGTTGGCCCCTGGTAGCTACTAAATAAATAATACATCATCGATCACAGGATCACTTCCCTACAATGTGAGAAAATAGCTTAATAAGGGCTTGCCCTCTACACATGCTCCACAGGTTTTACTACTGGTGTCCTGTATGGGTGTCTGCCATTATTGCAATTACAAGAATTTGTACATGTAAGCATGTCCTAAAGGGTGGGGGAACACTGTCAACCCAGCATTAAGTGACTGAGTTTAACTTCAGCTGTTAAACATCATAACAATGTCTTATATGCAAAAAAGAATGTCTTGAATCAGGAAAAGATATCTAGGTGACCCAGAGTCATGTGCTAGGCAAATGTAATGAGGATCACAAAGTACTGTGTGCAGTGTCTATAAGAGAATAAAGATCTAAAATACCATGTTAGGAGAGTGTGAAGAGAGATGATGCATTGTTGAATAAAACCTCAAATCCAACAAGAAAGTATAGAGGTTAAATTAAACACGTTCCAACAGTAGACAAACCAATCTGCTGTTTTTCCCCAAAATCTGATCTTAAGAAGAGAAATATCAAAGATATAAAGTTTTTGGGTAAACTCATTGTGGTAGGTTTTTCTCAACTCTCCCAGTCATCAAGGTCAAAACTTACCTTCTTCTATTCCCTTACTAGGCAGAAGATGGAAGAAGAGGTGTGGTGGCCAAGACACAGGCAGATGTGGGATCTGCCTGAGAAAAATCTCAGTGCAGACTCCCTGGTTATTTAAGTCAAAAGGACTGGCACATGTTTTCAGGAAGTGCCTTCACTCTCCGATCATCTTATCTGCCGGCTTATAATACTCCAGAGTCTTCCTAGCATACTTAACATAAAGTCCAACTTCATCAGCATGGCCCAGAAGATCTGACATGATTGGGTCCCCACTTCCCTTTCTTTCTTTTTTTATTCTTTTTTAATATATATATTAAAGGTATACCAGTTAATAATGCAGATTTTTTTCAATAGATGGAGTTACTCATATGTTGATACATATGCGATTTGATATGTATGCTATTTTGTTGTATTGACAGCAAGCTTCAAAACTTCATATGTCAAATTTTCTGAAGGTGTTAACATCATAGATATTTTTATGCTTAAAAATGTCAAATTTCGTGCCAAAAAAGGCATTTGCGGGAAGTTTTAATTCATTACTTTATTTTGAAGAAAAGTGCTGCTGAAAGTTAT
The DNA here is from genome assembly GCF_963455305.1 of Plecotus auritus. Lineage (NCBI taxonomy): Eukaryota > Metazoa > Chordata > Mammalia > Chiroptera > Vespertilionidae > Plecotus > Plecotus auritus. The sequence goes on from NC_137773.1 coordinate 20,450,487, forward strand.
CGTATACTCTGGGAAGGTTATGGTGAACATGCTCCATCTCAAGATACTTGTGAATGCTGGTTTAAACACTTTGAAAGTGATGATTTCGATGTGAAAGACAAAGAAAATTCAGGACAACTGAAAAAGTTTGAAGACCAACAATTACAAGCATTATTGGATGAAGATGTGTGTCAAACTCAAAAACAACTTGCAGAAAGATTAAACGTTGCTCAGCAAACAATTTCCGATCATTTATAAGCAATAGGAAAGATTTTAAAAAGGAAGGAAAATAGGTGCCACATCAACTGAATGAAAGACAAATGGAAACCCGAAAAGTTATCAGTAAAATGTTGCTTCAATGGCATGAAAGAAAGTCTTTTTTGCATCGAATTGTGACTGGCAATGAAAAGCGGATTTATTTTGAGAATCCCAAATGCACAAAATCTTGGGTTGATCCAGATCAACCATCAATATCAACTGCAAGGCCAAATCGTTTTGGAAAGAAGACAATGCTCTGCATTTGGTGGGATCAGGAAGGTGTGGTGTATTATGAGCTTCTAAAACCAGGTGAAACTGTTAATACTGATTGCTACTGAGAACAAATAATCAATTTGAACCACGCTTTGATGTAAAACGACCAGAATGGGCCAGAAAACATGGCAAAGTAATTTTGCCTCATGGTAACGCACCATCACACACTTCAAAACCAGTTAAACACATTAAAAGATCTTGCCTGGGAAGTATTAATCCACCTGCTGTATTCACCATACCTTGCTCCTTCAGATTACCACTTGTTCTGATCGATGGCACATGCACTTTCTGAGCAGCAATTCAAAATGTACGAAGAAGTGGAAAATTGGGTCTCTCAATGGTTTGCCTCAAAACAAGAAAAGTTCTATTGGGACAGTATCCACAAATTACCTGAAAGATGGGGGAAATGTGTAGCTAGCGATGGACGTTACTTTAAATAAAGCACTTTTGATGTTTCTCTTGAAATTATCTTGTTTTCTTTGATTACAAAATCCACATTATTAACTGGTACACCTATATATATATTACTAGTGGACTGGTGCATGAAATTCATGCATGGCAGTGGGGAGTGGGAAAGGGTGTCCCTCACCCTGGCCTGCACCCTCTCCAATCTGGGACCCCTCAGGGGCTAACTGGCAGCCAGACATTCCCCTCACAATCCAGAACTGCTGGCTCCTAACCGCTCACCTGCCAGCCTGATTGCCCCTAACTTCTTCTGCCTGCCAGCCTGATTGTCCCTAACTGCTCCCCTGCTGGCTTGATTGCCCCTAACCACCACTGCCTTGGCCCCACATCCAGGACCCAGGATTCCCTCCTCCAGCCCATCACAGGCACCCGAGATCCGGGCTTCCCTCCCTCTGGTCAGCCATAGGCGCCCAGGCCGGCTGTAGCCGCAGGGGATGGTGGGTAGGTGGTTTCACCTGGGCTGCAGCCGCAAGTGCTGGCGCCCAGGACCGCGGGGTGGGCAGCTTCTCTGTCTCCCAGGCCACAGCCAGCTGCAGGTACTGGTGCCTGGACCACAGGCAGGTGGCTTCTCCGTCTTCCTAGGATGCAGTGTAGGTGACTTCTCCGGCTGGCTGTGGCCTGGGAAAACGGGGCAGGCGGCTTCTTCATTTCCCAGGCTGCAGCCAGCCTCAGAAGCTGGGGCCTGGTTTCTCTGTCTCGCCCAGGACATGGGGCAGGCAGATGTGAGGCTTCTGTTGCTGTCTGCGGCCTGGGATCAGGGGGCAGGTGGCTTCTTGGTCTCCTGGGCTGCACCCAGCCTCAGGCACTGGTGCCAAATTCTCCGACCCCCACAGGCCTGGAGTGGTGGCGGGTGGGGGGGGGGGAAGGGGGGAGGCCACGGGGCTGCTGCCATGTTTTCAAGTTAATTTGCATACTCACTCTGATTGGCTGGTAGCGTAGAGGAGTGATGGTGATTTGCATGTTTATCTTTTATTAGTGTAGATTGATTTCAGAGAAGAAGGGACAGGGAGAGAGAGATAGAAACAACAATCATGAAAGAGAATCATTGATCAGCTGCTGCCTGCACACCACACCCTGGGGATCGAGCCTGCAACCCGGACATATGCCCTGACCAGAAATCGAAACATGACCTCCTGGTTCAAAGGTTGATGCTCAACCACTGAGCCATGCTGGCCAGGCCCCCCTTCCCTTTCTGAACTTCCCTCCTAATGCCCCTTTCCTCTCTCACCACATTCCAGCTCACTGTCCTTCTCCCTGTTTCTTGAACAAGCCAAGCCTGCCTTATAGCCTTTACACTTGATATTCTGTCTTCCTGAAATGCTCTTCCTCCAGATCTCAGCTCAACCACCTCATCCTCTAACAGGCATTGTCTGACAAGTTGAAATTACCAACCCATTTCTCCTCTGAGTTAATTGAAGTCCACCAAGAAGCACACACCAGGAGACAGTAGATATATAACAGATGTTTTGGGATACAAGTCTGTGAGGAGGAGAGGGAGCTATCACACTGTAATGTAAATCTGACCCCTAAAAAGAGAGAGGAAAGGAAGGAGGGTTGAGTAGGATGCATCTTAGACTGAGCTGCAGTTCTGACAAAGTTTGGGCAAGACAGATGCTGAGTCCTAAAGCCACAGTCACCATTGGAGGAGTCCTGCAATGGACTGGCCCTAGTCTCCCACAATGCTGAGTTGCTGGCTGGGAGATTTTCATGGCCATCATGCTCCCTACTGCATCTATGCTCCATCATATCCCTGTGTTTGTTTCTTCATAGCACTTATCAATATTTAATAGAATCTTATTCATTAACTAGGGGCCCAGTGCACGAATTCGTGCACCTTGAAAGGAACTGTGGGCCATGAGGTCTCGGCCAATCCTCTGCGCCCCATCATCTGCGCCCCTGCCCAGCCCCTCCCACCATGGCCCCCGGTCCCCTGTTTGCCTACAGCCCTGATCCCACCACCGCTGCTCCCATGCACTGACAGTGCTGGCCCCGCTCACACCCGCTGACAGCATGGAGTGATTGGGGCTGGCGCCAGCAGCAGGTGCGAGCAGCGACTGCTGCCCTGATTGCCCCTCAGGAGCAGGGGGATGTGGCGAAGTCCTCAGGGATGATCAGGACTGGCAGCCACCGCTTGTACCACTGACGGTGCCGAGTGATCGGGACTGGCACCAGACGCTGGCAGCAGGTGCAAGTGGTGGCTCCGGTGCATACTGCGGGTGTGAACGGGGCTGACGTCGACAGTGGGTACAAGCAGCAGCTCCAGCGCTGGCAGCAGGTGTGAGTGGGGCTGTCGCCAGCAGCAGGTGCGAGAGGCGGCTGCCAGCCCCGATCACCCCTCAGGAGCAAAAGGAGGTGGAGAAGTCCTGAGAAGCAATTGGGACTGGCAGCTGATGCTTGCACCCGCTAATTGCACCAAGCAATCAGGGCCAGCACTGGGCGCCAGCAGCAGGTGCGAGCACCCTGCGGGACCGTGGTGCCCTGATAACAGTGACAGGTGCCCCACCTTGGTCTGGTGCCCCTGCTCACCTGCTCCACCATCCCATCGCAGCCAATGCCCGCCATGTTCTGTGCTCTGCCACCTGCTGCCGATGCCCACCATGGTCTGCCAGCACCCCCTGGTGGTCAACACAGGTTATAGCAACCAGTTGTTCGGTTGTTCCACCATTCAGTCTATTTGCATATTACGGTTTTATTTATATAGATATATAGATGTGCTTATTGTCTTCTCCTCTTTCTCATCATCCTTTCAGACAAGAGTACAGAAATCATAGCTGTCTTGTTCCCCAATGTATTCTAGTACCCCAAACACTTCCTGGCACATAGTAGGTGCTCAAAAATAAGAAACCTCTAGGTCTTTGGGAAGGTTAAAAGGAAAGGAGGGTTATCCTATATTTCCTCTCTGTACTGGTACATTCTAATAGATGAGACTCTGCTATAAAAAATAATCAACTTCATATAGGTTTTTCTGTTTTCCTAATTTATACCTAACTAGGTTATCCATTATAACCACACTTTTCCCTGATCTTTTCTATATTTTCCTAGAAGAAGATATTCTACTTAATCCACACTCAAATGAGATATGTGATAATAATATAGTTGTATAGTATTTTTTATTCCTAGTTTATAAAGTACATCCATGTACAAATATCATTGAATTCTCCCAGCAATCCTACATGGTACTAGCTATCATCCTCATATTCTAGAGGACAAAATTTAACATAAACACAAAGAGAGCCAAAAGAAGCAAAGTGGATGGATTAGGATGCCCACACTAATTCGCTCAATAGAAGGGAAGAGATAGTACATTTGGTCCATGTGAAAATGTTTGATTATTTCCCCAGAGGTCCAGCCTGAGTCAATGCAGCAATTCTTTGTAAGATCAGAAAATGAGTTTTAAAATAATACCTGTTTTCTGACCCATTTCTTTTTGAAATACTTTTGCTTTCCTGACTCCGGTTTTTTAACACAGTTGTAATATTCTTGGCATCCACACTTCCATGCCAAGCTTCCTGCCCTGATCTTTAGAGGTGGGATAACTAGCAAACTCTGGATTCCAGCTTCTGCTGATGTGGCTCAGGAAGGTCCTCATTCATCTCTCTTTGTGAAGTTGTTTCCTTTTTGCAGACTATGGCCATTTTTACCATTCAGGAAAAATAAAGCCACTTGCACAACAATGGGATCCCTCTGGTTGCTCATTTTTTCCTAAATTTTATTTAAAAATACATACAACTCCCTAGCTCCGTGGTCGGCAAACTGCGGCTCACGAGCCACATGCAGCTCTTTGGCCCCTTGAGTGTGGCTCTTCCACAAAATACCACAGCCTGGGTGAGTCTATTTTGAAGAAGTGGCATTAGAAGAAGTTTAAGTTTAAAAAATTTGGCTCTCAAAAGAAATTTCAATCGTTGTACTGTTGATATTTGGCTCTGTTGACTAATGAGTTTGGCAACCACTGCCCCAGCTGGTTTGGCTCAGTGGATAGAGCATCGCCTGTCGACTGAAGGGTCCTGGGTTTGATTCTGGTCAAGGGCACATCCCAGGTTGCGGGCTCAATCCACAGTAGGGGGCATGCAAGAGGCAGCCTATCAATGATTCTCTCTCATCATTGATGTTTCTATCTCTCTCTCCTCCTTCCTTTCTGAAATCAATAAAAATATATTTTAAAAATACATACTAGTACAACTAAAAATAAAATCAGTATTTACCATGTATTATAAGACTGCTTATAATGTTAACTTACACCAGTGGTCGGCAAACTCATTAGTCAACAGAGGCAAATATCAACAGTACAACGATTGAAATTTCTTTTGAAAGCCGAAAACCAACTTCTGCACATGGGCCACGAAGTTTCAATCGCACCCTACGTGCACGCCCGCATGTGGTATTTTACACCATATATCTATATATTAGATATAATATACTATTTGTTTCCTATACTATAGCTAGTGATTCTTGTATTGGTTGATCCAATCATTGCTTAATGATGCCTTACTGTGTGTATATTCCTGTGCAAGATGCCATGGAGCATCTTACCTGCCAAGGGCAAGGTAAACTATGATCTTTTCTAAGGGCTTCATGCAGGAACTGGAACACCAATTGGACCATGAAAGGGAGCGATCAAGGAAAAGATCTCAAACATAAGAAATTCTAGGATAAAAAAAGGGAAGAACATTCAAAGCCCATGCAATTCTATCATAGTGTACCTGTTTCTCACAGATACCAATTTTGATTAGCTTCATGTTTTTACTGTTTTGACCTGAGGACCTTCCAAGCACTCCAAAAACACAAATAACAGACAGAATATCACATTCTCTGGAACGGGTGGGTGTGTCAAGTTCAGGTTAGCTTACATGTGGGTCACATGCTGCTACTCTCCACTCCCAGCTGCCTGCCAGACATGGCTAACAGATCCCAGATCTCACAATTAGCCCCCTTAGATTTCCTCACATTCAGCAACCACTACAATCAAGTGGACTGGCCTAACAGTTCAAACTAGCCTGCCATTCCAGACCTGACTCTGCTCAGGACAAAAAGATACTTAAGTGAATCCTGTCACTTTCCTCTTTTTGCATTGATTTAAATCAACTTGGCATCCTGTCAATATTTTATAATAAAAGTTAAAATTACTTAGAAGTTCCATTCATTAAAATTACTTAGAAGTCTACTTGTGAATAGTTACCAAAGTAATGTGACTTAGAGAGCTTAGGTATGTATAAGCTTCATTTGACTTTCAGGAGAGTCCCAGGATGCTGATGGAGTAGATGACAGATGAGAAAACTGAGATAGGAAATGAATACAAATGACATATCCAAGGTCACACAGTGATTCTACAACCTAGGTCTCCATGTTCTTACTTAGTCCTTTGATGAGCGGCCAAATAACAAGCCTTTGAATATGTGTTCCATGATTTAGGATATTACAGGGTTTTTTCCCATAAATCTTTAACCCTGAAATCAGATTAGGGGATACACAACACATTAACAATAGGTAAATTGTTGATTCAGGCATGCAATTCATTTTAGGTATTTTAATTGTGTTCTAGAAAACACTGGTTCAGAAACACTGATTTAGTTCAATCTCCTCCTAATATATTGATGAGAAAGTTGAGGATCAAGAGGTTATAATTTCATTATGAAGAACTATAGAGAAAAGCAGAATCAGAACTAAAATTCAGGTCTCCTCATAACTACTCCATTTTTGTACTGCAATGTTGAGCCTCCTGAGAGTGTCTTAAAAAGCAGCACAAAGGTCTGTTAAGACACCCAATGTAGGACACACTGAACACAGGGTTAATAATATAGCCCTTGGGTAAAGTGACTAGACAACTGGAATCTCTATCTAAGGCTTTATAATGAATCGTTTTGAATTTGTTTACAAGCATGGTACAGTCTGCATTTCCAGACTCTTCATCAGAAACTGCAGTATCATTCTGCAGCCTATTTTTACAGGTACGCAGTCTAAATTGAAAATAAATTTCAAAGAAGCTCTAAGGGGAATACTGCAGTAATTTCAGCCTAGATGAGTTGGGGAAAAATCACCTCTGAGCTAGACCATAAATCCCAGCTATTTTATAGCTTTCTCTGCTCTATTATGCTCATTCAAAAACATCTAATTTCTTTAGTGAAAATCTATTTTTTTTAAAAAAAGGTACAGAATGCAAAAGTAGATCTTAAAGTCAAAGCTTTTATCAGGACAAGTCTATCCATGGGCTGTGAAAATCCATATGGATATCTCTTGAGCTTTCAGATAGTCTGCCTGTGAATACCCCACATTTTCATGCAGCATAAAACTCGGGCAAATCTTGAGGTTAGTATTTCCCTAAAGAGAGAGGTAGTGCTGGACCAGAGGTAGTGTTGGACCAAGCCAACAGCCTCTTGCTGGGTGCAAGGAAATGACTTAGCCAGGTTCTCCTCCCCGACTCTGAGATACAAAGAGATACAAGAGAGGTCATCCAACTAGACCATAATTGAAGGATGATAGAAATCTAGAAAAGAGATAATAAAAGTATAGACTTAATATTCACTTTCCATGTGAGAGCAAACTGGATGTTTTCAACCTCAGAGCACAGATCTTGCATTTAGATAAAACCTTGGGCTTAACTTCATTTTGCTATTTTTCAGCTGCAGAAGTGTTTCTTTGTTCATCAACATGTCTCAATCTTGCTGCCTAAATCCCCATCCGGTTATTACACACACTCAACAACATTACAGAATTTTCTTAAAAGGCTGGTGAGTCAAGCCTAAAGTAGACTGCAGAATTTCCCATCAGGTGGCTCTTTGCCTTCATCCATGTGTCCCTAAGCTGTTGAGATGCTGCCAAGGACCCCTTTAAAGGTGGTTTTCTAAAGAGATTTTTAAGCAAAGAGAGGCAAAGACCAGGACAGTTTAACCATAAAAAATAAATTTTCTTAAAATTGCATTTAAACGCTCCCTTAACATGTATAAAGCACTTTTCCAAGTGATTTCGTGGTTTTTAAACCTAAATGCACATCAGAATCACTTGGAAAATGCCAACTCTGAGATCCCACTGCCAGATTCTAAATAGAAAAGTCTAGAGTGGGCCCCAGGAATATGCATTTCCATTAGCCACCTGCAGGAGAGTGTGACACAGGCGGTCTGCACACCAAGCTTAGAAAAACCCTGACTTACATCAGTCTGACAATGCCTAATTGTCACTTTTTAGAAAATGTTAAGAGAGTTTTAGAGAAAGATATGAATTCTCAGAGAGACTTAGCTATTTGCCCAAGATCCTACATGGAACAGGAGAGCTAAATCTCAAAAGCAAATGTATGATCCCAAATCCAAAGACATTCACATGAAAAAGGCTGAGTACATTGTGCATGAATGAAAGCATGAGCATGAAAGAAAGCACTGGCATATGAGACAAAAGAACCGTGTATGTGGGTGAGCCTGCAAGGACAAAGAGAGGGGGGAAATGTAAGAAAGAAGGACAATCAATGATATGCTCAATGGTCCCTCCCCAGACTTTCCCCAAGGGGGTCACACAGTCTGTCCTTGATGCCCTGATTGTCACCTGGATCTAGAACTCCTGGATCTCCTCATTGCTGAGAATCTAAACTGATCCTGTATGAGCAGCAGGTAAAAATATTTATTTCCTTTTTAACTCTTTCCCTTCTCTTTCTGTTGTCTTCTCCAACCCTGGCTCCTCTCCTATTTCATGATAGGATTCCAACTGTAAACAAGTGGTTAAAAAAAAATCTGTGTTCAGTAATTCTTCAGATCATTCATAAACTGGATTTGGAGACAGATTGCTGACATTAAATCTGATCTCTATCACCCACTTAATGCAGGTTCTCAGGCAAGTTGTTAAACCTGTGGAGCTTTGTAAAATAAAATGATTGGACTATATTTCCTCCAGCAGCCCGTTCAACTCTGAAAGGCAGAGATTCAGACTCTTTATAGTGAGCCCCGAACAGGTATACTGGTATAAAGATCTGCACTGGGCATGAAGGACAGTAAGCAGACATGGACCTCAGCAAGGCCCTCACCAGTTAACCAGACAAGATGGGATTTAATGGATTCCAGGGGGGAATTTTCAAATGACAGATTATAAGAGAAAGAGAAAGTATGAAACTGGGGGTCAGGGTATTACTATCATCTCTTGCCTTTTGTTTTGTTTTTTGATAAAAATATATTCAGTGACCTAATAAAACTGGTTGTTATTCAATGACCAATAGATCCACATTGTGAGAATTTAAGATTTCAAAAGCACTTTAGAGTGCTTCATAATATTCTTTTGTTTCCAGGCTTCTAACATTTTTTTTATTGCTGACACAATTATCATCTAATCTTGTCCCTTCCAATCTATCTGCATACTGAGCGATCTTCTCAAAATGCAAATCTGATCAGTCTTTACATAAGACCCTTTAAAATTTTCCCCTTGAACCTACAATCTAAATAGATACAGAAATATAGAAGCATGGAATAGACCGACAAACCTCAGAGGGAAGGCAGGGGAAGGTGCGGGGAGCGGGGGCGGGGCGTGGGTTAAGAAATCAACCAAAGGACTTGTATGTATGCATATACTAGTAAGCATAACCAAGGGGCATAGACAGTAGGGGGATGAGGGCATGTGCTGGGGGGCGGGAGGGGGCAGGGAGAGGTCAAGGGGGGAAAAGGAGACATATGTAATACTTTCAACAATAAAGAATTTTTAAAAATTAAATAAATTTATAAAAATTCCTTAATGTAACCTAAAAGTCAGGGTCCATGCTTGTTTTGTTTTCTCTGGTATTTACCCCCAGTGCCTAGCACAGGGTGGGTAAATATTTGTTGAATAAATGAGGGAGGGAGGGAATGGGTGAAAATATGACTTAGCACCTGGGGTGGCCCTTAAGGGAAAGTAAAGTGGCTGGAACAAAGACTGAAAAAGGCAAAATCACCGGGATGGTGCAGGGAAGCAGGAAAGGGACACCTCCTCCGCCCCGCGCTCCCCCCCCCCCAACACACACACACACACACACACACACACACACACACAGGGCAGAAAACCGGCAGACCAGGTTAAAAAGCCCTCCTTATTAGTCTCTGAAGAAACAACTGAGATCCACAGTGGGAGCCTGTAACATAGGGTAGGCTTGCTCTCTTTTCAGAGAATTAAAATTCTCACAGCTCTGGGTATGACTGGCACATAGAGGGCACCGACTAGTTTAGTCGCAGACACTGATGGGCAACCCTGCTGCTGTCAGAGCCCAGGGACTTATGTGGAAGACCCAGGAACCAACCCTATTATCTTGTTTTCACATCAGAAACTCATTTCCCCTCATTAGATTCCATGCCTTGCTTTTTCCTTTACCTATTTATTCCTTTTATTCTGTCAGCCTGGACACTTAGAGCTGATATAACCCTGGGCTTAGGGCTCATTTGAGCAAGAGAATGGATAAGCAATGCTTCATGTTCACAATGCTTCTTTCATCTGATGAGATCTCCTAGGAAAAGTGGGACAAACCAATTCAGAGTTGTCACAAACCTGTATTAGCCAGACAAAGACACCTGGCATTGAGCGCCACGCTGAGGGCTCCATGTGCATTCTCCAGAGGCCGCACAGCCAGGTTGGTGAGAGTATGAGCTATAGATCCAGACACAGAGGTTTCTCTCTGGGGTCTATTCTGACCAGCTAGGTGACATTGGGCCCATTCAATAACCTCCATGTGGCTTCCTCACCTCATTTGCAAAATAAGGATAATACCAGCATCTACCCCAACAGTCAGATTAAATCAGACACATGTAAAGTCCTTAGAATAGTTCTTGGCTCATAATCAGGATCACATAACTATTATATGCTAATGCTACTGCTTCTCATTTAATCCTCTTAAAAATGCTTATGAAGCAGGGATTAATACTTCTCAGAAAACTGAGAATTCAGAGAGTTTAACTGACTAGCCAAGGTCATATGGCCAGTAAGTGGGAGGGTGCTATGGAACCCAAGTCACTCTGCCCCCCAAAGCCCATGCCTACAGCATGGCCAACGTTTTCATTCTCCCAAATGCTGAGGTAAGTGGAACCTGAACTGCAAAAGGAATCAGGAGCTGATAAAAAGTAAGTGAACGAATCGTGTCACTAATGTAATTCAAGTGCACAAGCGTCGACTGACTGCCTCGCCTCCGTTTCCTCAGTCTGCACAGTGAGGACAAGCGCAGCTTGTCAACTCAATCAAGGCAGTGAGAACAACTCCGCACTACCACTCGGCACCCACTTACCAGTATACTGAGAAAAATACGGTGCAGAGGGATCACACGGCACAATGCCTTCATTGCCTATTGCTATGAGATAACAGTTGAGAAAAAAAGGATGAAACCATCCATTAGACTCTAAATCCCACCTGGGGAGGGTCTGAATCTCTCCTGTACACAAGTACAGTGGTGGATACCCATCCACAAAAGTTTTGAGAGGAACGAATAATCACAGTGCCTTGGATACAGATTTGAAAGAGACTGACACATTCTTGCCCTTAATAGAGCTTTTATGTCACGGGAAATGAGAACATTCAACACATTATATAATTGTTAGCATAGTGCATTGCAAAGGAGAACTCGGGGTGTGGATGTAAATCAGGGGACCTGATCTTGTCTCCGGGCGTGAGGGAAAGTAATGTGTGACCTAAAACCTGAAGAATGAGTAGGCGTAAGGAGGTTAATGGATGGCAGCAAGACTGGAAAGTGGAGTATATGATTTATAATTTGAGGACGAAAAAGGAGCCACATACTGAACCTGACAAGCTCAGGAGAGGAGACCTGCATGGCAGCCTCACAGACACAGACCTAAAGTAACCACATGGGATGATCGAAAGTTACAACTTTCTAACTCAAAGCAGGTCCTGGCAGGTGGTCATGTCCTAGGCTGGTATCTTTCTTGACAAAGGTCAACCTTTATCTTAACTGAGCCTGTCTATTGTCTTTTCCCATCTAGGATAACACCTTTGGAATGTCAGGGTTATTTCTTTTTCCAAGTCCCTCAGGGCACAATCTCCCACCAGAGCAGGACCACGGAACCCCTCATTGTTATTGTTATTATGTCAATTGTTAACTGCTAACTATTCTATACCCAGCAATGTAAAAGAAGTATGTATCTACTTGTTCAACTTTTTTGTTATTAATTTTAGAAAAAGAGGAAGAGGGATAGAAAGATAGAAACTTCAATGAGAGAGAACCATCAATCAGCTGCCTCCTGCACATCCCCTACATGGGACCAAGCCAGCAGCCCAGACATGTGCCCTGACTGGGAATCGAACCAGTGACCTCCTGGTTCATAGGTTGATGCTCAACCACTGAGCACACTTTTTATCCAATTCAAGAGATTATCTTCCCCTTTTGCTTTCTCCAGCTTCCTAATGCCTCCCTAATATATCACCAATGGATTTCACTGTCATCATTTTGGCTCAAATAAATGCATAAAAATTCTTACAGATTTAAACGTTTCTTAGGTTGGCAAATTATTGCTTCCAAAAAGATAAACATTCAGAGCATGGGAAAACAAGTATATTGGTTCTTTGTTGATCAACAGAAAGGAACAAAACAAGGGTAAGTCAAGCTTGAGCTAAGGAGCTTGAAACACAGAGCTGACCTGAAGGATGTAGGGATTTCATCTTCAAGGAGATGTTACAGCAGAGGCAGAGGGGTAAGAACAGCAGCTTATGTTGTTATAGAGAGAGTGCCTTCATCAGACAAGGGATGACTGGCCACCCTCTCCAATTCTTTCCAGCCCTGAACCTCTGTAATTCTAATTGGAATCAGGGTTGCCTTGTCTCTCAGCAGCAGACCCAGCATGAGTGCAAACCAAGCAAAGAAAAGCAAATTAATCTCCATAATCAGCCCTGCTCAGCCCAGGGAAGTTGGTTTTCAAGGCTTCTCTCTTTCTCTCTCTCTCTCTCTCTTTCTGTTTTTGTTTTTTTGCAAAGTTTATTTTGTTTTCCATCACTATCCCCCCTATACTCTCTTCCATTTCCACCCACACCCCTCCCCACAATCACCACACCATTGTCTCTGTCACTAAATTCTTTTTCCTTATATTTTTTGCTCAATACCTCCACCCCTCCCACCCAGGCCCCTGCACCTCCCAACCCTTAACAGCTCTCAGCCTGCTCTCTATGAGTCTGTCTCTATTTTGCTTGTTAGTTCATTTTGTTCATTAGATTCCACATATGAGTGAAATCATATGGTACTTGTCTTTCTCTGATTGGCTTATTTCACTTAGCATTAATGTTCTCTAGGTCCATCCATGCTGTCTCAAAGGGTAAAATTTCCATCTTTTTTATGGCCAAGTAGTATTCTATTTTGTAAATGTACCATAGCTGTTTTTGCCACTTATCTACTGATGGACACTTGGGCTGCTTCCAAATCTTGGCTAGTGTAAATAACACTGCAATGAGCATAGAGGTGCATATATTAGTATTTGAGGATTCTTTGGATAAATTCCCAGAAGTGGAACCACTGGGTCATAAGGCAGTTCCATTTTTAACTTTTCGAGGTAACTCCACATTGCTTTCCACAGTGGCTGCACCAATCTGCATTCCCACCAGCAGGGCATGGGGGTTCCCTTTTCTCCACATCCTCCCCAACACTTATTGATTGATTGATGATAGTCATTCTGATAGGTATGAGGTTATATCTCATTGTGGTTTTAATTTGCATTTCTCTGATGATTAATGATGTTGAGCATCTTTTCATATGTCTATTGGTCATCTGTATGTCCTCTTTGGAGAAGTATCTATCCAGGTCCTTTGCCATTTTTAAATTTTTTGGTGTTGAGTCTTATAAGTTCTTTATAAATTTTAGATATTAAGCCCTTATCAGATGTTTTGGTAAATATGTTCTCCCATTCAGTGGATTGCCTTTTCACTTTGTTGATGGTCTCTCTTTTTAATTGGCCACACCGTGGTTGGCTGTGTTCCAGTTCTTCTTCTTGTAGGGAAATGGTAGGAGAAACAAATGGGTTCACATTTATGTAATGATGACTCTATCCTAATTCTTTCAGGCACATTGATTGGTCACCAAATAGCAGAATGGTTAAGAGCATAATTCTGGAATCAGAGAAATGTGGATAGAATCACAACCCCACCAGTTACAAGTTGTGTGACCCTGGTCACTCTCTGAGTCTCATTTTCCCATATGTAACATGGGAACAATTATTGCACATAGGCTGGGTGCATATCTTATGTGGTTGTCGTGAAGAATGTGTGCAATGGTGAACATAAAGTGTTTTATATGTTGCCTGATCTGATATAAAGTCCTAGTCAGTGTTTCTATTATTAATGTTCTGCTTAAAGAAACTTACATTATCATGATCACATTTCAGGCACTACAGCACTGAAATAGGGATGGTGGTAATATTCTGGGGGTCAGAGAATCAATGGCTATTGATTCGTGAAGCAAAGCTTGGGATGGTAATGATATCTACTCCAAAAGCTTTATTAATCCATTGATAGTCTGAAATCAAGCACAGAGTAGTTAAGTAATTTGCCCCAAGATGCTCAGTTATAAAGTGATGGTGCTATAATTTGAACACAGGCAATTCTAACACCAGAGCCCATGTACCTATGCAATTTCTATTAGTTCTAGGCAAGCCAGCTGTAAAACAAATCCACTGGCTTAAAAAAACAGTAACATAGCATAATGGCTATGTGTGGAGTCAGACTTCCTGGGTTCAAATTCTAATTCTTACACCTACTAGCTATCTAAGCTATCTCCTATAGCTTATTTAACCTCATTAAGCCTTAGTTTCCTCATCTGTAAAATGGGAGACATAAATAAACATATACCTGGTTACTTTTCATGAGAATCAAATAATATAGTTAGCTGAATAAGTCATAACACTTAAAATGTAGTAAACTTTCAGAGCTAGGAAAACCTTAAAAACCATCTCTAGTACTTGGTTTTTGAGTGAGATAAAGCTGAAGGACCAAGAAGTGAAGAGACTTGCTCACAGTGATTTAGATCAATAGAAGTGTGCTGTTCTAACTTGCTTAGTGGTAGGAATTGAGTCTTACTCATCTTGCAATCTGTCAAGTGCCTAGTGTTCTAGGGGTAGCAGGAGGGGGAATGATGGAAAGGATGAAAATAGAAAGTAAAGGAGGGAGAAAGAACCAAAGGTAGGAAGAGGGGCTACTAAGCGGACTCCATGGTCTGTTTTGAGCAAGTCCATTCCTGTTGAATGTCCATATCTCGCTCTAACCTCGGCATTAATGATTCTCTCTGATAGCACCGCCCTCAGTTTGCAGCCAGCTGCTTTCCCACTCCTATCTGTTTTCTGCAGCTATCCCACCTCCAGCAGAAGCGTGGCGACAGGGAGATTCTGACCCAGGGCACTAGCTGGGATCTAGCAAGCAGTCTATAATTGCAATCAAACCTGCTGCACAAAACACGCCACCTCCTTCGCTTCATTGTTCCTGTTCCCTCTTTCCACACTGAAGGGGCTCTGCACACAGACGCCCTAGGATGTGCCATTAGGCGTGAGTGCAGAGAACACTGCCAACCAGTTCGCACGCTGAGAAGATAATTAGCATAATGACGGAGGGTCTTTTTTGGCTCTGTGCTCATTAGAGGAATGGCAATTTTCCATTATTCTTAAATTCCTTAAGCATTGAATGTTTTAGGTGTGGCACTAAACTTATCTCCATTGCACCATGGGTGATATCTCTGAGAATGAGCCTGCTCCATATTTTCTTTTCTTTAAATGACCAACCAAGTTAATATGTTCCCAGAGGACGAATAATACTGTTTCAGTGACATTTTCCCCTACCCAAATTTCCATCAGATCCCAAGTTTTCAGGTAAGAATGAGCTAACAATGAGAGACTAAAGAAGATGAAAAGCCAAGTTGTACTTCTTGTGTGTTTCCGACAGTCCTCACAGCTCTCATGCCCCTCTCAGCATGGCAGCCCCTGGCGACCCACAACACTCACTTCTACCTACTAGATAGCTGCACATGGTGGGGGCCAATGGGGATCTCAGAATTAAATTGTCATTTTAGCGTTTAGATTGACATTGCTTTGGGTCCAGCTTTCTTATCTAAATAACTATGACCCAAAGAAGCCTGGTTAATTGTCCTGAAAAGGAGTCTCTTCTTCAGTTTGCTTTACTTACCTGTGCATGTGCTGAATTTTGACCACCTAAATTGCTGACATGTCCTTTTTCCGGGGTTCCATGCTGTGTGTATTTTTGTCTCAAAAAAAGTACCTGGTCTTTTCAACATCTGTCTCTTTTGATATGTGATAATGTAATCCATACAAAAACGTTTTCTTTGGTGATCTAGCCATCCTCCAAGACTCGGGGTCCCTGATGCTTCCATTAAGCATTAGTTGACCACATTTGTCTGGAAAGGTTTTTACATAGGTATGAAGCTACCTTAGTAAGCCAGTAGGGCTAACATTTATTGAGCACCTCTGCATGCCAACCACTGTGCAGAGCATTTGACTTGGATTATTCAATGGCATCTTATAATAACCAAATGGGATAGGCACTATCACTATGCCCAGGAAGCTAAAACTAAGAGATTGAGTAGACCAGCGAGGGGTGGGGTGAAAGCTTAAGTCCTGAGGATGAAGCTCTCATGAATGGGCTAAGTGCTCCTATGAAGGAGACCCCACATCCCTCCCTAACTCCTACCACCAGGGGAGGGACACTGAGAAGCCAGCAGTCTGCATCTTGGAAAAGGGCCTTCACTAGAACGCAATCAGGTTGACACCGTGATTTTGGACTTTCCAGAACAATGAGAAATGAATATCTGTTGTTTAGAAGCCACCCAGTCTGTGGATTTTGTTGTAGCAGCCAGAACAGACTAAGATGGTAGCTATCTAGAGAAAGTCTAAAGAACAAGGATCTGAAAATGGTCAAGAACCAAAATATTCCCCCATAGACACAGTCTCTTTAGAACAATGACACTGGCAACGCCACCACTGGGCACTTGCTCTGTGCTGCTAACTTCTGGTTCTGCCACCACCCAAACTTTACAGCGTCTGCTTTGCTCTCTCAAAATTTCTAAGCAGTAAATTTTTAACTAATAATCTTAAACCATATGGCTGTACTCGGGGAGCAGAGAGTAATCCTAATACCTTTAGGGGGAAATGGGTTCCTGCTTCCCATCAACTACTCCCAAAGGAAAATGCTCCCAAACAAAAAGGATGTTTAAAGGTTAAGTAGCCCAAAATAATAAATGTATGCATAACTCTACAGCAATTGACTTGTCCGTATCTTTTAGAAGATTGTGAGCCTCCTGAGAGTAGGAACTGGATTGTCCTGGTCACTGAAGGATGCCTAAGTCCCTGCCTAAGGTCTGTGTCATAACAGGTACCCGATAAATGTCTACTTAATGAACAAAAAAAAGAAATGTTTTGGGTGTCCCTAGAAAGGAATATAGTTACCAGGACAAGAAAGGAGTAGGCCTTCCATATAGGGGGAACCCCATGGACAGAGAGGCAAGAAAACAGGAACCATTTGACCTTACAGAGGAAAGGATAAAAAAAAAGTCTCAGTGGATCAGAGGAGTAAGTAATAGGTGAGGTAATCAATAAACCTAAGTGAAATTATGGATAGCCTCCCAGGCTTAAAAGCATAGGGAAGGCAATGGAGGTGGAAGCCACCATACATTCTTTTTCTGATAGCAGATTTTTTTTGTGTTGTTATTGGTATACAATAAATTCCACATATACAATTTGATGAGTTTGACAAATGTATACACTACAGTCAACACAATCAAGATATGAACATATCCACTCCCCTGAAATTTTTCTCATGTTCCTTTCTAATTTGCTTCTTTCTTACTTTTCCCTGTCCCCTTCCCCCAAAAAAAACATTGATTTGCTTTTAGTCCTTATAGTTTGCATTTTCTAGAATTGTATATAAATGGGATATATAGGAGGTGCTTTTTTTTTTTTGTCTGGCTTCTTTCACTCAGCAAAATTATGTTGAGATGCATTGACACTGGTGTTTGCATCAGTGTTGGCCTAAAATAAGTGTTAGTTGTTATTATTACTACTGTATAAAAATGTGGATAAAGGGCATGAATTAAGAATTCATAAAGAACTCTAAATTCAACAGTAAAAACACAAACAACCCAATTAAAATGAGTAAAAGATTAGAACAGACTTATTTCATGCACAATGTCTCAATACAACAGTCCTATGAGGAAGATACTATAATAATCTCAGTCCCACAGATGAGAAACTCAAAGCTTATAGAAATTAGGTAACTTGGTTAAGATCTCACTCCTAAAGCCAGAATTTGAACTCCAAAATCCATGCTTTTTATCTCATCTCCAGAGACCTGGGGAAATGAAACCTAACCAAAGGAAGCTCCTCTCTTAAAAAATTTTTGTAGAAATATGTTTACTTGACTGTGTTTGTAAGACTATTTTTCCATATAGTAACCCACATAAGAAGGCTTTGAGGAAGTTTTTACCTGAGTCCCCAGAACACACTTTTGAACAGAGAGTTCTGTTCCAGAACAAAATAAATGGGTGAGGTTCATCAGAGCTTGGCTGTGCCTAGCAGTCTTCCCTTGGCTAAGTGCACCTGCATGAATCAACCACCCATCAGCAGCAATGTGAAAGGTGTAATGTGTAGAGGAAGACAATGTAAGAATTTATGGTGGGGTCACTTTAAAATCTGTTAAGGGAACAAGAACTGACACCTTAATACTTCCTGGTAGAAAGTGATATAATCGTCCTTTGAAAGAACTCATTCCAGAGAGTTTTGAAATTACTTCCACTTTTCACTCAGTGTGCCCTGATGTTCAAATGTTCTGCCCACGATGCTATGTCAACTCTTCAATAACTATTTAATGAACATTTTTCTGTTAGCACTGACTATAAAAAATATATAGAATAAATAACAATAACCATTATGAAACACAATTGTCTCAGAGGTTATATTAAAAATATTTAACCACTCTTAATGGCATGGGCACTGACCAATCAAGCCAGAATGCCATGCTTGTATGTACCAGACAAATACTAGCCCTATAATAAGTATTGTCATATTATTATATCAGTTTGTAGTTTATAGAGCATTTTTATATCAAGTAACTCATTTGAATTTCATAAAAGGCAACTAGGCATGATTATCCCACTGCACATATAAAAATGATCAGACAGGTAAATGATTTTTGCCATTGCTTTTCATACCTAGTTAATGATAGAAGTGGAAATTCAAATGAGGTTATAACTCATGATCTAATAATGTTACACTATTCCCCCACAGTCTCTGACTCCAAGGAGCAGATGATCCTGTTGGAATAATGCAAATGCATATGAAACAAAGATAATACACTCAGTGGAGAAAATATACATTAGATAGTTCAGATTCAGAGAAGGAAAGGGGGGGATCAAAGTCATAAAAACCAATCTTCCAAAAAATGGTGGCAACTACTGAATAGTCCTGGGATGAAGGAGGGTCCGCAGATTCAAATGTCCTTGATCATGGATCTTTGGCATCCCCTCCCCAGTGTCCCAACCTTGACATTGCTCACACTAGTCCAAGCCTATAGAGCCTGGCTCCCCAAAGTGTGATCCTCCAGTCAGCAGTATCATCATGACCTAGGAGCATGTTAGAAACAGAATCTCAGCCGCCTTCCCACTCCTCCCCACGAGACCTATGAAATCTGAATGTTCACGAGATCCCAAGGAGATTTGCAGATACCTTAAAGTTTAAGATGTTCTACTCTACACAAGCTTTGCGCATATTTTATTATGATTTTACAGCCATTATTAACCACCCATTCCAGCTCTTCCACCGGGTCCTCTAGAACTTATGGTCTATGCTAGAAAAATTCCCTATATCTTCAACCACTTTTTAGCTCCTCTATCACATAATGTGTTGTGTGCTCGTTATGAAACCTGGTTCCTTCCGGTGGAAACTGCTTTCCTTGTAGGCCTCTCAGATGAAGGTTGCTTTTCTTCCACACCTGACATTTCACAGAACCTGGAGGTGAGGCTAAGTGCTCTCCACACTCCTCAAAATCATTTAGAGTCAATTTCCTCCTTCTTTCTTAAAAAATCCTGCCATTTTAAAAGCATATGTCATCAAGCTTACCCTTCATTATCCTGCCTTGTTGCAGTCATTTGTCACTCTCATTAGCTTCCTTAATTACTGGAGACTTAGTCTCAAATTCACTGCCTTACTATTGACCCCTCCTACCCCACTGTCTCAACACCATACCACCACTCTTCACTTTCTACATTCTGCTACCATGTTACCATTCTTGACCACTTACACACCAATGTCATGGTCACCATCCAACCCCCCAACCCCTGTTTTTCACAATCCTTTACTACCTCAACTCCAGTTTTCTCCTTCACCCCACCTCAGCCACCCACTACCATGGATCATACACTAGACCTTGTTTTTATTAATAATTGCATTGCTTGTTAAATAATTTTCAAACAGATGCTCTTATTTTGAAAACTAAGTTAATTTCATAATCTCCCTTATTCTCCTCTACAAATTTTTGACCCCCATCAGAATCTCCTGCCCACCGGTCTAACAACTTTTCACTGCTCATTACCTATCTCATGAACTAGTTCTTTCCTTGTCCTTTTTAGATTCAATGATCAGTCTCTTTAACCATACCTTTTATAAAATCCCATAGCCCTGGCTTCTTGCTCCCAACTTCAGTTTAACTCAGTCCTCTACCTATCAAGCAGCTGAAGGGGGCTAGAGAAAAACTCATTACCAGTCTAACTTATCTCTCTTTAAATTGATGACCACCAAATTCAAGGGGCATTTAGTACTACAGAGCACTTTCACTATATTTCCCTAATTAATCCACCCTTCCATTTTCTGAGAGGGATATTGTCATCTCCTCTGAAATTTTCAACATTTGCTCCCTCTCAGCTCTTGACTTAGTTTTTATTTCGTTGTGAAAAATCGAAGCCACCAAAAAGGAATGATCAGCCCTGGCTGGTTTGGCTCAGTGGATAGAGCGTCAGCCTGTGGACTCAGGGGTCCCGGGTTTGATTCTGGTCAAGGGCATGTACCTTGGTTGTGGGCACATCCCCCGTGGGGGGTGTGCAGGAGGCAGCTGATTGATGTTTCTCTCACATCAATGTTTCTGGCTCTCTATCCTTTTCCCTTCCTCTCTGTAAAAAACCAATAAAATATATTAAAAAAAAAAAAAAGGAATGATCACATCTTTCCACAACCAAATCTCTCAACTACCTGCTTCTCCATCCATAAACTATTTTTGCATCTATATAAAACCAAGCCCTCTATTTGTACACCAGTTCCTATCCCCTTTCAACAACCCAAGACTTTACTGTATGACCAACGTTTCTTTCTCCTCATCCTCAATTTGCCCCTAAATATTGGATCATTCATAGCAGAACACAAATATGCTACACTTTACATATATATTGTTAAACATTCCTCCATTGGCCTCATGTTTCTCTCCAGCTATTTCATTTCTCTGCTCACCTAGGAAAAAAAATCCATGAAATACTAGTATTCTTTTACTCCCTTATGTCCAATTCTCTTTGTAACCCATTTTGGGCAGGTTTTCCTCCCACACTGCACAGAAGTCACTGTTATCAGAGTCATCAACAAATCCCATCTTGCTAAATCCACGGTGAGTTCTCCACTCCAACCTTCCGTTTCTGGCCCCTCTTGTGCCCCAGGCATTGTGCTGGGTGCCATTGTGACCTCACTAACAACTGAGTCTCACCTGACCTAAATAAGGTGTTAATTGCTTCCAGTGTAGGATGATTTTTATCCTAGAGAATGCTAATCAAATAACAGGCTCTTATTAAAAGCAAACAGTCAAAAAAGGCAGCAAAACTCCAAGGAATGTATTATGTAATGATATTTCAGGTATTATTACAGAAAGCTTTGTCAGTTACTAGATGTGGAGACATAAAGTAAGCCATGTCATCTCACCGGGCCTGCATTTATTCATTAGTAAAATGAGAATGTTAGACTTGAAAAAACTGTAAGATTGTTCACTTAAGTGTGAGAGAGAAATCCTAAGCATCCTTGAGAATAAGATGTATTATTGGTCACACTCCCTCTGATTTGTCATTGGATGCAGAATAATAAATACTAAAAACTGAATTTATGTCAAACATTTCTGCTATTTCCAAAACTGGTTCTAAACAAGGACCTTCCTGCCAGGGCTGAGATGTGTGTAATTTGGGATGAAATGGGAAATTTGGAGGAGTCATGCTGGGAAAATTCTGGCAGACCTACAAAATATAGCAGATGGAGAACAACAGGAGGACATAACACTGTTCCTTCTGTTTAGCCAGAGCTCTTGGCTACCAGGGTATTCTGGAAAGGACCCAGCATGCATCAAGGGCACAGGATATTTTGGCAAGATGTTCTTAGGCTTGCCTTTTGCTCAGAGATTAGACATTCTATAGCATGAAGATAAATTAATTAATGGAACTTCTATTTTTAACCAATATACCCAAACATGAATCCAGGTGACCATGGTTATTTTATTTTAAATATGTTTTTATTGATTTTTTTTTTAGAGAGAGAGAGAGAAACATTGTTGTGAGAGAGAAACAGCAATTATCTGCCTCCCGCATGCTCCCCAACCAGGGATTGAGCCAGCAACCTGGGAATGTGCCCTGACTGGGAATTGAACCAGTGACCTTTCAGTACATGGGACAACTCTCAACCAGTTGAGCCACACTGGCCAGGGCAACCATGGTTATTTTAAAAACTGTTGCCTTATGAGGAGGAAAACAGTCTCTGTATTTGTTTTTATCTCCATTAATTTCCTTCCCACCAAAGAAGAAAAGATTTTACTCTGAAAGCCCTTGATTAAAGAAGCAGGATTTAGTAAAAGAGCATATCAGACTGATATATATATTTTAAAAAATCACTGTGTAGTCACAATTTCATCTCCTTCACAGCCAAATTTCTCAAAAATAATTTCAGTAAATTCTGCTTGTTAATAAAATTCCCTGACCTCTCTCTAAGTCTTTATATCAGTGCAGTCCGCACTCCCCCATCATTAAAATTGTACACTTTCTATAAAGTCATCACTGATTTTGTCTTGACTTCTCAGAGGACCTGACCTTCTTGGCCCAGTCTTGGTTTCACTCCTCTCTTCTCAGCTCTTTAGGAGAGTCATCCTCTGTCTTGCTACTAAATCTTGAACTTTCTTAAGGCTCAATCTACATCCCCTCCACATCTATACCCTTTCCCTACTCAACCTCACCCATGCCAACAGTTTTCATTATCTTTTACAAGCAAAGTCTCACACATTTCTATTGCCAGTTGAGACCTTCCCTATGAGTTCTAGGAATCTATGTTCAACCTCCTCTGTAATTTTATGCATAGCTATCACAAAGGCATATCAAAGCCAGCATGCCCAAAATTAAACTCATGCTCTTTTCCCCCTAAGCTCAGACCTACACTGATGTTCTTTATCAATGTGAATGGACCTAGGTTTTGGCTGGAATAATTGAATGGATTATTATCCACTCAATGGATAATTCAATGGATCAACAGAGATCCAAAGAGAGAGAAGATAGTAGAAAACAAAGCACCAGATGACAGTCTCCCAAAGATGCCATCCATGAGGGCATCTTCAGAGATAACCTGGTTTCTTTCCTGCTTGAGGCCAGGCTATTTATCTCATCCTTTAATTTTGTGAATTACCCAGTATGTGCAGGTAAACAAACATATTCATTTATTTGTTTGCTTCTACAACATTATTAATGCTTTCCATCAAAGAAAGTTAACTGATTTAGTCCATAAGATGAAATTAATGGGTATAGATCAGATTTTAATTCATATAAAAAAATCTTCTTTTCGGGTTTTTATACATTTAAAAAATTGATCACAGATCAAAACAAAGTGAAAAAATTTCAATTTCAAAAGGCAGAATTTAGACACTTTTCCAAAGTGGAGATACAGAAGGCCAAAAGACATATGAAAAAAAAAAAATGCTCAGAGTCACTAATCATCTGAGAGATGCAAATTAAAACAACAATGAGATATCACCTCACATCTGTCAGAATGGCTATCATCAACAAATCAACAAATGACAAGTGCTGGTGAGGATGTGAGGAAAAGGGAATCCTAGTACACTGCTGGTGGGAATGCAGACTGGTGCAGCCACTGTGGAAAACAATATGGAGTTTACTCAAAAAACTAAAAATGGAACTCCCATTTGACCCAGTGATCCCACTTCTAGGAATATATCCTAAGGAACCTAAAATACCAATCAGAAAGAATATATGCAACTCTATGTTCATAGCAGCACAATTTACAAGAGCTAAGATTTGGAAACAGCACAAGTGCCCATCAGCAGATGATGGATAAAAAGAAAAAACAACAACAATGGTGGTACAAACAAACAAACAAATGGTGGTACATTTATACAATGGAATACTACTTGGAGGTAAAAAAGAAGGAACTCTTACTATTTGTAATAAGCATAGCTGACCTGGAGAGTATTATGCTAAGTGAAATAAGCCAGTCAGAGAAAGCTAAGTATCACATGATCTCACTCATGTGGAATCTAATGAATAATATATACTGATAAACAAAATAGATCCAGAGACATAGAACCATGGAACAGACTGATTATTTCAGAGGGAAGATGGGGGTGGGGGTTGGGGAGAAAAAGATTAACCAGGGAATTTATATGTATGTGTATATGCATAGCCCATGGACACAGACAATAGTGTGGTAAAGGCTTGGGAGGGGTGGGGGTGGGAGAAGGGGGTTAATGGGGGAAAAAAACACCAAACAAACAAAGGAGACACCTTTTGTGTCAACCTGTAATACTTTCAAAAATAAAAATAATTTTTTTAAAAAGGCAGAAGTTATACATACCATCAACATCCTATCTAATAAAAGAGTAATATGCAAATTAACCATCACTCTGCTACACCCACAAGCCACGCCCATCAGCCACGCCCATCAGCCAATCAGGAGCGAATATGCAAATAAACCCAACCAAGGTGGCTACGGCCACAGAAAGCAGGAGGGAGGCTTGGGTTTCCCCGGCAATGGAGGAAGCCAAGCTTTCTGCCTGCCCTTGCTGGTCCAGGCCTCCACTCAAGGCTACAAAGTTTCAATGATAGAAGATAAATAAAGCCCAACAGAAATGGCGGCAGCCACGGAGCTGGAAATAGCAGAAGGCTAGGGTTGTCCCCAGTGGTGGAGGAAGCCAAGCTTTCCGCACACCCTGGCTGGCCCAGGCCTCTGCTTAAGGCTACAAAGTTTCAATTATAGAATATACATAAATCCAAAAAAAAATGGCTGCCGCCACAGAGCAAGCAGAAGGCTTGGCTCCGCTCCAGGCTACAAAGTTTCAATTGTAGAAGATAAATAAACCCCAGATACCAGGGCCTCCGCTTGGGTCGCCAGGGGGCATGGCTGGCCTGCAAACCACCACAGGCCCCTCGCCCAGGCCACCCCATGCCCCAAGGGAACCCCCACTCTGATCTGGGTCACCCTTCAGGGCAAACCAGCTGGCCCCCACCCGTGCACCAGGCCTCTATCCTATCTGATAAAAGAGTAATATGCAGATTGACCATCACTCCAACACACAAGATGGGTGCCCCCATGTGGTCAAAGATCCTGCCCCCATGTGGACACAAGATGGCCACCACAAGATGGCCAACAAGGGAGGGAAGTTGGGGGCGACCAGGCCTGCAGGGAAAGGCAGTTGGGAGGGACCCAGGCCTGCAAGGGAGGGCAGTTGGGGGCGATCAAGCCTGCAGGGGAGGGCAGTTAGGGGTGACCAAGCCTGCAGGGGAGGGCAGTTAGGGGTGACCAAGCCGGCAGAGGAGGGAAGTTGGAGGTGACCAGGCCTGCAGGGAAAGGCAGTTGGGAGGGACCCAGGCCTGCAGGGGAGAGAGTTAGGGGGTACCAGGCCTCCAGGGGAGGGCAGTTAGGGATGACCAGGCCTCCAGGGGAGGGCAGTTAGGGATGATCAGGCCTGCAGGGGAGAGCAGTTAGGGGCGACCAGGCCTCAGGGGAGGGCAGTTAGGGATGACCAGGCCTGCAGGGGAGGGCAGTTAGGGGTGACCAGGCCTGCAGGGGGGGGGGGCAGTTAGGAGAAAACAGGCTGGCAGGGGAGCAGTTAGGCATCAATCAGGCTGGCATGGGAGTGGTTAGGGGTGATCAGGCTGGCAGGCAGAAGTAGTTAGGGGCAATCAGGAAGGCAGGCAGGCAAGCAGTTGGGAGCCAGCAGTCCTGGATTGTGAGAGGGATGTCCGACTGCCCTTAAATGGGCAGTCGGACATCCCTCGAGGGGTCCCAGATTGGAAAGGGTGCAGGTTGGGCTGAGGGACACCTCCCCCCCCCCCCCCGTGCACGAATTTCATGCACCAGGCCTCTAGTTTTAAAATAAAAGATAATAAACTAAAATTTAATCATATAAAAATAACTACAGAATTACAATCACCTTTAACTAAAATGTGAGTGAAGACAAAAATCAATACTATATTTATGCATTCTACTTCAAACCACTTATTGAATGCCTACCATGTACTACTACACCAGCCATCTATCAAATCTTTTCATTAGTAGATCAATTTCCTTTAACTATTAGTGCAAGAAAAAAATTTATTGAATGCTTACTGTATGCCAAACCCCATGCTAAACTATTTTGCATTTAATCCTCACAATAATCCTAAATTAAGAATTGCTAATCCCATTTTTATGAGGAGAAAATTGATGCTTAGATATGGTATGTAACTTGTTCCAAGTCATATAGTTTCAAGCAGCAAAATTAAACCCGGGTCTGCCTGACCACAGAGCCCCAGTTATTTTTACTACACTGGTAACCAGTGTAGTATCATCACTAAAATGCAAAACCTATAAAAGAAACAGAAGACTAGAAAGAGATGGTAGGAAACCTGATTATCACAAATAAGACTCTAATGTCACACAAATAACCAGACTGCTGTCCTTGCCTTTCTTTCCTACTCCTTCTTTCCTTCCTGTGTGTATCCATCCATCTATCCAAACTTGATTGAGTTCTCTTTATGCTCTTTATGTGGCAGCAGTATGCTAGCCATGGACGTAGAATAGTGAATACGACAACTTAAGATCTTTATTGGGAAGACTGACAATTTAAGCAAGAAATTGCAAAAATCTCTTGGAATCTACAAAGTATCTTCCCCAAGTATCACTGGAGCTCACAACAACCCATACTTTCATGCATTAGGACACGGAAGTACCTACATATAAAACAACTTGCTCAAGGACACATTAGACCCAACATAATCCCCTTGATGGTGACCTGGGATTTACATACAGGTTTTCTGACTGCTGAGTTTAGGACTTCCATCCAATGCTACCCGACTACCTATTCCCCATTTCCTTCTCTGGCCTAGACTCTTTATTGAAATAATCAAAGACAAACCACAGCTGGAGAGTCTGAGGGAGAAGTAAGGAAGGGCACATATCTCACTGAAAAGTGTTGCCATTCTTATATTCCTTTTTGTTTTAAAGAGTCATTTTAAAAAAAATATTTTTATTGATTTTAGAGAGGAAGGGAGAGGGAGAGAGAGATAGAAACATCAATGATGAGAGAGAACCACTGATTGGCTGCCTCCTGCACATCCCCTACTGGGGATGGAGCCTATAACCCGGGCATGTGCCCTGACCAGGAACCAAACCATGACCTCCTAGTTCATAGGTCTATGCTCAACCATTGAGCCACACTAACCAGGCTCTATTGATTTTTTTAGAGAGAGGGAGAGAGAAAAAAAGAAAGAAAGGGGGGGGGGAAACATCGATGTGAGAGAAACTTGTATTGCTTGTTCACTGATGTTTCTACAAAGCTGAGTACATGATGAATCTTCAAAAAGTATTTGTTGAATAAAATAGAATGAATGACCCTCCAATTTACAGATAAGAAAATGAGGCTCTAAGTGTTTGAGTAACTTCTGCAAAGTTACTCACAGGATTTCTATAGGTGTGCCTGATTCTAAACTTCACTGCCCTTTGCAAAAGGCACTGCCAAAAGAGATTAAAGTGTCAGACAGCAGGCAGGGCTAGATGACAGGCAAGTGTTCTTTTAGGCTTTTCATTCTATTGTGGATGCAATCAAAACCAAAAAGGCACATTGATCATGCTTTCCCCAGGGAGTCCTGAATTTCCAAAGGAACAAGATAACTTGAGAAATCTATTGATCTCCCATTTTTGTCATGCTGTACAGGTGACAAGGATCGATGGAGATTTATACTCTTCTGCCCATGACCCTACAATTTTAATTTGTATTTCCACCCAGAGTCCCACAACTTTACCAAATGCACTGCTCAGAGTGCCCACACCTTAAGTCAGTGCCACCGTCTGTGTCAGCTCTGTTTTGTCAGCTCCTTCCAATTCAGAGAAATGTCTCCCCCATCCTCTCCAGCTCCCTGCACGCAAAGCCAGCAAGCCCAACCCAGCTGTCCTCTAATTTGCCTGACACACACTCATTGGCCCACAGCCTAAGGAGGGGCGGGGCTTCTGTCTCTCGGGGGCTCTTCAAAAGAGATCCTTGCAGAAGCACTCACCCTCCCCTGCTTCCTGCACTGGGGCTGTGCTTCCCTGTCTGTTTTCTCTTTCCTTTCTGTCTCATCTTGGGACAGAGGCTCTTTCCAGAGGAAGCTTGGGTCTTGGATTTTAATGTCAATGATGGAAAAATATGAGAATGTCTCCTGGATCCCCCAGCAGGAACTGGAAGATCCATTCAAGAAATATCTGAACAGCACAGAGGACTACCTGACCTTTGTCTGTGGGCCTCAGCGCAGCCACCTTTTCCTCCCGGTGACTGTGGTGTACACCCTGATTTTTGTGGTTGGGGTCGCTGGCAATCTCCTGGTTTGCCTGGTGATTCTTCGGCACCAGACTATGAAGACACCCACCAACTACTACCTCTTCAGCTTGGCTATCTCGGACCTCCTGGTCCTGCTCCTTGGGATGCCCCTGGAAGTCTATGAGATGTGGCGTAACTACCCCTTCCTGTTTGGGCCCGTGGGCTGCTACTTCAAGACGGCCCTCTTTGAGACTGTGTGCTTCGCCTCCATCCTCAGTGTCACCACGGTCAGCGTGGAGCGCTACGTGGCCATCCTCCATCCTTTCCGCGCCAAGCTGGAATGCACCCGGAGGAGGGCCCTCAGGGTCCTGGGCATCATCTGGGTCTTCTCTGTTCTCTTCTCTCTGCCCAACACCAGCCTCCATGGCATCAAGCTCCATTACTTCCCCAATGGGTCTTTGGTCCCGGGCTCTGCCACCTGTACGGTCATCAAGCCCATGTGGATCTATAATTTCATTATCCAGGCCACCTCCTTCCTCTTCTACATCCTCCCCATGACTGTCATCAGTGTCCTCTACTACCTTATGGGGCTCAGAGTGAGTATCCCAGCTGGCTGGCTTGCGGCAGCATCCTTCTTTTACTCGCTGACTCAAAGTTTTGTAAGAGGAACTTAGAACTGGAGAAATTCAGAATGGGAAGGGAACCATAGAGTAAAACAGAATGAGCTCAGAGGGGAAACCCAGAAGTTAAAGGACTTGCCTCAGTTGGACAAATAGTACCCAAAAATATAAATTATTTCCTCTACATCACCTTTATTATTCTTCCCTCTATAACTGTGGTTCTCAAACCTAGGTGTTCCTACAGATTATCTAGAAACCTTACTATGGGTAGCAAGATGCAAGCCCATCCCCTGGGGAAATTCTGATTCAGTATGTCTGAGGTGGAGCCTCATTAAATAGCCCAGGTGGTCACCCCTGGAGAGCCAGTTTCACAGCCTGCTGTCTTTTTTTCTGCCCAGATCTATGACCTGCACAGAAATCTTCCTTTGCACCAACTTGGTCCGAGTATAACATAAACTATCCCCGCCCATTTATACTCCAAGACAAATACAGGGTGGGACAAAAGTAGGTTTATAATTGTGAGTAGGCAAAACACAGAGTTTACTCTTATATTATTGTTGTTATTATTACTACCATTATTATCATAATATTTTCCATATAAACAACTGTAAACCTACTCTTGCTTCACTCTGTATACAGTTTTACAGTCAGACACTCTCCTGTGATTGCTTTGATTCTATCAGGTTTGAAATATCAGGTTAAAATGCAAAAATATGCCCTAAGCCAGATCAACTTGGCCTTCTCTTGAGAAGGTGGAGATTTGGGGCTAGGGAGGTAAATAGAGCACATAAAATAGAGTCGAAGGCAGTGTGAATAAGAGATTGCTGGGATTAATAGAAAATTATCACTGCTTGTGCAACATATCTTATACTTAGAGGTTCCTTTTCTATGCACATAATGGTAAATCAATTTCTTCCTTTTTTTCTATTTTTTTCTGAGTCTAAATAAGCTGAGAGAAGCTGTTTTTGATGAGGGTAGAAGTAAGTGTATGTCGTTCTTCTCCTAGTATACTCTGCATCCAAATTCATAGAGATGACGTCTGCCTGTGACAGTTTTATACCGTTTTAAGGAGGTGGCTTGTGTAGGAAACAATCGTGAGGCCATTTAGACTCTCAGGTCTGAAGCTCACAGTCTACTGTGCCTTTAGGCAAGCCACACGACTCTCTTCTGGAATTACTTTTCACATTTATAAAATGAAAAGGTCACATCAGATTATATTTAAGACTCCTTATAGCCTTAACAGTCTGCGATTCCTTTAAAAAAACAAGAAGGAAAAAATGTGTGAGTAGGAGCAATGTGAGTTATAAATTGAAAGAAAAACAAAGCTGACATCACATTTATATCATATGGCTTCAATTTGGTTCAGACACCACATGTGACGTAATAATTAATATATTCTCATATCATTGGTGAATACCCACTGGGCCTAAGGTGAATGGCAAGGTTGAAATAGGAACAATAAATTCTAAGTACACGGCTGTCTAGACATAGAAGCAACTCTAATCAGGCAGAGAACTGTGCTAGTCTCCTCCTGAAGGGCTGGCCTCTATATTCCCAGAGACATATGTCTTCCCAGAGAACCTCACAATCATGTCTTTAGAATGCTCTGTGCATTTCACTTGGGGCATAGGACTTGCATGATTCCAAATACCATGAGTCCTATGAGGAATATCCACCCCAAACTGGTCAATACCGTCTCATCCAACACCAAGCAATCACTTACCTTGGATCAATTTGGAGGAAATATTTGAGTAGGAAAGACATACATTTCCCCGCCCCAACCAATTACATTGAGTTTCATTTTGTTCTGTTGTCATGAGACTACAGCTATCTTGTATCAGGAGTTAAATGACAGCTCAGACAACAGCTTAGAAACCACCCAAATTTGCATTGTGAATGTAATACAACTTCCAGCCTCCTGTTCTCAGGAAGGATGAAGGAATTCCCTGCTTAGAAAGTCACTCCTAGAGGAGTTTAAAGATCTCTAGACTGAAGTCAGGAGATAGGTCCTAGTCTGTGTCATTGGGCTTCGGGCCTTGCACATGCTATATTTGCTCTATCTTTGCCTGAAATGTTCCTGCCGTCTAACACTACAATTCCCTTTTACCTTTCTAACTCTCACTTTAAATCATGCTTCACTCACACTTCCCCAGGGAAGCTCTCCCTGATTCCCTAGCTATACCTGGACCTCATGGTTCTAGGTGATTTCTCTTCCTTACATTTATTCCAGTTTAAAATTCTATACTTGGATATCCCTTGTTATCTTTCTCTCCAACTTGACTCTAAGATGAATGAATGAGTGCATTAATGAATGAATGAATAAATGAATGAATTAAGTTGAATTATTCCCCTCCTTGCTGGACTTTAGCTTCTCTACCTTCAAAACAAGAGACTTGGAAACAGTATCTCACAGGGCTATTTTGATCTAAAAGATTTTAAAGAGACTTAAGCAACTCTGAAGATGATTGTTATTGATTCCCTTAGTAAATCTTAAGTTATGATAGACTCTGGGACCCACTGCCTTCAGGAGGCAGGAAACCATAGGTTGATGAAATCCAGGATGGGGGAAGAAGGAGGAGAGCCACATGTATGTTCAAAACTGAGTAGTCAGTGCAGCTTCCTTCCAGGACACAAGTCTCCACTGAGCTGCTCTCTAAATATCAAAAATGATGGAGATGGAAAATATCCAATTCCAGGGCAAGTTACTCCCATCTGGGAGGAGGTTCTGCTGAAGCTCTCACAAACTCCTTGTATCTTCTGCATACAGCATTAATGCTTGAGTTGAGGAGCATGCATTATGGATTGCAACAGAATTCAGCCATGCCAACCAGAGTTGAACTGACTTTTTTAAATTTAAAAAGATTTGTTCAGATTGTAGACATATTGTTCAGTTGGTTGAGTGTCAAACCATGCACCAAGAGGGTGCCAGTTTGATTCCCAGTCAGGGCATGTACAGGGTTGCAGGCTCTATCCCCAGTAGGGGGTGTGCAAGAGGCAGCCAATGGATGTTTGTCTCTCTCCCTCTTCTTTCCTCTCTCTCTAAAACCCAATAAAAACATATTTTTTTAAAGAAATGTTCAGATACTACTTAAAGAATCACCACCTCTTCCAATAAGAATGAGTATTTATAATTTCTAAACTCAGAAACATATGTACTCTTGTTAGTAATATTAGTAAAGTAGAATTTCCCAAATTGTGCTTTTCAAGATGGTACTAGGTATTCCACTAAAAGGAGTTTGGGGAAGGTATTGTTTAGACAGAGAAGCATTATCTCCCTTGAGGCTGGGGTGAGAGATGTAGGGTGTGGAAGGTAGGCATGGGGGAAGGGTGATACATTATGCTTTATGAAGATTCATAGGGCCCATTAGCATATTAAAGGCTCTGAGAAGACCCACAATGGAGACTTCATAAAACAGAAATAATACCTGTTTTGGCTTTCTACTGCCTACCCACCACATAGCAGAAGGATTACATTCTAATAGATGTATAATAATTACTGAATGAACTAGAGGCCCAGTTGCATGAAATTCGTGCACTGGGGAGGGAGGAGGTCCTTCAGCCCGGTCTGTGCCCTCTTGCAGTCCAGGACACCTTGGGGGATGTCCGGGGGGGGTGGGCCTAAGCCAGCAGTCAGACATCCCTCTCGCAGTCTGGGACCCCTGGCTCCTTACCGCCTGACTGCCCTTCTGCTCGCTGCTCCTTAGCGCTGCCACCGCCGCTGCACTCACCAGCCTTGAGCCCGGCTTCTGGCTGAGCGGTGCTCCCCCTGTAGGAGAGCACCGACCACCAGGGGGCAGCTCCTGCATTGAGCGTCTGCCCCCTGGTGGTCAGTGCACATCATAGCAACCAGTTGTTCTGGTTGTTCTGCCGTAATGGTTGGTTAGGCTTTTATTATATAGATGAATGGAAAAGCCTATCTAACCTTTTTTTTTACTTCATAATTTCACATTTTCCATAGAATGCCTATTAACATGCCATTTATCACAAGGGTTCTATAGAATAGCAGATGATAAATGGTTGTAATGCAACTTGGCCACATCCACCTGTCCAGTTGAGTTAGATGATCTAGATCCAATTCTACCTCCAACTTATTGTTACACTTTGACAAATTCTTACATTTATTTTAATTCCCAATTTTTGGTCTGAAAATGAGTGTTAGAGTTACACTTCTCAGATCCTAACAGAAGGGAAAATGTTTTCTTTCTTAACATTTCTTCCCACTTCCCTTGCAGCTAAAGAAAGACCAAACCCTTGAGGCAGACAAAATAACTGCAAATATTCAAAGACCCTACAAAAAATCAGTCACCAAAATGCTATGTAAGTCCTCCATTTTGTTTTTGTTTGTTTGTCTGTCTTTTTAAAAGGAAAAGAGTTGCATTTGGTGCTGAGAACGTGCTTCTGAGTATCAGGATCAAAATTCTCCTGAAATGTAGGATTATGGCCTGGTTTTCCATGGCTTACTCAAGTTTCTAGGGCCTCTTTGATTCCTATTTCCATTTTTAACACTCAAAACAACACACTAAATTGCATTCACTGTAATACGCTGTGTGCTCTTTGGCAAATCACATCCAGCCTGCGAGCTTTTGAGCATCTCTTTCTCCTTCTAAAGTAAGCAGATGCTTTTAAACTTATTTTTTATGGATTTGTTTTAAAATATAAAGAAAACAGTGAGTGCGCCACTTAGAAAATGTACAAATCACATACACAAACATTTTATAACTCATTTCAGGGGATCATGAAACCCCTGCTACCCATTCTTGGACTCCATGAAATACTTTACCTCCAGATTAAGAACAGCTGCCCAAGAGTACCCCTATGTGGTCATTCCACCTATGACATTGCATGATGTTATATAAATAATGTTTTAAAAATACATAACCAGGCACTAATCCACACTCTCTCAAAAGCACTTGATAAAAATATTTGATCCAGCGTTACCCTATAGGAGATAGTGATGGGAGAAAGGAGGTTTATGATATACTTTCCAAGTCAAAACCTAAGGTTTGGAAGAAACAAATCCTCCAGGCTAATATGTACATGAAATACTCACCATAACTATATGGTGTTTATGAACAAAAAATAAAACCTGTGCAAGTCACCAAAGTTTGTCATTTCAACTCTAAGATTCATCTTCTTGAAAATGTTTGAGTCCCTGTTGGCACTTGACTTTCCCTGTTAAGAAATCTCATGTCTTTATTATTGCTCCCCTTTCTCCTCGATCGTAATCTACTCTCACAAAAAGACTTGAAGCGCATTCATGTTAAAAGCACAATGATAAAATATGCTGCAAAGCATTTGCCTTTAGTATGGAGGGTTCATTTTTAAAGCAATTAAAATTTTAATTACGGGGAATTGTAGGCAGTAGTGAGCAGATTAGGGACTTTTTCTTGGAGAGGTAAACTCAGAAGAAACTTCCAGATATTCCTGAAACCACACCACACAGGTAAACAACTTAACTCTGAATATGTTTAATGCCAAAGGAAATATATGTACTATTGACTACAGAAACCTCAAATGTGCTCACAAGTACAGAGAACTATAAAATAAACATCCATGTACCCATTACCCAACCTCAAACATTATCAGCTCATAACTAATCTTGTTCCATCTATATCACTGTCTCTCCCTTGCCCTACAAGATTATTTTGAGGCAAATCTCAAGTATCATGTTTTGGAAAAGGAAAATATTTCATAACTTCAGAAGAAGAAAAAATATATATTTATATGTGTGGGGATTAAATGTCCCATAGAGTAACTGCAGTAGCACCAATTGCTGTCTTGGGAACTGAAAATAAGAAACTAGAAAGTGCAATTTCTTGTGAATCTATAACTATTTCAAAATAAAAAGTAAAAACAAATAAAAAGAAACTAGAAGCAACTCTGTAGTCTAGGATCATCTAATATAATAGACACATCCCCGATCCCAATCAAAAGATGCTTGTAAAGGATTATTATACTTATGATTGTGCTCTTTTTCTCTCTCTCCTCCCTCACCCCTTACAGAATTTTAAATGATTAGATTCAGAGAAGCTTTTAGTTCTTTCTAGAGTAACAAATAAATTCATACCATAGTCAATAACTTTTTATTAATCTATGATCAAATGCTTGAACCCAACCATTGTATTTATATAGCAAATTTATGTGGTTCCAACAGTCTACTTGCAACATAATTTCCCACAATAGAATGTTTTTGGAATAAATTTGATACTATTTAAAATGTTCTAAAGGAGACTTATATAAGAAATCTTGTACAACCATATAGAAAACTGACCCTAAGTCCTATATAATTCGTTATGTTTAAATATTTTATGTAGAGGCTCCTTGTGACCTAGTCTGTAATAATGATAACCAAGATGGAAGGGAAAATGCTAGAAGGAATGGATGAACTTAGTAGCCATTTGATACCTATCCTCATTTTGACTGCCTTTTGTTCTCCCATTCACCTTCTTTTTCAGTTGTCTTGGTCTTAGTTTTTGCTATCTGTTGGACCCCATTCCACATTGATCGGCTCTTCTTCAGCTTTGTGGAGGAGTGGACCGAATCCCTGGCTGTTGTGTTCAACCTCATCCATGTGGTGTCAGGTAAAACCTTAGCTTCTTTGGTAGCATCACAAGTATCCGGGTAATCGCAGCTTCTTTATTTTGCTCAGAGCAGTAGGATCTGTCTGGATCTACTGATTTATCATGGGGGCCTGCCGTACTATGATGAAGTCACTTGATTTTTTATTTTACTTAAATATCGATTGGGTATGTTACTGGTCCCAAAGAAATATACCGGATCACTACTTTAGATGCTACTTTATGGAAGACCTCAACTCTAAGCACGATAACTACAGCAGAAAAATGGTCTAAGGAGTGATTGCCATGATATTCTTTCCAATGACCACATGATTGAATTGGTTCTTATTTATTAAACATCCATGTCCTTGAAATCTTGTATTGTTTTAGCAAGTGTTAGATCCTCATGAAAGCCAACCAAAGGGTATTACTATATTCATGGTGTGTCAAGGTCTGCCTTCAGGCTACTTTAACGCTGCTTGTTGAAGATACTAGAGAATGTGGTGGAAATAGGGGTGGGCAGGTCACTAAGTCAGAGGACCTGGATTTGCATCTCACTTCCACCATTAATTTTCTGAAGAACATGGCTTCCTTTATGCCAGTTTCCTCAACTATAAAAAGGCAATAATACCTTCCCTGTATAAATACGGGCTAATGGTAAGAAGCAAATAAAATATTAGGTACTAAGAAATTTTAAACTGTAAAATGCCATCTATCTTTCTATAATCACCACATATTATTATCACCATTTTACTTTTGAAGAAACAATTCCACAAGAAAAAAAAATGGCTTGCCCAAAGGCATACTTCTGACAAATAGTAAAAGCATGGTTAGGGCAAAATCATCTAACTTCAAGTTCAGAGTTCTTGAGCCCAAAATAGAGCAGAGAATGGCTTATAGGTCCCCCTTCCTCAGTCAGTGTGTCTGTGAGCCTTGGGTTCACACCACTTCTGTCCCTCTGCTTCTGCTAGTCACCAGCTGGTTCAGAGAGGCAAAATAAGATCAACTTGTGCAAATTAAGCTCCAGATGTGCACAGAGCTAAAACAATAGCATTCATATGTATATTGAATATCATGTATATTATTTATTTTCTACACTCGCTTTTTATTTTCAGCACACCTTTTGTACAGCTTATACTTGGACATTAGAACGTCCTGTTATGTCAAACTATTATTTTAGACAAAAATCTCAAAATTATTTACAGCTCTTATCTTCAAGATAATCTGAGAAAAATGGGGTGTCTAAATAAAAAACACCACAAGATCACATGAGACTTGACTAGCTGACTATCCCTCTCTAAATGTAACAAGACGACCATTTTAAGACTTCCAAATTATGGTATTTATAACATTTTCCTGTTAAGATATAATCTCTCCCTCTCCTACAGTACCAACCAGGTGAAACCTTATATACTACAGAAAATGTCCCCAACCAGCCTTTTGATCCCCAAGTTATAATACTTCCAATCATTGACCATATGCTTGTCAAACTGGTTGATTAGAGAGTTATGCACATTCTGCATTATTCCTGCAATATATTTTTAAAATATATTTTATTGATTTCAGAGGGAGAGAGAGATAGAAACATCAATGATGAGAGAGAATCATTGATCGGCTGCCTCCTGCATGCCCCTCTATTGAGGATCAAGCCTGCAACCCAGGCATATGCTCTTGACCAGAATCGAAATTGGGACCCTTCAGTCCTCAGGCCAATGCTCTATTCACTTAGCCAAACTGGCTAGGGCATAAAGATTGCTGCCTCTGCATATTTGTGCGTGCTATGCCTTCTACCTTCAGAACTCTCTCCTCTCTTGCCTAACTCTCCTACCCATTTCAGGGTCTGGCTGGAATTGGATCACCCCCCCCCCCATTAAATCATTCATAACCATCATACTCTTTACAGTTATGCCATTATGTGAATTTCCATAACATGGCTGTTGGTATGACATATTTTGCTCTTGACAGATATTGTTTGGTATTGCTCTATTATTAATTATTGATGTAGGGCAGAGATCTTGCCTCTGTAATACTATTCCAAGTTCTTAGAAAACAAATTCTAAATCCATTACCTCCTAACATACCTCAAAGTTCCTGGCACATAATAAGAGTTCAATCAATATTTGTTTATTGAATGAATTAATAGTCCATAGAAATGTTTTCCTTCTCTATTCCTTTATTCCCAATTCTGTGCACAGGGCCTATGGCACTTTTCATGTCCTGAACTAAATAAATGAGGACAATGATGAACATGTTGATGACAGTACAGTACCGGTCACTTGCTTTATATTCTCAACCATTCTCAGCCCCTCTGTGGATAGTATCTCAACTTTATCCTCACAATAATCCAGGGAGATGAGTTAGGCTTGTGTTATAATTCCCATTTTATAGAGAAAAAAATTGAAGTGCCAATTCTGCCTAAAGTCTTAGAATAAGCAAAGGCCAAGATCAGAAACTAAGTCCTCTGATTCTCAACCTTAGGCTCCTCGTGGGCTTTGGGGAAATAAAATAGGATATGGTAATAAAGGATGAGCATATACCAAACAAGAAAGTGACAGTGTGCAAGGCACTTGGTGGAGAAAATAAATGGCAAGATGCAGTTATTTAATAAGGTTGGAAATTAGGTGGGAAGAACCATGGAAGGGAAAAGCGAAATAAGAAGAGGCACTGGGAAATATTTCTTTGAAGAGATATTAAGCATATAAGGAATCTCAGCAGGGACAATGCCTTGACTGACTTACCATTCTTCCATTGCTTACAAGTTTCAAATTATAGATTTAAGCACAACTCCAATGAGACAAAAACATCTCTCTTCCTCTGATAGTTAAGCATCTCTCATTAATGCCGTGGGAACATGCTCTTTAATTAAACAAGTGTGGATCAAAGAAGTTGCAGAACATCTCAGAGAGATCCCTTGCTGGCCTAAAATTTGTCAAGACTCTTTAATCTTTCTGTGTTTGATTCCTATGTACACAGTTGGTAGAGCATTTTGTATCCTCAATTAGTGTCTTGTATATATTATCACTTCCAAAATAGGCAATCATGGGGATTCTAGGCTTTGTTAAATATTTATGCTTCTTTCTAGTATGCCTCTCACTCAGTGTCTCCTCGGTGTATCTATTTAACCCCTGCATTCCAGGTGTCTTCTTCTATCTGAGCTCAGCTGTCAACCCCATTATCTATAACCTACTCTCTCGCCGCTTCCGAGCAGCGTTCCGGAGTGTGATCTCTCCTTCCTGCAAACAGTGGCACCCCCAGCATCACCCACAAGGGCCACCTGTCCAGCGGAACATCTTCCTGACAGAATGTCACCTTATGGAGCTGACTGAAGAGGCGGGCCCCCACTTCCCCTGTCAGCTGTCCATCAGCAGCTCTCACCTCCACACAGTGCACTATTCGGGACAGACCCCATGAAAGGAACTCTCAATGAATTGACATTCCTCTCTGCCTCCACAGTTATGGGAGGGTCAGCCCATAACTTATGCTTTCTTATGTGATAATGGGGAGGAAAATGGCTCTCCAAAGTTATATATCCATTTCTAGGTGTGTTTTTAAACAAATGTGAAAATCGCTACTTAAATCTGGATCTAAAACCCACAATCTCCTGACAGCCTGGAGCCCCTTCACTAGTTGATGAAGAGAACATGACTAGCAAAGTAGGATAGCTATACTTCGAGTATTTTCCACTCTTGCAAATGGTTTTTCCTGAGTCATCCTCACTCTGAGTCAGGCTGTGGTCACTCTAACAACTAATGGTCCCTGTCAGCCACAGAAGGAAGACATGTAGATATGGTTTTTCTTCCCATGATTTGAAGGGTCCATGCCAGAGTTCCTCCACAGCAAACTACTTACCCAACTGCCTCATATTCTGCCATCATAATGTAATTCCTTAGAGTCTGAAGACTTGTACTTTTAGAAGAGTCTGCCTGATAACATGGGAATGATCCTTACAACTATTACCCCCACCATCCCCATGCCCAAGTCATTATCAGTCAGTCCTCACCAGGAATGCGATCAGATACAAGTTCTACCTAGAGAAGAAGGGAATGAGGTAGAAGGCTGTGGTGGAAGATCATAAGATACATAAACTATACCGGACACAAACTTAGTTATTTTCACAATTTGGTCTAGACTTGGACTTCTAAAGTCTAACTTCATAAACAGAAGTGTGGTCTATTATTATCTTGATAAAAAGACAAGTCAAATGGTAACTACTGGTCTCAAACCCATTATTTTCAGCTACTCAATCCTGCATTACCTATATAATACTCCCCATGTATAATATGGGAAAAACCTACTTTCCTGACTCATCTTCCATCATATCATCTCAAGAAACTGTATTATTTGTCCTTCTTATGAAAATACATCGCACTTTTCTCAGCTGCACATATTTGCTTATAGACTGCCCTTTTTATCGCCAATCTACCTATCCTTCAATGTCCATCTCAATGTTGTACCTCCTCCATGAAACCTTGTTTGATGTATCTGATAGATGTGGTATCTGAATTCTCTGTCACTTTATGTCTTGTAAGCTTTTTCTTCACTCTGCTTCGTATTTCTGTGATTTATATTCCTGTTTTGCCAGAATGTAAATGTATCAAAGGTATGGGGTATCTTGTGTTCATTTTTGCTCTTGCTAGAACCCTGGAAATATATCTATTACAGTGGTAGATGCTCAGTAAATACATGGAAAGTGAGTTGACTTCACATTCCAATATACTGAGCCAAACAACAGCTCCAAAGAGAACCATGTTAAGAACCAGAAGATTCTGTTTCTGACAGGGATGCCTGACCTCAGTTGGCCATTTAATTAGGTGAGTTTATAATGGTGTACCTGCTGTGCCTGTGGTGCAAGAAGGCCCTTCCCAATACCTGGGCTTACTGATGCTGAAATATACAAGTTCTAGCTTTTAGTTTCCAAATTTTTCCTAAATTGAATGAACTGTCCTATTGAAAACTTGGGGTCATGGTCTCTGATGTCACCATTTCTTAACTGAACAGGCATCTCCAAAGGGATTCAATATTTTTTAAAATTTGTTTTGCTAATCACAAGCCAAACTTTAATGAATTATAATTCTCCATTGATGATTTATTTTGGTGACCAGAACTCTCTGGTCATTTGTGAGTTAAGTTGAAAAGACTTGGCAAAACAAAACCTCAGAAATGGAGGAGAAATGGGTTTCCTTCTTGCCTTTTAAAGTAGACACATTCTTGATGAAGATCTAATAGGGTCATTATCCTTAACATCAACTCCCAATGACTAGGCCTAAAAATGCTGCTGTTATAGGTGGATGGATAGAAAAAGAAATAACACTAAAACTGAAGTTAGTAATTTGGTTGTTTGATTTAAACTTTGGTCTCTTTTTTATTTTCTCCTCATTTAACTTTTTTTTCCTAAAAATTTATAACCCCGAAATTATCACTAACTCACTAACTCTTTCATTCAACAGATCTTAAGTAAGTACACAGTAGGTGAAGTGCATGCTTCAGGTTATGAATTCCCTGACCCTGAAAGTTTGCATCTAATAGAAAAGATTTTTTTTTCAAAACCATTACAGAGTTAATTATTCAACTCTAATTGTGAAGTGTGCTACAAAATACAAATACAAGTACTATGAAACTATATAAAAAATGGTATTTGGCCAAGTCAGGGGGCAATGGTATAATTAAGCACATATATACATATGGGAAGTTTATATTTTAAAGTGAAAATTGAAATACACATGTCCTAGAGTTAGTTTATATAAGAGTTCATACAAAATTAGTAGAACAAAGAGAGACACTAAATTTTCAACTCTACTCATAGCTGACCTCATCATCTCCTCATGAATTCCTTGAGATCTCTGAATTTTAGAATAATGATAGAAGAGGTCAGTGAGATAAATGCTGGCAATTCAACTCTTCCGCAATGAGACAGTGACTTTTGAGCTCTCTAGTAATTCACAAACTCAGTGAACTGAAACTCTGACATTCAGAAGGTTGCTTGCCCAATTAGTTGGTCTCGATTCCAATAATTACAGGCTGTTGTTGTTCCTTGTGATTAAGCCCCTATCCTAGACCAAAGAGATAGCAGAAATTCTTA
Organism: Plecotus auritus; assembly: GCF_963455305.1. Lineage (NCBI taxonomy): Eukaryota > Metazoa > Chordata > Mammalia > Chiroptera > Vespertilionidae > Plecotus > Plecotus auritus. The sequence continues at coordinate 20,492,435 of NC_137773.1, forward strand.
ATATGAGACTTATGAACAAGTGTCAGAAGGCCCAAGAATCCCCTGAAATTGATTTTTTAATTATTAGTTTGTACTTTTTTTTCTTGGCGACAAGATTTATACTTTGATTAGCTTCTAAAAATAGCCTATGACTTAAATTACCATAATCACTGTTGTAAAGTGCCCTTAACAGTCATACATAAGGACATTCTTTTAATGGGTGAGTTGTAGCTGAATGAAGACATTGCAGGATAATTAAAAGTGTCATTATTCCAACATAAAAATCCAGTATAGATAAGTATCAGCTGTTCAGTGATGTGCTGGTGCCAGCGAGGACTGGTTTGCAAAATTGTTAAATATATAGAAATTTTGAGAGCCTGTTGTTAAATGATAGCTTAAAATCAGCCACAGTGGGAATATTTACACCATAGAAATTGGACAACACCACACCTCAGCACACCACTAACTTTAATATGCTAGCAAACTGCCATCTTGGTATAATATGTGTGATTTGTTTGTAGAATAGATGGCCAATAACACTGTTATAATTACAGACCACTTAAAATTGTGGTTAAATCATTGACAAAAAGTAGTCAATGGGCCAGATTTTGACCCAGAAGTAAAAGATAAAATAATCAAAAGCATGCTAATTATGACCTGAAAACCTCATCAGCATTTTATAACTTCAGCCTGAGTGGAAGAATTACCCTTGGATGCTGTCCATTAATATTAGTGCAGAAAATAGCAGCAGAGCTACTCATTATCTTCCCTTTATATCTGTTTTAAGTATCCCACAGGATTCATTGTAAAAAAGATGCACAATTTCCACATTCTCTCAACTTGGCTTTTGAGACTTCATTTTTTAAATGTTGTAAATGTGTGGAAAGGGACTGTATAAACATTATAAAGAAGCTGGAGGTTGTACTGGATTATGCAAGCCAAGCAAACAACCTACCCCTCTTCGTTTACATGCCCTGTGAATCATTAAATCACATTGGAACTCTGCATTAGACATACATACATGTTATACTTTGGAAACATTTTCTAGGTAAAGTCAAGATTTGAAAGTTTTAACTAATTTTCATGTGGCCTAGAAATTGCTGCATCTACCTAAATTATACTATTGCAGTGAAATATATACATTGTGAAAAATATATACCGTGAATTCAGTAGGCTGGAATGGTTATACTGAGAAGGTTTTTTAAAAAAAAAAAAAAAAAAGAAAAAGTTAAAAGAAAAGCAATTCATTGTTTTCAAAGATATGAAATTAATTGTATGTTAAAAAACCTACACTAATGCCTAGATCAGTGGTCGGCAAACTGCGGCTCGCGAGCCACATGCGGCTCACAAGCCGCGTTTGCCGCTCTGTTGACTAATGAGTTTGCCGACCACTGGCCTAGATAATGATTTGTAAGCAAGTAGATATTTTTAAATAAGGCTTAACCAGACTTGGGTAAAGCTTGCTTATTTGACTATTACATCAACAGAAGGAATATCTTACCATAATTGTATGTTTCCCTTTGTAAATGTTGAAAATGTTAATATTGATTCTAACTTGATTACCAATTCCTTAATGATAGAAACTGAAAAAAGGCTTTACTTCATAACATTCATTTGTACTATTATCTACGTTTTCACAGCTTCATTAAGAGCGAGATATTGTTCCTATGCCCCCTTTTCAGTTGACAAAATAAGACTTATCCTCACTTCTCACTTAGTAAAATAGACAAGTCTAGATGAGTCGTACAACAGTATTTACATCTCACTCATATAACTGCAGGTTAGCTGTGCTGGCTCCTCTCTACTCTATCCCAAACTGGGCACTGGCAGGAGACATAATGGTCACCCAGAGTATGTGTTTCTCAGGGTGAGCAAGTCACCTGGCCAATCCTCAAGTTCAAGCTCAGGAAGTACACCTGACTCACCATGAGGCCATGCCCCACCAGGGTGGGTATGTATGATATTCCCAGAAGGAGTGGAGCGACATGTCAGGACTAGGGACACACATCTGGTAAGTGGTACAGCGAGTTTGAACCCAGAACTACATGGACTGCAGTGTCTGAGCTCCCCCATTACGCTACACTGATTCCACACGTGACTCTACCTCATTGACATCATAGCAAAAGCCTCTCAGTTGAATGTCACCCCCAATATTACCTCATTTACTTCCCACTAAATCACCAGTACAGACCAGAGAACAAACAACAGTATGGACACTGGAGCCAGATGCCTGGGTTCAAATCCTGCCTATAACATGCTTAGCTGTGACCTTGAGCAGGTTTCCTAATCTCTCTGTGGTCCAGTTTCCCCATCTATAAAATAGACATTATGGTAGTATCTATATCATGATGGTTACATGAGGGTTAAATAAGTTAATATACTACTCCTAACGGTCTTAGGATCCTGCCTGACACCTAGGAAGTGCTAAAATAAGTGTTTGTATGTCCAGTCGGTGTTGCTTAGTGGTTAAGCATTGACCTATGAACCAGGAAGTCACAGTTCAATTCCCAGTTAGGGCACATGCCTGGATTGTGGGCTTGATCCCCAGTAGGGAGCATGCAGGAGGCAGCCAATCAATGATTCTCATCATTGCTGTTTCTATCTCTCCCTCTCCCTTCTTCTCTGAAATCAATTTTAAAAAATGCTTTTAAAAAATAAGTGTTTGTTTATGAACCTACATGTAAGAAAATATGTCAATCTACTGGTGACATTATTAAAATAAATATAAGACTTTTCAGAAAAAAAAAATGTTTGTAGGAGAATAATAACTAGGAATGGGGGCACTTTTTTGTTTCATAAAGATATGTTATTTTAACATCTCCTTTTGTTTATGTTTTTAGAGAATGTTACTCTCTGGCAGCATTCAAATGTAAGAAGATTTAAATGAGCTCTACACCAGGAAATGTGTCAGGCGTTTTGTTTTTTTCTTATAATCATTTCTACCAGATAAACAAGCTGCCAAGATTCCATCAGCAATGGCTAGGAGCTCATTAATAATGAAGGCACATATGTATTAAAGATTGTTTCTCTGTTACATGAAAGATTAATCAATATTATGATAGGGCAACCGCAAAGCCATAGGCACTCAGGCTGTTAAGGATGGCCAAGCATTTTAATTGTTTTTGAAGGCCTTTGGCCTGTCTTCCTATGGGGAATTAAATATCTGATTTGGGGCTCTCAGAATTAGAAGACAGAGGGCTAAGGATCCAACTAATGTGATCATTCGAGCCTAGACACCCAGCTCAGAGATGAATGACAAGGAGAAAGCCTCCGGGGTATTGACTGTTTCCAGTACATGTAGAAATGAAAATGTACCTGCATAATCATCCAGAAACACTCTCACAGACACACCCAGAATAATGTTAGACCAAATGTTTGGACATCCCAAGGTCCAGTCAAGTTAATACATAAAATTAACCATCACTGGACTCGTGCATACTTTCCACACAATCACTTCAGTAGTTCTGGAAATTACACTCTAGTAATTTCATTTTATGTGTGTGGGATAAGTATGATTCATGCTTCGTATGAATAGTGTCCCACCCCCACCCACCCACCTGCTGACACAGTCACTAGAAAACACCTTATCTCTAGGCCTTGAATTTCTACCTCAAAAATTCATGTCTCTATTACATTACAAATACTTGTAAGTTATTAACATGTGTGTGTTAATGAATTTACAGGTTTTTCTCTTAAAGGAAAAAAAAACCCAAGGTATTACAGAAAAGAAAATCATTTGTGTATGCCAGATTAAGTATGGCTCTGGCTAAACTTGTGGTCCTCAATGTCTGGAGACATTTATTGGCACAAATAGGGGGATGCTCCTGACATCTAGTGAGTAGAGGCCAGGGATGCTTTTCAACATCCTACAGTGGCCAAGACAGCTTCCCCCATCCCCCCAAAAAAACCCTACAAAATATTATCAGATCTATGATGTCAATAGTGCTGAGATTGTAAAACTCTTGCCTAAAGGAAAGAAAGTAGGACCCCCTTTAAACAGAAATTGATTATTTATTTGAAAACAATGTCCAAACTAGAAGGATCTTAGCATATAATCAAACTGCCTCTCTGTTGACAAAGACACCACGATTCGGGACTGCAGTGCCCCAGAAAGGACCAGAGCCCGTGTCTAGTGACACCAGTGCAAGACAGGTTCTGGTGACTCAGCCCGCAAAATAGAAATCTGATTAACTACTGAATATTGTTGTAGCACTTTTTCAAAAGAGAAATCATTTAAGATCATGTCATTGCCTCAACTATACCTGTGTGGTGGAGCCTCTAAAATGTTCCCATACAAGATACAAGGATCCTCATCTCGTGGCACTCAAGTCCATGTGATGTCACTTTGGAGATTAGATTACAGAAAGTCTCTGGCTTCTCTCCTGGGCATGGACCCCCTCTCCCTCTCCCTCAGCTTTCTCTGGGAAGCCAGCTGCCAGTTGGAAGCAGATCCTCTCCTCACAAAGCCCCAAAGTGCCTGTGGGACTGTGAACCACTGGCTTACAGCCCCCTGAGAGACCCTGAGCCAGGGTTCCCAGCCAAGCCGCACCCAGGTTCTTGAACCACAGACACTGAGATAATAAACATGCATTGTTTTATAAATTTTGTGGTGATTTGTTATGTTGTTATTACAGTCAAAACGGAAAGATCCTGAAATTGTTTAAGAGGAGGAAAATCTTTAAAACCCAGGAACTTTCAATCCATTTTAGAACTATTTTAATCAACTGAATTGAATTGAATTCTAAATTGAAGGTGAAATATAATGAGACCACCATCATTCAGCCTCTGGGTATGTTTGCTAATAAAACAATTTTAATTTGTATGTTGTTAACTCTCAGGGCATTACAAGAAATAAATTTTAAAAGAAGTGAAATCTGTGTTTACCCATAATTCTCATTAGGTTTATTTATGCACTAAAAGGAACTGTTTCTTGCAGAAAAAAAGAAATATCACAACATCTAGTTGGTACTGTTTTTACTCACATCTAAGACATTTGCAGAGGAGACTCCCTAGAAATACTGAAAAAAATACTTGACTACCCCCAAGTGGACACATGAGTTATATTTAAGAAAATAAAATGTAAAATTGGCACTGTCTTCCAACAACAACCACAAAATGGTATGCAATGATTATACATCAGACCCAGTATCTCGGAGCTGATGAGAACTTCCAAAGTTGAAACTTTGAAATTCAGAACCCTAGAACTGATAAGATATTTGCATTCCCTCTGCAGTCTGTCTTACGCTCATACATTTCTAGTTTGCTGCCTACCAAAGCAGCTTGTTCTCTCTGCACACAGCTCCAGTTTAGTTGTGCTTTAGTAAAGTCTTCATTTTTTCTTGCGAACTGTCTGTAAACCACACAAGATCTCTCATGTCGTCCACACCATTCTTAATGTTCTTCGTGGCTTCCAGAAAAGAAGATGCTATCACTCTCCAGAAAGTATATTCAAACAACCCAGAGCACTGGATCTTAACCTTTCTGGGGTATTATCTTAAAAACCCCTCTAAATACTGCTACCTTTGTGAAAAATTGCAACTGTTTCTGACATACAAAGAAACCCTTAGTCTTTAAGACTCTTAAATTTTCCTAGTTCAATTTGTTAATCATGCCTCTGAGAGTTCAGTTTGCCAAAATTTCAAACTAAAAGTCTAAAACCAACTGCACCTCTGGGTCAGAGGTTTCCCTAAATTATAAATGATTTTGGAGTGAAACTCAAGCTTAGGTACCAGCCTAGAATTTTACTCCAACACTTTCTACCAAGTGGTGCAAGACTACAGCTTATGAACCCCTTTGCAAACTCTAGAAAAGTGTAGTCAATATGCTAAGAAAGGAGAGAAAATTGATTGTATAAAATGCTCAATTACAACCACAAAAGGTAAAATAAGAATGGAAAACAAAACTGGGAAACCAAGAACAAGGACGACAAGTAGAAAACAGTAAGGAATATGGTAGATATTAGTCCAACAATATCAATAATTGCATTGAATGTCAATGGTCTAAATGCATCAATTAAAAGACAGAGATTGTCAGAGTGGATCAAAAAGAGTGAAAGTAAACTTGGATTAGTTGTAAATGTATATTGCAAGCTCTGGGTCACTGGGGACAAAGGGGGACATCTGTAATACTTTCAACAATAAAGATAAATTAAAAAAAAAATAAAGGTGAGAACATTGTTCCTCAAAATGTGACGAGTGGACTACATGATTTGGAACCTCTAGGGAGTTTGTTAAAACTATGCAGGCTCCTGAACCTGCTGAAATGGAAGCTCTGAGCTGGAATATAAGAATATAAATGATAATAAGAATCTCCAGCCTGGCTAGTGTGGCTCAGTTGATTGAGCATCATCTCATGCACCAAGAGGTTGCTGGTTTGATTCCCAGAAAGTATACATGCCCAGGTTTCAGGCTCAATCCCCAGTAGGGGGCATGCAAGAGGCAGCCAATCGATGTTTTTCTCTTTCTTCCTTGCCCTTCCTTTCTAAAATCAATAAAAACATATTTAAAAAAAAATCTCCTATAACTCTTACCCACTAAAGTTTGAGGACTGCTAGTTTAGGCCAACATTAGTCAACTGTGTTTCCTAGAAGATTGGTCTCACTATGAATTCTGGGAACTATAAAAATTATTGAACTCAGACAACTTAGGAAAAACCAGCATCCTCTACCATTGCAGGGCACTCTTAATTGTCCCTAATTGTCCATCCCTCTTCATTGTCCTCCCCACCAGCAAAGGAGGAGGACTTGCATATAAGAAGGAGTTGCATATCAAATTATTCAGAGTTCTAGAATATTGACTGGACCATTATTATGATCACATACAACAACTGCATTAAAAGCATAAACAAGGCTCCACTCCCTCTCCCACACTTCCACTTATAAACGGCAACTTCTGTGACTGTTCCCTCATTTTTCCACCTCCTCCAAGCACATACGTTAGGCTAGAGCCTGCTCTGCTGACCTGCCATATTGCTCCCCATCCATCTCCTTCAACTCCCTTTATTCATGAGCCTGGCATCCTATCTAATAAAAGAGTAATATGCAAATTGACCTTACCTCCACTACACCCACAAGCCACGCCCACCAGTCATGCCCACCAGCCAATCAGGAGGGAATATGTAAATAAACCCAACCAAGATGGCTGCAGCCACAGAGAGCAGGAGGGAGGCTTGGGTTTCCCAGGCAATGGAGGAAGCCAAGCTTTCCGCCTGCCCTTGCTGTCCCAGGCCTCCACTCAATGCTACAAAGTTTCAATGATAGAAAATACATAAATCCAAACAGAAATGGCGGCAGCCACGGAGCTGGGAAGAGCAGGAGGCTAGGGTTGCCTGCGGCAATGGAGGAAGCCAAGCTTCTGCAGCCCTGGCCTGCTTTGGCCTCCGCTTAAGGCTACAAAGTTTCAATTATAGAAGATACATAAATCCCAACAGAAATGGCTGCTGCCATGGAGCGAGCAGAAGGCTTGGCTCCACTCCAGGCTACAAAGTTTCAATTGTAGAAGATAAATAAAGCCCAGATACCAGGGCCTCTGCTTGGGTCGCCAGGGGGTGTGGCTGGCCTGCAAACCACCACAGGCCCCTCGCCCAGGCTGCCACATGCCCCAAGGGAACCCCCACTCTGATCCAGGACACCCTTCAGGGCAAACCAGCTGGCCCCCACCCATTCACCAGGCCTCTATCCTATCTAATAAAAGAGTAATATGCAGATTGACCATCACTCCAACGCACAAGATGGCTGCCCCCATGTGGTCAAAGATTCTGCCCCCATGTGGACACAAGATGGCCACCACAAGATGGCCAGCAGGGGAGGGAAGTTGGGAGGAACCAGGCCTGCAAGGGAGGGCAGTTGGGGACGATCAAGACTGTTGGGGAGGGAAGTTAGGGGTGACCCGGCTGGCAGAGGAGGGAAGTTGGGGTGACAGGTGTGCAGGGAAGGGCAGTTGTGGGGGGACCCAGGCCTGCAGGGGATAGCAATTGGGGGGTGCCAGAACTGCAGGGGAGGGCAGTTAGGGGTGACCAGGCCTGCAGGGGAGGGCAGTTAGGGGCAAACAGGCTGGCAGGGGAGCAGTTAGGCATCAATCAGGCTGGCAGGGGAGTGGTTAGGGAGTGATCAGGCTGGCAGGCAGAAGCAGTTAGGGGCAATCAGGAAGGCAGGCAGGCGAGCAGTTGGGAGCCAGCAGTCCTGGATTGTGAGAGGGATGTCCGACTGCCCGTTTAGGCCTGATCCACAGGGGTCCCAGATTGGAGAGGGTGCAGGCTGGGCTGAGGGACACCCCCCTCCCCGTGCATGAATTTCATGCACCGGGCCTCTAGTGAGATAATATTCCAAGATGCAAATCAGGGAAAGGATAGCAAGCCCCTTGTCTGTCTTAAGTTATAAAGTGTGTGCTTCCATGGCCATTTCCAAGAAAGGCCTGTATTGGGGTACTGGAAACTTGAGCAGTCTTAATAAAGTGGCATTTTTATTGTTCTTACTCCATTTTTTCTTAGGATATGGCTTGTCCAGGAACCCTATGAAAAGAAGAGGTATCTTTCAGGCCAGATTTAGGCATTTTTAGAATGAGAATCATCATATCATCTTAATTCCTGTAAGATTCCATCCATCAACCTGCAAAGCACATTTTGTCCCCTTTTAGAGACTCAGAGTCATAGTGGCGTGTTAAGGGATCTGTAATGTCCTGCAGTAAGTGAATTTGCTTAACCTTGTTTAATTTGGACTTCTCATGCCTGTGAGTACAGTGTATTCCAGTGAGGCCATCTCACTGAGGGCACATTTGGGGAAATGTTAGTATAGACATGGAGGGGGGGAGGCTTGTGGGTCAGCAACTTTATTCCTCAAAGGGGCAGACAGTAAATATTTTAGGCTTTTACAGACATGTACTCTCTTTCACTACACCTTAATACTGTCACTGTAGCACAAAAGCAGTCATTGACAATATGCAAATGATATCCATGTGGCTGTGGTCCAATAAAACTTTATTTACAAAACAGGTAATAAACCAGTTTTGGCCCATGTGTTATGGTTTGCTAATCCCTGGTAAAGACTAAAAACACTCAAGTGACTTGTTTTGTTTTTAGCATTTTCTCCTAAGTCTACAACCTAATCCTGTTTTTAAGGTCTTACTTCTTTGATGAGAAAAACTATTGAAGGCAATAAACAGAAAGAATGGATTCATTGTTTTGACCTAAACCAGTTAGAGTTAGTTTTTGCTTTTTATATTCTCTCTCTCTCTCTCTTTCTCTCTCTCTCTCTCTCTCTCTCTCTCTCTCTCTCTCTCTCTCTCTCTCTTCTGCAATTAAGAGCTCTGGCCAGGACAACTGGCTTTCTGGAAAGCACATTTTATCCCCATTTCTGGGAAGAAACTTGAAGTGGGAGGAAAAAAAGGTATCATGGCTAAGAAACGATGGGAACAAGAGAGAGTAAACATAGAAGGGCAAAGAGAGCCTTTGCCTCTCACAGATCTACAGATTTTCCCTTTTTACTTCCTTCTCCTTCACCATTAGCAAGATAGCCTTGCTGTCCTTGGAGTCTGATCTATGGCATGGCATGGCGGGGCGGGGGCAAGCGGGGGGGGCGGGGGGGGGGGCGGTGAGCGAGGGGTGGGAGGAACATTTCTTCTCCCTGGGGACAAAGAGAGGTTAAAAGAGTAGAGAAAGGACAGCCTTGACTTCCATTTAAGATTAGTGTGACCAAAACTTTAAATAAATCCATTCTCTTCTATATCTCCTTCTCAGTGTTTTAATAAAAATGTTGATCCATTAAATAATCATTTTTGTGCACACTATACACTTCCTCTCCATTTATCTGCTTGTCTTTTATAGAAAAATTCCATCAGTCTACATTCTCAGCTTCCACTTCCTCATCTTCTACAGTTACTTGAAATCACTCCAGTCAAGCTTTCGCCTCCACGACTCCAGGAAAACCACACTTACTAAGCTCACCAATGACTCCAGGTATCAATTTTTGCGTGACCTCTTCACACCACTGATTTATTCCACATTCTCGTCCTTATTGAAACCCTTTCTTCACCTGGCTCCCTGGATACTGCACTCGACTTTCAGCCACATAGCAAGCATTTCTTCACCACCACTCTCATCTAAACCCTCCTCTCTTACCTGATGTATCACATAGCTTTGGAACTCGTTTTTTTTATTCCACTTTTGTTCTCCACAGACTCTTCTCTACCCAGGACATGGGGTGAAGGTTGATTTGATGCTTTAAAAAAAGTTTTGATCTGTTCATACTCTACTCAGCATATGCCAATACACTCAGAACAAAACCCAAACCTACTAGATGGCCTACAGAGGCCCTGCATAAAATGTGGCTCCAACAACTCTCTGTCTTGCTCCCACTCCACCCACAGTACAGTGGCTCATTCCCATCTCATGGCCTTTGTGTTTGCTTTCTTACCTGCCTGTAATAGACTTCTCTCAGGTGTTTGGATGGCTTGTATCTTCACTTCATGCAGATCTCTATTCATATATCACATCTCCAAAAATCCTTCCCTGACCAACACTCCCTCTTTCTGTCCATCCCCTTTATGCTACTTTAATATTCTTCAGAAAGCTTATCACATCTTGGTGTGTTGGTTGATCTGTCTGCCCCAATAGAAAATAAGTTTTGTGAGGGCAGGGACTGTGTCTGCATTGTTCATTACTTTATCCCCAGCATCAAGAACCCTGCCTAGAACACAGATGTTCAGTAAATATTTGTAGAATGAACTGGGAACTAGGATATAAAATACTTATAACTCATATCACTTAGCTTTAATAATGGTCTATAAATCTAATTCAAAGTATGAGATAGAAAATGTTGAGGAGTCATGCATATAACTACAAAGACATGAGGTAGAATATCCTATATAATAAAAGGGTAATATGCAAATTGTCCCCTCAACCAGGAGTTAGACCGGAGTTTGACCAGGGGGCGGGGCCAGCCCACCAACCACCCAAGGACCCTCCCCCCTGCCCACCCAGCCCAATTGACCCTAATCGAGGCGGGCCGGCTGGACCCCACCTGTGCACAAATTTATGCACCAGGCCTCTAGTCTGCTATAAAAAAAGGATAAGTAAAATTTTATGAGAGCATGGTTGGGTTAGAAATTACCTTTGACCTATAATTATAAATAAATCAAAGGCTTTACAGAGCAGATGACATTAAGCTGAATGTAAGAGAATGCATAGTATTCTGTTTGAAAGAAGAGAAAGAAGGCATGAAAAATGCTAGGGAGGTAAGAAAGCATGTTCACTCATTCATTTAATGAATATTTATTGATTTTCTATTATGAGCTTGCCAGGCATTGTTCTAAATGCTAGGGATTTGGTAATGAATGAAACAGAATACAAATTACAGCTTCAAAAAGTTTACATCCTAGCGGGAAGAGTAGTCAATAAGAAAACAAGCAAAGAATACAGCAAATGATTTCAGACCATGAAATAAGCAGGGTCACAACACCTCGGGGGGTGGAATAAAGAACTCAAAAGGATTGTGCAAGAGATAGAGGCACTGCTTGGAACAGACTTGTCACAGAAGTTCTCTCAGGGAAGTCCTGGGAACCAAAGGATGAGCAGGATCTAGTTCTGCCCAGAGATGAAGGAAAGCCATACCAAGTCAAGGGAATGGTGAAAGCACAAGCCCAAGAGCCATGAGTATGCCTGCTGACCATTTCCGATTCTTCACCTCCCAGGCACATTTAGGGTTGCACTTCCTTGTATTAGATCAGATGACACTAAGCTGGACATAAGAAAATGCATAGTACTTTGTTTGAAAGAAAAGGAAGAAGGAATTAATCACAAGAGGACTTGTGATTAATTGTAGCCTCTAAACTGTGAGCAGAAGTAATGTGTATCATTTCATTGTTGACATAAGATCTGCCAGAGTTATGTTTTCCCTCTGGAATAACAATTTACAAATGTTGGTAGGAATGATGACTGCTTTGTCATCCTAGGTCCCTGAGTGACTGCAATAAACAGAGACCCTGTGCTGATACATAATGGGCTTATAGTAACATTTAGGTCCATTTTTGTGTGGCCATACTTTCATTTCTCTTGGATAGATGACTAGAAATGGAATTGCTCATGTTTAACATTTCAAGAAAGTGTCATACTGTTTTCCAAAGTGACTACCATTTTAGATTTCTACTACTATGAGGGACCCAATTTCCCTGCATCCCCACCAACACCTGTCTGTCTTTTTTTATTACAGTCATTCTGATGGGTATGATGTCATATATCGTTGTGGGCTTGACCTGCATTTCCCTAATGATTAATGAACATGTGATTTAATTGAATGTATGCAAGGAGACCACTGAAGAGGCTCTTTCAAAAGTCCAGGTGACAAATGATGGACAAGGTGGTAGCAGTGAAGACAGTGTGAACTGCACTCCCATGTGGCACAAAGAACTTGAGTGAACACTGTGCTAAGAGACTTAGCCTGGACTTCACCTCACTAGACCATGCCTCTAAAGTGACCCTAGTCCCCATGCTGAATAGAAATGTTGCCAAACCACAAAATGTGCATTGCTCACACTGACACTGCCAAATCATTTTTGGTAATTCTCCACTTATTCTTTTCTGTAGTTTTCCGTTCCCATCATAGCTCCCTGGATCCAGTTGTTCCCCCCTATTCAGTTCCTCATAGCCCCATTTTGTTCCGTTTTCCCTTTGAAAACCTCAGTTACCTTTGTGTTCGTTGGAGTTGAGCTCAGTTTATACTGGAGTCTCTCTAACCCACTGTATTAATCTGAATAAAGTCTGTGTTGTCGCCTTTCACAGGTTTTTGGTGCTGCTGCTCTTTGACCAGGGAAAGAAGACACATTTCAGAAATGGAATGAAATCTCATGATGAAGGATTATGAGCAGGAAATTAAAGTAAGGAACAAGTCAAGGTTGACTCCTGGGATTTTGGGCTGAGTGGGTTCTGAGGTGGTTAAAGGTGCCATTTAGTGATATAAGAAAGTCTTGGGGGAAACATGAAAGAAAAATTCAAAAACTGTTTTTAAAATACTAATTTGATATGCCTGTCACATATCCAATCAAGAATAGCAAGAGTCAGATGAATATATAATCTGGAACACAGGAAAGAACAGAGGATGCAAATACAGATTTGGGAGCCATAGTCCACCATTTGGTATTTAAAGCCATGAGGTGGATGAGATCACTTCAGGGAAATGTGTAGACAGAGAATTTGTCCAATCAGTGGAGAATTCTCACAATTAAATTCTCACAAGTCAAGGTTGACTCCTGGGATTTTGGGCTGAGTGTCACATATCCAATCAAGAATAGCAAGAGTCAGATGAATATATAATCTGGAACACAGGAAAGAACAGAGGATGCAAATACAGATTTGGGAGCCATAGTCCACCATTTGGTATTTAAAGCCATGAGGTGGATGAGATCACTTCAGGGAAATGTGTAGACAGAGAATTTGTCCAATCAGTGGAGAATTCTCACAATTAAAGGTAGGATTGGGAAGTAAATCAGGAAAAAAAGATAATGCAAAGAGGATACAAATGTGTAATGTACAGCATAGGGAATAGAGTCAATAATATCATAAAAACTATGTATGGTGACAGATGTTACTAGACTTATTATGGTCATTACTTTGTAAGGCATACAAATGTTGAATCACTATGTAGTATACCTGAAACTAATATAATATTGTACGTTGTATGTCAACTATAATTAAAAAATAGTTTGGGGAGAATATAAAGGGGCAAGAAAATATTATGAGAAGGCAGTATTCTAGACACCAAGAGAAGAGTTTCAAAAAGGAGAGGGTGGTCAACAGTAAATGGTGAGCGAGATGTTCAAAGAAAGTGTCCATAGTTTTGGCAACATGATGATCATGGACAGGAATGGTTTTAGAGAAGTAAAGATGGTAAAAAAAACAAACATATTGCACTGGTTTAAAAAAATTGTGGGAGATAAAGACCCAGATCCAGTGCATTTAGACCAATCCTTCAAGAAGGTTTACTGTGAAGGAGAAAAGAGAAATATGATGGTAGAAGAAGTAGAATTTGGATCAATGTAAAATGTGAGAAACCAGAGTATATTTCTATGCAGTAGAAATTATTTGGTTGAAAGGAAGAAACTATGGTGCAGGAAACGAAACTATAGAAGCAAAATGTTTGAAAATGTTTGAGGAACTGGGATAGAGAACATAGGAGACTGACCCTTGATAAAAGCAGTGAAAGGATGGAAAATAGAAAATACAGGCAGGAATAAAGATACGTTCTAGACTTGATACCTGTATATGAGAGTTACTTCTGCTTCTATTTTCAGGCAGTTATCAAGAGTGAGGGCATGGGAATATGAAAGACTTTCCCAGAGAGGAGAAAGCAAACTTACCAGGAGGAGAACTCCAGGCAGTGTAAGTGCCCATTTGAAGTCTGTGGTCTTGAATTTAAACTGCAACACACTAGTCACTATACAGTGTGTCTTTTCCATTTAAGTGTAGATGTTTATCTGTTTAGATATAGATAGAGACAAGGTAGATAACAAGATTCAATCTTTAAGGTGGTTAGCCAGGCAAACACATCATAGGGCTAGTAAGGCAAGGTTACTGACACGTTTTACAAGGAATGAGTTACATGATTGACAAGAGAGTCTGAACTGGGTAAAGAGGCAATATAGATAACAGAGTTGTGGTCAGTGATGCAAAATAGTGAGGTCAATGCACTGGAGACTCAGTTGGGGGTCAAAACATTGTTAGGAAAACCAGGTGATTAATCAAGTCAGAAGCATAGGAGTCAGTGATCAGAAAGAAAGATGCCTGAAGATTTTAGAGGTGATACAGTTACTGATGATAACAAAATCTAGGATGAGGTGAAGTGGAAGACAAGAACATTAGCAGAGACGCCAGGTGGCTGATGTGGAAGTTACTGGCTGACTAGGCTTCGGAGGAAACTGCCTCTGAGCCACCAGAGGCCAACACAAGTGAAGGTGGCAGCACCGGGGATCCAGTAGAGTCGCTGCTGAGGCCGGGGCCTGTCTCTGATGATCAACGAGGGCGGACAGGCGCTTCATCATGGCTGGCTTTTTCTCAGGTATATTTTCGAGTCTATTTGGAACCCAGGAAATGAGGATTTTAATTTTGAGATTAGTTAGAGCAGGAAAAACTACAATTTTGTACAGATTACAGGTTGGAGAGGTTTTTAAATTTCAAGTCTGGGATTTAGGAGGACAGACCAGTATCAGGCCATACTGGAGATGTTATTATTCAAACACAGATGCTGCCATTTCTGTAGTAGACAGTTGTGACTGAGATCGAATTGGCATTTCCAAATCAGAGTTAGGTGCCATGTTGGAGGAAGAAGAGCTGAGAAAAGCCATTTTGGTGGTGTTTGCAAATAAGCAGGACATGAACAGGCGATGGCTCCCTCAGAGATGGCAAATTCACTAGGGTTACCTGCCTTGAAGGACTGCAAATGGCAAATATTCAAAACTTCAGCAACCAAAGGCACTGGCCTTGATGAGGCAATGGAATGGTCAGTTGAAGCATTGAAGAGCAGACAGTAATCCAGTCTCTTCTGCTCTTCTGAAATGAAGACCACATCCCATGTCCCTTTGGAAATAGTTACGTGTGCTTCAGACTACTAAATGTTAGAGCTGTGTATGATTGTTGGCATATACTGAACTGACTGCACAGTTGTAATCAAAATAAATATAAAAAAATAAATATTTGGTTGGAAGGATAGCTCATAGTGATTGAACCAACTGACTGGTCTGTATGATGTAAAATTTCCTTCCTTGCTTTATTGTATTATTAAGGTATATATTCTGTTTGTGTGGAATTCTTATTTAAATACAGTCTTATTAAAGGATGCACTCTTAATGAGGGGGGGAAAATCACCCTATTTTTGAATGAGTGGTTGCAGATTGTTTGTACAAACACTAACAAATACCTTAGCTCAGATTTTTTTCCCTCTAAAATGAATTAAATTTTTCAAAAAATTAACCTCAATAGGGTAGTCTAGGAACATAGTGTGAGTAATATAGTTTTCGTTTCCTCAGTAACCACTTTATTTAAACTGTTTCATTTAAAAGCTTTTGGTTATAGGCATGAAGTTGAAATAATTATTTTGATAGTTAACTTCACTGATGTATCTGTAATTGTTATTTTATAGTACTTTATAGTTGAAAAAATTCTATGTCTATTGATACCTCGTCCATTTTTACAAGAATCCTGTGATGTAGATAGGACAGGTTGTAGTGTAATGTTTTCATTTTGTGGACATGTCAAGTCTTAGGTTGATAGCTTGGCTTGCCCAACTGCTAGTAAGCTAAGAGCCGGGCTCAAAGTGAGACTTCAGGGTCAGAAGCTTGTCCCATGAACTACACCATATGTAAATTCAAATGATATAACTCCCTACATAAAATTATGCTAACTGAAGTAGACTGTACATTCAAAATAATGCCTGTAAATTTATCTGTCCATACTAGTAGAGGTAGTAAAAACAGTCCTAAATGGTTATATTTGATAAATTCACAACATATTAAAAAAAATTCACATTGAAGGAAATTAAAAAAAGATATATTAAAAAACAAAAAAGAACATTTGTGGATATCAAGGTGACCAATGGATCACCTTCTTGGATATAAATTCTTCATGTTGTATTTAAATGGGGGAGGCTCTTAGCCTACAAAGTTTCATTATTAAAGGCCAAAGCTTTGGGTTGCAGATATTATCAGAATCTTAAATAAGTTTCCCCAAACATTGAAATTTATGAGAATGGCACTCCGTGGAATTGTTACTGCACAACTTGTGTGGCTGTTACAGCAACCCTGTAGACTTGCTTAGCCTTAGCTTGACCAACGGTCTAGTCTAGCTGTTCTTGCCTGGGGATGATGCTCTTCCTTCCTCTCCCAGGGAAAGAGAGAAATGTTTGGAAACATTTTTCATTGTCATAACTTGGGGGTGGGGGTGCTACTGGCATCTAGTGAGTAGAGACCAAAGATGCTGCTAAACATCCTACCATGGACAGGACAGCTCCCTAAAATACAAAACACTCTGGCCCAGAACGTCAACAGTGCCAAAGTGGAGAAACCCTGCTCTATTCCTAGAGGCTGCTTTGGGGAACTCCCTGTAGTTTCCCCCTTCTACACAGACAAATACATTACTCAGACAGAAAACAGCACAGTGAGTTTTGTACTACAACTCGGGGTTCATTCAGATGCCTATCAAAGGCCCACACCCTAATATCCCCTCCTTCTCCTACCTATGTTTCTGATGCAACTTGTTTTCATTCCTGGCTGGAGATAGAAAAAGCATCTGTAATCACTAAGTCATTCAATTAATTACCTGATGCATAAAATTAAGGTAATTAAAAAGGAAGAATCAGGTCAATCCTTCTCAATTGGTTACACTCTAGTTATCCTATATACTGTTAGTCTAATTATGGAGCCTCCATGGATTCTGAGAAATGCCCCAGAGGTATTTGTCTTCCTTTAGACATTTGCAGTTTGCCAAAGATCTTGCAGTGGGAGTTCTATGCTAAGTACCCAGTACCTGGGGGGCAAGGTCTGAATAACGTGCTACCTCTCCTAAGAACTTCACTTGAACTTTTGTGCCACATTAGCTATTTATTTCAGAGGCCAGTTCCTCCTACTCCAAGCTCTACATTAACTCGTGGTGTCTCCCTGGAAAGGTCACTTTTTGGATTCAATTCACTGTGTGTCATCTGAGGGAAAGGGTAAGTAAATTAGGCCCTGTCCAAAGCCAGAGCATTAAGAATTTCAGGTTCACTTTGATAGATCCCAAAGGATTTAACAGTGAAACGGACAGATCTGATGTGGCCCTCTGGGACCTACTCTCCAGTGAAGGAAGACAGCTACTAAACACATGACAATGAAAGGTGATGAGTGCATAATGTTGTCAGGGCCCTCCGACTCCAACTAGCATCACCTAAGAACTTGTTAGAAAGGCAAGAACCCAGTCCCCACCCCAGACTTATTGAACCAGAAAATGCATTGTACAAAGATCTCCCAAGTGACTCACATGTGCATTAAAATTTGAGAAGCACTGGTCTATGATGGGTCCAGCAGGTCTCTATGCACCTTTAATAAGCAGGATGTGGAAGTAAAGCTGGAAAGATTGGCTATGGCCAAGTTAAGAATGTTGGGCATCCCTTTGTAGCCCCTTGAAGACAGGCTAAAGCATTTAAGTGGAGAAACACATAATCAAAGCTTAGATTTATGAAGCTTCAACTGTCCATAGGTAGGACAGATTGTAGAAAGTACAGGGAAGGGGAGACAGTTACCAGGCTATTGCGACAGTGCAGGTAATGTTATCATGAGGATAAAAATGAAGAAAAAGTAATGAATAAAACCTAATGCTATTTTTGTATTTCAATGGCATGCTTACAAAAACCACAAGATTTTCTTATAATTTTGTAATTAGTTTTCAGCCCCTAAGGACTAAAGATTAGCAAATGAATCTTAAGTCTCTTTCCAAAGTGCTAGGGATAAAAACTTTAAATAACAGTAATATGTAAAATAATATATACATTTCACATGTACAAGTAAAATTACCATCAGCCACTTATAAACATGGACATTTTATCATCCATAGGTTGCTCTCCATTGCCAAAATGCTCAAACTAAACAAATGTATTGGGCAACATGAATAAATTAAAAACATATAGGTAAGTCATGCCTCTTTTCTGGAATTCTATCAGCCAGGTTTGATGGTTATATTAGTCTCTTAAGGGCACTTAAACTCTGACATCCTAAAATTCAACCATTCAATAATATCCATTCATTCAATAAATACTTACTGAGCACCAATTACACAGATTCTGGTACCAATTCCAATTTGATGTGGGGTGATTTCCTTACACCAACAAGCAATTCTCAGGACACCAGTTAAATGTCCTACAATTCATGCTGGGGGCTAATTCCATAAGGTCATAAATGCAAGAAGTTCATCAAAAGGTTGGTGGATCTTGAGGCTGCAGCAGGGCTGAAGATACATATTATTGCCTGTTGGAATAGCTGAAAGCATTTCCCCAAACCTAAAGATTTGCATATATTATTGCCTGCTACTGGAACAGCTGAAGGCAGTTCCCCCAACCTGACAATGCCTACTGTATACCAAACCTTACCTTTGATATGTATATCTGCTTTATTTTAGGGCAATTTGTGTTAATAAAAAGTGAGGGGTCCAGAGATTCAGAGAACTTGGTTACTATAACTAAGTCTCCTCTGGCTCCCCAAAATGCCTTCCAAATTTATATTTCTAGTCTCTTTATTAATTTACATGCAGCCCCTTCTCTAGATTCCTGAACCCTTCTAGATGCTGAGAAACACCCTGGCAAATTCAATTCTAATTTGACATGATCTACCCAGAGACAGCATCAGATTCCACAGGTTAAGGGTTCAGTACCATAGACTGCCCTCCACCACCCCTGCCCTTCAGATGCCAGTCACAAGCCCAGGTTGTTCCCTGTCCTCCTGACGAACTATTTATAAATCGGAAGTTCCTAAGAGCCCCACCCCTCAAATTTGATTAATTTGCTAGAACAGCCCACAGAAATCAGAGAAACATTTTCTTTACTAGATCACCAGTTTATAATAAAAGGAATAGCCAAATAAAAGAGATGCACAAGGCAAGGCATGGGGACAGGGGCAAAGAGCTCCCATGCCCTTCCCAGGATGCCACTCTCCCAGCACCTCTGCATGTTCACCAACCCGGAAACTCTCTGAACCTTATGGAGGCTTCATTACATAGCCATGATTGATTAAATCATTAACCATTGGCAATTGAATTCAATCTTCAGTCCATCTCCCCTCCCCAGAGGTGGGGTTGGTGCTGGGTGGGACTAAAATTCCAATTCTCTCTTTTCTTAAATACCACTTCTTCCATGAAGCCTTCACCAATTGCCAAGTCATTACTCCCATAGTTCTCAGTACTGTTTATATGACTAACCATCGATTTCCTTGCATTTAATTTTTATGCATCTAAACTGATTCATTTCAGACACTAATCTGTTCCTCAAGAATTTTATCTATGCTCTAAATCTGGTCGGAGGGATGATAAAACAATTTAATTCAGTGAAACAATGTATTACTTACAGTCACTAATTGGGTGTTTTCAAATCAAACTATTGTCTCAACCAAATAGAAAACCGTCCAATTTCACAGAATCAAATTCTTAGCCAGTTGGCCCAGCGCCTCCCCATTCTTCTCAAGAAGCCAAATACTGTCTTCTCATGGGTGAGCCGAGTAGGTAAAAACTACCCAGTATGAGATGAGGGCTAAGGAGGACACCTATGAAGAAGGTCTCTCCAGCACCCCATTCAGGAAAATACCTCTACTTTAGAGGATTTTTAATTCCAATTTGTTATTCATTTCTTTAACTACAGCAAATTAAATGCCTGCAATTGATCTAGAGCAGATGGTAGTAAACATTTCCTTAAAGGGCCAGATAATAAATAGTTAAGCATCGTGGGCCAAGTGACAAAATCGAGGCTATAATGTAGGTACAGCAGGTTCTCCAATAACACCATTTTGTTCAACATTGTTTAGTGATAACACTAATGAGATGCTGTAGGAACTTAACTCACTTATACTAATTAGCCTATGGTAAAAATTGGTTTTGTTGTAAGTCATTTTGCTTAAACACAAAACCAATGGACAATGTTGAGTGGGGATTTACTGTACTAATATAACCATTTAAAATGTAATCATTTAAAAATGTAAAAAATCTACCTTTAGTTTGCAGGCTATGTGGCTGGATTTGACTCTTGGGCTGCAGTTTGCCAATCATGCGCGTGAGCACTGCCAATCCTCTCTAGGACAGCCTTCAAGTATTTGGAGATAGTATTCATGCTAGCATACCCCCAACCGCTGCCCCCTATCCCAGCCCCTACGCACAGCCTTGGCTTCTGCATTCCTCCCCTTTCAAGGTCTTCAGACCCCTCCCTCTTAGTAGAATTTATAATGAGCTACCTAGTTTAAAACACAGCCAGCACTCAGATTAAATGAAATACTCTAGCTTTTGTTTGTGCAGCATAAAAGTTGGCAAGCATCACTCATTCAGAGGCCATACTTTATTTTTTAAAATGTATTTGTATTGATTTCAGAGAGGAAGAAAGAGGGAGAGAGAGATAGAAACATCAATGATGAGAGAGAATCATTGATCAGCTGCCTCCTGCTAGAACCCATAGGAAGATGACACTAGCAGTAACTTATTATTTACACATATATATTTATAACACTAATAATTATTTTGACTAGTGTTTACTAACCACCTTCTCTATGTGGATACTGTGCAAATCTGCTCTAAGAAGAGCCATCACGCACTGAGCCATGGTGCTCACTCTTCCCCCAGCCCCTGCTGCTGTCTGCTGCTTTTTCTTCGTAAGGCTACTGCTGTATTTGTTTCCTTGGAACTGAAACTGTCAGTAACTAGACTTCATTAACACCATTTCTTTAGTTTATTTGTCTGGATGTTAGAAGTAAATCTGTTTCCTAGCAACTCTGTCCCCTGCTCCCTCAATTTTCCCTACTCATTATCTTCCCCATGATCAACTATGAATTAGCCAAATTATGGGCAGGTTTTAGATTTCCCAGAAATGAAAGAGATACTTGCAAACATTTGTTCTCTCGGCATAAAGCGGCTCTGAGGACCCGTGCTTACTGAGGACAAAGCAGGGAGCTGGAAGTGGCCATTAATCTTAATGCGCCTTAGATTTGGGAGCCAGGTCTCCCAAGATAGTCACTTAGGTGCAGTCATCTGGCCATTTCATGTAAGAACCAGTGTTAACCCCAAGAGAAGCAATAATTTTGGTTAAAAGGGGACCCCCCATGACATCCTTCTGCAAAGTTAATTGTCAATATTATTTTACTCTCAGCTCTATTATGAAATCCATGACCGACCCCCATATTCTACCTCCCACACTTTTAATATCCTGAGAATCGGACAACTACTCAAACTGACCTGCTAAATCCCCTTTGTAGAAACATGAAAAAATGACCCCTATACCAATATAAAATGCAGCTAGGGACTCATGCAGCCCAGATCCTCCTCAAGCCCAGGGATTTCCAACTGTAAATAATCTATATTGAAGACAATTGTCCCCAACGTAGTCCTTTCAGGGGTTATTTCCTAAAATGTTCTAACGAAGATAATTTCAAAACTGTGTCCAGGAACCAACATTAACCCCAGGCAATATGAATTATTTCACTTCCATATATTTATTCCTTCCTTTGTTTATGCCACACATATTTTTAAGCACCTATCATGTGCCAGTCATTGCTTTAAATGTTGGGGATGTCATCGAAAATGAATCACACGTCCTGTGTTGGGCTTTATGTATGGGTCTCTTCTCTCCAGTCCACAGTAGGAATACATTTTCGCTAAATGAAGTAAGGGCTTGATTTGGCCAATGAAATAGAAACTGTAATGATGTGTGTTGCTTTGGGGTGGAAGCTTTAAAAGCCAAGGTAGGTTTGCCTTGCTCTCCTTTCCCTCTGCCTCAGCAGCCAGCTTTTGTCCTGGAATTAGAGAAGCTCATAGAAGGGCCCCAGAAGATCCACCATTGATATGTAACATCAGCAATAAACAAACTTTTGTTGTTGTATGCCATTGGAAAAAAAAACTTTATTCAAACCTAATCTTTTTTGATTGATAGAGCCTAATTATTATGGACACATAGATCCAAAAGTCAATCTCTCAAGATATCAATCTGATCCTACCTAGCCTGCCCATCTGGCATAAAAGCTAATCGTCACACCAAGACAAACTCTACTTCTCTGATAGTAAAGAATGTTGTGATATCTTTCTTTGACTATAAAGACAGCAGGAGGATATAAAGTAAGAGCCCTAGACTGGAAGATAGAGGACCTAGGCTCTGGGTGCTGTAGGCTGACTTAGAATCCAGTGTGTACAGGAAGCTGAGGGCTTAGTAAGTCAGAGGTTTTTGAACTTGACCCTCCATTCACTTCACCACCTGATCTTGTTAAAAGAATTCTCTCAGCAGATGACTAATCTGGATGGGTGGCCAGGAGATTTTAATGCATTATGTAGATTTTACAATCATTGCTCTAAGTCATAAGCCTTCTCATAACGCATATCATATTGGCCCATCTGTTTGACAGAACCTCTACCTCGGTGCCTGACTAAATTCTGAGATTGGGATTCCATTCTGAACCTATGCCTGCTGGACTGGAGTCTTGACCACACACCTTTGTTCTGTAACTAAATTCTGACACTCAAACTCTCAGCCTGCTTTGAGTACTACCTAACATAGATGACAGAGGTCAGATGCATGACACCTCTGTGGTCCAAGGCAATGTCACTGCTTAAAAAAGAGGCCATCCTGGGACTCATTGTGGAATATAAAGTTGGGATATACATAAGCCCACATCTCTTTCTCGGAGAAATTCCTCCCCAACCTCTGTTGAAGGGGTGAATGAAGGTGGGTGTATTTTAGTATGCGATCTCCTGCAAGCCATAGCCAATTATACAAATTAACACACACAAAAAGGCAACACAAGGAAAGCCAAGCCACTAATTGGCTAGCACATAAGTAGTGCTCTTCTTGAGAATTTGAACAAAGAAAAGAAAACGCTATAATAAAACACTGAAAGGTCATGGATGAACTCATTTTCATTCATGTTCTTACTGACAAGCTATCTTAGAAAGCTGTATTACAGAGAAACCAATCAACATTTTTAGTACAACCAGAAAGAGAAATACAGACAAAGGAAAAAACTCAAGCTTAAGGACCTTTTCAGCAAAGCATATGCCTTTCTGAAGCAACGTATTTAGTTGTATTTCATTTTTGTGAAATGCCCTTATAAACTTTCAAAATGCTCCTTTACTTGAACCAGCTTGTATGGGTTCGGTTCTTTGCAAATAAAAAGATTTGTCTGTGGTGAATTCTCTTAAGTGGTGAACATTGGTCTTATTCTAGCCTGCAGCTGCCTCTTGGGTATAACAAATTAGACAATTACCCAATCTTAGGCCATCCTTTCTGAGGAGCCTGGGCCACTAAAGTCCCAACATTCCAATCAGCTCAGTCAATCTTAATTATTCAAATATTTCTCTTTCCTCCAGCTTTATTGAGGTATAATTGACAAATAAAATGGTAATAACTTTAAGTTTACAATATGATGATTTGATAAATGTAAATATGATGAAAGGATTCACACCATCTAGCTAATTAACACATCCATCGCCTAACATATTTACTTTCTCTTGATGCAAACATTTATGTTCTACTGTCTTAGTAAATTTCAATTATAGGACACAGTATTATCAACTACTAGAGGCCTGGTGCATGAAAATTCATGTACTGGAGGTGGGGGGTCCTTCAGCCCAGCCTGCCCCGTCTCACAGTCCAGGAGCCCTCAGGGGCAGGAGGCAACCCAGTGATCAAGGGAAGGCGATGCCCCCATCACACCTCTGCTGCTGCCACTGCCAGCAGCACAAGCCTCAGCTGGCCCTGGTTACCTGAGCCTTGGACGGCCCTGGGCGGCTAGGGGGCTGAGGGAGGGTCTGACCGCACCATGCACCTGCTGCCGCCCCCCCCGCCCCAAGCTGGGCTGAAAGGACTGGGGGACTCCAGTGGGGCTGAGGGGACTGGGTGCCACCATCTTGTGGCTATGGGTGCTGCCATCTTTGTGATGGTGTGACGGTCAATTTCCATATTTCCTCTTTATTAGATAGGATAGTCACCATGTAGTACATTAGATCCTCAGACCTTATTCATCTTGTAACTGAAAGTTTATTCCTCATTTCCCACAACCTCCAGCCCCCTGCCAACCACCATTCTACTCTCTTTCCTTGAGTTCTACTTTTTGTTCTACACAAATAAGTGATACCATAAAGCATTTGCCTT
Organism: Plecotus auritus; assembly: GCF_963455305.1. NCBI lineage: Eukaryota > Metazoa > Chordata > Mammalia > Chiroptera > Vespertilionidae > Plecotus > Plecotus auritus. The sequence continues at coordinate 20,517,255 of NC_137773.1, forward strand.
CCTCTGTCTTTCTGTCTGGTTTATTTCATTTATATATAAATATAATGTCTTTCAGGCTTATCCATGTTGTCACAAATGGCAGAATTTCCTTCTTTTTATTTATTTATTTTTTAAATTTCTTTATTGATTAAGGTGTTACATATGTGTCCTTATCCCTCCATTACCCCCCATCCCCCCACTCATGCCCTCACCCTCCTGTTGTCTGTGTCCATTGATTAGGCTTATATGCATGCATACAAGTCCTTTGGTTGATCTCTTCCCCTTACCCCCACCCTCCCCTACCTTCCCTCTAATGTTTGATGGTCTGATCGATGTTTCTCTGTCTCTGGATCTGTTTAGTATTCCATTGTATATATAATATTTCAATCAGTCAATATCTATTTGTCAAGATATTAAATCATTGGATAAATAGGATAGTAAATGAATCCTAGCACGTTAATTAAGAAGTTTTCTCTATGTTTTCTTATAAATCCAGGTGCACCTTGATTTGAGGAAATTTATAACAAAAAACATGGCAACTTATAATAAATGATGAGGGTAAAAAAAACAAAGAAAGAAAATAATAATCCTATGTAATAAAAGCCTAATATGCTAAGTGTCTGGTTGTCCAGTGGTCCAGTCAACCAATCAAAGTGTAATATGCTAATGATACGCTAAGGCCACTCAACCACTCATTATGATATGCACTGACCACCAGGGGGCACACGCTCAACATAGGAGCTGCCCCCTGGTGGTCAGTGTGCTCCCACAGGGGGAGTGCCAGTCAGCTAGAAGCCAGGCTCACGGCTGGCGAGTGCAAAGGCGGTGGCAGGAGCCTCTCCCGCCTCCGCGGCAGCAGTAAGAATGTCCAACTGTAGACTTAGGCCTGCTCCCCGCGAGGGCTCCCAGACTGTGAGAGGACACAGGCCAGGCTGAGGGACCCACCCACCCCCACTGAGTGCATGAATTTTGTGCACCAGGCCTCTAGTAATAAATAAATGATGAAGGCAAATTTGCTTTTCCAAAGCAACTCTTCAAATTCAGAGCACTCTCCTACATGTAGTCATGTACTTCAAAGATTAAAAACTACCCATAAAACTGAATGAGAGAGGGAGAAAATATAGTGATGCTCATGAAAGGATATCTTAGTGAAGCATGGTAATCAATAGGAAAGTAAGATTTGATTTGCAAGGTACATTTTTTGGATATGCCACTTTATTAGGGATAATCAACCCACAGAGCCTATGACTGCTGGGACTCTGGAATGAGCTTAGCTGACTCAAACCTCATTCAAACACACTCAAAACAATTCCCAGGAAATGATTTCACAGCATTATTCATTCCAAGAATCAAGTCTTACTGTGAGCTAGTTACATTTGTCTCCTCTCTTCATAACACATATATCTTAATACTGAGAGTCCTGGCTACCTCCAAAAAAATATGAATGTACTGATTTTTTCCCCTGAAATGCAAATGGTATGACTAGGACACTCATTGTGAAAGAGAAACTGAATTCTCTAGCAGATTCACCAGTGTTTGCTGAGCAACCCTCTATTCACTATATCTTGGTTTTCTTCTCTACAATCAGAAAAAAATTTTAACACAGGGATTCATTGAAAGGCAGATGTTAACGGTGCATGCATTTATTTACTCATTCTATGGAAATTAATGGTTTCTAATATAATTACTCAGTTATTAGTGATATTTTTGTTAAATTTCTATATATGAATCTTATAAACAATCAATTTTAAAACATTTATTATAGCATAACGGTTAAGCATGTGACTATAGGACTCAGTTGTCTGGGTTAAAATCCTAGCCTTATCGTTTACCAGCCATTGTTATTCATGGACATGACTTAAACCTTCCAAGGTTTAGTTTCCTCATCTTTAAAATAAAAATAGAAATAACCTTGCAAGATTATTGTATCATTTAAATGATACAATCCATGTATGATGGTTCATTTTGTGTGTCAGTTTGACTGGGCCATGGTGGTGAGGGCAGGTGGAAGGGTGCCCAGATAAAACTGTCTGGGTGTGTCTACGAGTGTGTTGTAGATGAGATTAATAATTGATTCAGTAGACTGAGTAGAGCAGATTGCCCTCCTTAATATGGGGGCTCTCATCTCGTCAGCTGAAGGCCTGAAGAAAGACTGACCCTCCCTCAAATAAGAGGCAATTCCTCCTACCTGTAAAAAAAACCTGTGTGAGCTGGAATATTGATGTTTTATGGCCTTCATACTTAGACCAAAACATCAGATCTTCTTAGTTCTCAAGGCTGCCAGCTTTCAGACTAAACTTACACCATCAGCTTGCCTGGTTCTTAGACTTTCAGACATTGGCTCTCCTGGGCTTACAGCCTACTGATTACAGATCTTGGAACTTCTCATCCTCAGTAATTGCATGATCCAATTCCTTATAATAAATATTGAGAGAGAGAGACAGAGAGGGAGAGAGAGGTTACCTACTGGTTCTGTTTCTCTGGAGAATCCTAACTAATATATCATATAAAGCAATTAGTACAGTATAAGACTCATAATAAGCACTTGGTGAAAGGTTAGTTATTCTGATAAATATAAAAATAGCTATAATTATAAACTAGATGCCCAGTGCATGAAAATTCATGCACTCGGGGGACGGAGGGAGGTCCCTCAGCCCAGCCTGCAGCCTCTCACAATCCGGGACCCCTCGGGTAGGGTCCCCAGTCCTGGCCTGAGATCAGGTCCTATCAGGGCTTTCCTTTCCCAGGCTGCAGGCAGCTGGCCCCACCCCCGCTACTGCCACTGCTTGCCATCTGTGCAGCGCTGCACCCCTCCCCTGCCACTAGTGGCCTCCCTCTGCAGGTGACAGGCTGGGGTGCAATGGCTTGGCTGACCTGAGCCTCCCTCTTTCTTTGCTGCGGGGTGGGGCAAGCCCTGCGAGGGGCCATCTGCCTACCTGATCACCCCTAACTGCTCACCTACCTACCTGATCACCCCTAACCACTGGTCTGCCTACCTGACAACCCCTAACCACTCTACCTGCCTGCCTGCCTGATTGCCCCTAACCACTTGTTTGGGGGCGGGGCCAGCCCAGCGAGGGGCCACTGCCTACCTGATCACCCCTAACCACTCTGCCTGACTGCCTGATCACCCTTAACTGCTGGTCTGCCTACCTGATCACCCCTAACCGCTCTGCCTGCCTGCCTGATTGCCCCTTACTGCTTGCTTGGGGGCAGGGCCAGCACTGACTTCCGGTTGGTCAGCCTTTGGTCATTACTGGTCATTACAACCCAGGGTTTTTATATATTAGGATATTATGATCAATATTGGCAACCACAGACATGACTCAGAATCAAACCTTTGCCCTCAGGGAACTCACAGATTAACAGAAAGGTAAGGTGTACGTATTACTAAGTATTTTCTCTTGCTTAAAATCCTTCAGTGACAACCTATGAGCTATAAGAAAAAATGTACAACTCCTGAGTATAGACTACAAGACCCTTTATTATCTAGTGTCTGCAACATCTTTGCACACCCTCTATATTTCAAATAAAAAGATTTGCCTACATTGAATTTCCTAAAGTGGGGATATGGACTTTTCCTGTCACACACTGGGCTCCCTCCTGCCTCGGTGGATTTTCAGAGCCCCATCCTCTGCCTCTGATGGTATGTCCTCTTTGGCCTGAAGAACTCCTGTCCATCTGCCTAACTGCATCTCATGTCACTTTAGATGCTCCTCTCTGCATGTCCCCTTTAGCACCTCTCCTTCTCCCTTAAGGTGGACTCCACAATATAGCATGACTGTTGATTTGTAAACTCTATAGAGGTCCCAGCATGAGTCCAAATCATGTGCCTATCTGGGATGCCAACACATTGAAGAATCCCATAGGAGCAACCAGAGGACACATCTTGGTGTAAAGAGCCCAGGAGCTTCTGGGCAGAACCTAACATCAAAGAAGATGAAGTCAGACAGACCTGCTTGACCCAGGAATAAAGCTTCAAAGCTGGTTAGTTACTTATAATCAGTTCACTGGAAATCTAAAAGGCCAGTGCTTAAGAGGTGTCATCTTGTTGCCCTTTCCATCAAAGTACTTAGTCCACTTGTGCTTTCTCAGACCAGACGTTCTTTTAATTTTCTGGAACACAGGACAAAATTCATTTGCATGGCCAATTCAGCACAGGCAACGTTTAAATTTACCTTCTTGGAATTAGTGGGTGTCTGATTATCCCAGTAGTCAGGAGCCCACAACACAGATCCAGTCTCTGTGTAGACCAAAATGTTACAATAGTCGGGGTGTGTTTGAAGTTAACAAGTGCAAGAAACTAGAGTGCAAGACATGAAAGGGGATGCAGAGCATCCTCTCTCCCAGCAAATCAAGGACAACATGCCCTACTCTCAGAACATTGCAGAAGCCTTTCCTGAATCTTTGTCCCAGCCCCTTCCCAATCCTGATTCACGGAACCATTCAATACCACATGCAGAGATCTAAGACGCAATTCTCATCAGAAATAATCCTTAATAGCACCCATTATTATTTTTATCATGTTTAATGTAAAAACACTGGAAATTACAGAAAAGCTCAAACAGCTCAAAATTAAAATGATTTCTAATCACTCAGAGTAAAAGGTAATATTTTAGTATATATCCTTCCAGTGTTATAGTCACACACAGCATATTGTATCAAAATATTGTCATGTGACTTGCTTTTTTCACTAATTATATAATTTGGGCATTTTCTCATGTTATTTAACAATCTTCTTCATTATTTTTATGGCTTTGAAACACTCTGTACTTAACCAATCGCCCTTTTGTGGGATAGCAAATTACTTCTACTGCTTTTGCTATTCTAAGTAATCTCATAATTAATGTTCTTGAGCCATAATCTTTTTGAGTCTCTAAGGATTTCCTTAGGTTAAATACTTAGAAGTGGAAATTCTGGGTCAAAAAATGTGCGTATTTTTAAGAATTGTGGAGCAGATATCCAAATAGACTAATAGAAGGGTACCTCAGGCCAAGTATATTCCTTCAACAGTATATGAGACTGGTTCTGAAGTATTTAAAGAGTACTGAGCTACTGGGGAGGCAACACAGCATCCATCCATCCACCCATCCACCCATCCACCCATCCACCCATCCATCCATCCATCCATGCATCCATGCAACAAATATTGACTGCAGACTCTATACATGAGCTAGAAACAGAATAGTGAAAAAGACAGTCATAACCCCTGCCCTCCATGCACCCACAGGCTGGTAGGGAAATCAGACCAGCAATGGTAACACTGATCAGCATAGCCCTGTTATTGTTTCATTCTGACAGTACGTCTCATTTCAAAAACAAAACCCTATCTTATGACTGAGACTAAGCGTCCAAGGCTGGCAATTGGTCTCCTGATTCTCCCACCCCAGGAGCCATGTCTTGCTCTCATGAGTTCTCTTGGAGAGGCTACGGGATTCTGGAACAGCAGCCAGCCCTGCCGAGAGCACTTCCCTCTGTCTGCACAAGTTACCCATGGCAGACTCCAGCTGCACATTACTCCCTTTCTGGAAAAGTCATACAAATCACAGCCACTTTGGGCTGCACGTTACTCACTCTGTGCCAGGTCTTAAACCAGGCACTTAATATAAATGATCCCATTTAATGCAAACAACAATGCTATGAGACTGATGTTGTTCTGTTACAAATGAGGAACAGGATGATCAGAGATCAGCAGGGTTGGGATGTAAACACAATTCTCTCTTACCCACATTTCACTGTACTGTTTACCTGGTCTCTCTCTATACCCTGATGCAATGCTTTGTCCTCCCTGGCTGGACATCCTCTGATCACCTACTGCGAGATCCATTTCAAAAGCCTGTCATACCCAATGGGCAGCTGGGGCCTGGCACTCTCCAAACTCCACTCCAACGAAGGGTCAGGCTGCCCGGGGAAACCACTGCCAAAGTGTGGACCAAAGGTCACCTGCTGCAGAACAAAGAAAGGTTCTTGTTTAAATGAATAAGGAAAATTTGGTATATGCATGCAATGGAATATTATTCAGCCATCAAAAAGGAATGTGGTACTGAGACATGCTACACATGGATGGAAACTTCAAAACATTATGCATAGATGAATCCACAGGCAGCAAAATCTCAGATATATGCCAAAGCAATATCTTCACTGATACAGCTCCTAGGGCAATGGAAACTAAAGAGAAAATAAACAAGTGGGACTACATCAAAATAAAAAGCTTCTGCACAGCAAAAGAAACCATCAACAAACAATAAGAAAGCCCACTGCATGGGAGAACATATTTGCCAGTGTTATCACCAATAAGGGTTTAATCTCCAACATTTACAGGGAACTCATACAACTTAATGAAAAGAAGATAAACAACCCAATCAGAAAATGGGCAACGGACCTAAATAGATACTTTTTGAAAGAAGACATAAGGAAGGCCCAGAGACATATGAAAACATGCTCAAAGCCACTAATCATCTGAGAGATTCAAATCAAAACAACAATGAGGTACCATCTTACACCTGTCAGAATGGCTATCATCCACAAATCAACAAATGACAAGTGCTGGCGAGGATGCGGAGAAAAAGGAACCCTCGTGCACTGCTGGTGGGAATGCAGACTGGTGCAGCCACTGTGGAGAACAGTATGGAGTTTCCTCAAAAAACTAAAAATGGAGCCGAAACCGGTTTGGCTCGGTGGATAGAGCGTCAGCCTGCAGACTGAAAGGTCCCAGGTTCGATTCCGGTCAAGGGCACGTACCTTGGTTGCAGGCACATCTCCAGTGGGAGGTGTGCAGGAGGCAGCTGATCGATGTTTCTCTCTCATCGATGTTTCTAACTCTCTATCCCTCTCCCTTCCTCTCTGTAAAAAATCAATAAAACATATTTAAAAAAAAAAAAAACTAAAAATGGAACTGCCATTTGACCCAGTGATCCCACTTCTAGGAATATATCCCAAGAAACTAGAAACACCAATCAGAAAGGATATATGCACCCCTATGTTCATAGCAGCACAATTCACCATAGCTAAGATTTGGAAACAGCCTAAGTGCCCATCAGCAGATGAGTGGGTTAAAAACTGTGGTACATCTACACAATGGAATACTACGCTGCTATAAAGAAGAAGGAATTCTTACCATTTGCAACAGCACGGATGGAGCTGGAGAGCATTATGCTAAGTGAGGTAAGTCAGTCAGAGAAAGATAAATATCACATGATCTCACTTATTTGTAGATTATAATGAACAACATAAACTGATGAACAAAAACAGATCCAGAGACAGAGAAGCATCAATCAGGTGCTCAAACCTCAGAGGGAAGGTAGGGAAGGATGGAGGTAAAGGGGAGAGATCAACCAAAGGACTTGTATGCATGCATATAAGCATAACCAATGGACGCAGATAACAAGGGGTGAGGGTGAGGGCATGATTGAGGGTGTGGGGGCAATGGGGGGATAAGGACACATATGTAATACCTTAATCAATAAAAAATAATAATAATTATAAACCAAAAAAAACAACATTATGCGAAGTGAAATAAGCCAGATGCAAAAGAAGAAATACTGGACATTCCATCCATATGAAATAGCCAGAGTAGGTATTTCAACAAAGGCAGGAAGCATATTATTGATTGCCAAGGGCTAGGTGGAATGGGGAATGGACAGTGGCTGCTTAATGGATATGGGGTCTCTTTTGTGGCTGAGGAAAATGTTTTGGAACTAGATAGAGGTAATGATTGTGCAACACTGTGAATGTACTAAATGCCACTCTGTTGTTCAGGATGGTTAAGCTTACGTCATGTGAAATTTACCACAATTTAAAAAGGGGGTGAGGGGAGCAACAACCTACTGAGTCAAAATATTTGGGCCCAGATATGTCCTTTTACACAAGATCCCAGCTGATTCTGGTGCACATTGAAGTTTGAAAAACATTCCTAAGAAAACGCCTGGTAAGGCTAAACAGGATAATCATCTAAAAGTACCCCAAAATTAAAAGCATTTTTCAAAGCTTGATTTGAAACAAAGCCCTAATCCAGGGTGTAGTTATAACCAGAACAAAGAGCCCTAGAATGAGGTGGCCTCATTGATCTGCCCAACACCATTATTCCAATTAGCAAGGAATCCAGAGGATTGGCTTGGACCATGTACATGTGCCCGACCCAGTCACTGAGATGGAGAAACAAGGACAGAAAAAAATGGTGACAAGTGTGAAGAAGGACAGGTGCTAGGCCAGAGGAGGAGAGACACTAGCTAATCGATATGGCCAGGTAAAGTACTGCAGAGCTCCCCCATAGCCCTGAATTAAAGTAAACAGAAATCAATGGACTAAGAATTTAATAAAGCCATTAAGTCACCACAATTCCTTTCCAGGCAAATTAATTCCTTCATGGATGTCCCTTATTGCTTCCAAGACTTAATTCTCTCCTGGCACGGGATTTGGGTGGCATGGCCCTGGAGAAAGGCTTTCTCACCATCTCCTCCCACCCATCCTATCCCTATGGGAGGGGAGCTTCTTTGCTTTGGCTGTCTTCCATCAGCATATTGTTCTTGCTTCAACCCTTAAGTCCATTGCTTTATGCTGCAAGGGAAACAACCTAATCTCACCTGCTACCATGAAACAAGGGGCCAGGACTAAGGGAACCTGCCTAAGGAACCATAGCAAGTCACTGTGTGTTCCCTCACCCATCAACACAGTAGCGAGTCTTACCCTGTATTGTGAATATCTTACATATTTGTCTCATTTCATTCCTGCAACATCCCTGAGGTAGGCACGGTTGTGTCCAGTTAGTGGATAAGGAAACTGAGTCCTGAATGGTTTTGTAGCTGTTGCAGTGTCTCCTGACTCATGACTGTTCTACTCTACTCTTGCCATTGCCTCCCTAACTGAGATCCTGCAAGACTAGAAAATTACTGACTAGTAGTCAGAGAGGATACCTGAGGGCATCAGACACACAAAGAAGAGCAGACTTCCCCCCAACTACAAAGTCTATGTTCTGAGGGCCACTGACCAACAGACTTCCACAGTCCCCTGAGTTCTTATCAGGCAAAACTCTCATTAACACATAGCTGGTCACGGGGAGGAAGGGAAGGTTTCAGGTGAGAGAGTACTAAGGACTCACAACCTGGATTTGCTACAAGAAGAACACACACGCAATGCTTTCATATAAATTAAAGTAATTGGTTTCGACTCCAACACCCTAGGTCCTAATTCCCAGCTAACCTGTATGACCTCTGGTGGTACTGACATTGCTAATAATCCACATTATCATCTGTCAACTCAAGATGTTTATCTTCCATGGTGGCTGGGAAGAACCAAGGGGTATTCCACATAAGAGCACTTAGTATGTGCCTGGCACAGAATGAATTCCTTAGTGCTAGTTTTCCTTATTATTCCAAAGACCAGACCACCGCCATGCCAACAAACCTCACACGTCTTGGCAAAGGTCAGGGCCTGTGTTCACATAGACCTGTGTCTGCACAAACCTGGGTGTGTTTTTCTTGTTAACCAGTGCGTGGCCTCATTACTTAACCTTTCTGAACTCAGTTTACCCAGCAACTAAACCAGGATAATGGTATTGTCTCCCTCCCAGGTTTGTGGATAGGAATGTTAAAAAGGGAAAAAGGCTTTGCCCAGCTGGAGCGGCTCAGTTGGTTGAGCGCCATTCTGTGCACCAAAAGGTTGCGGGTTTGATCCCCAGTCGGAGAGTATACGAAAGGCAACCAATCAATGTTTCTCACTCTCTTCCTCTCTCTCTGTCAGCACTCTCTTCCTCTCTCTCTGTCAGGGTGAGGTTTAAAGTAAAGGGTGGGGAAGGCTTTAGTGACACCCTGGGCCCCTGATATTATCTATTAGATCACCCATTGTAAAACCCTCTTTGCCCAGAGTTGATGACTCTGCCATTTTTTTCTGTCCTAATACTGCAAAACACGTTGAGCGGGAATTAATGCAGTGTTTTAAAACTCTGTAGGGCACGGAGCCAGAAGACAGCGTGGAAGAAGGTAAGGCTCACGGCTTGTGGCACTTGGAGCCACTGGCCACTAGGGGCCGTTGGTGAGCCACAGAAGCTGGAAAGATGCCTAACCTGTCAGGCATTCAACACTGTGTTTCTTATGTAAAGTGCTTTCTGGACTATCAGAAATCCAGCTCAGGGACTTTCACAAAGAAGGCTGGCTTTATTTTCTCTAAGGGAGTTCACAGCCCCATTTCCTCCAGAGGTTGGAGGGAAGGGAATATGGCCACAGCCTGTACCTACCTAGTCAGTGAGCCACAAGGCTACTGTGAAAAGAGAAACCTGGGGAAATCCTCCACCTGCAAGAATTTCCCCAGCTCCCAGTGACCGAAATCCCTTTAAGTCTTATAAACATGGTTCTAGCATAGCCAGTGATTAGCTGTGAAGCCTTAGGCAAGTTACTTAACCTCTCTGAGCTTTGGTTTCCCTTGAACATGTTTAGTTAAATGAGATAATACATACAAAATTTCACACATATAGAAAGGCTAAGTAATTTTTATTAGTTGCTATTCTTCTTTTGTAAGAGTTAGACTCAAGGCCTAGAAGGTAGGCATTCTGGCAGGGGGTTTGGGGGTTAAGAAAGAAGACAGAGGTACAAGGAGGGTTTAAAAGGCAGGCAGAAGCCAAAGTAGATGCCTCCAGGTCACTGAAGTTGAGATGAAACAAGTGAAGACACTTTGAGATGCAGGTTCATGTATTCTTGACCTGTTGTGTGTTTGTAGGTGTGTGTAGTGTGAAGTTAGCAGTGTTAAAACTATAGCTCAGCTTTATATCCCAGATGCCAGGGAACTTGCACATCCCCATGGAGGCATAACAACAGAGGCAAAATGAGATTAGAGAAATATCTGTTGGCAGAGAGATCGGGAAGAACGAGGAAGACTGTAACAGGACCCAATTCTGGACCTCACACTGAGAAATATAAAGCAAATCAGAGCACATCCACAGGGGAGGCGAGTGGCTGGGGAGGAGAACACAAACAGTCCCGAGAGGAGTTGAAGAAATGTGGGTGATCCGCTGGAAAGGAGGAACGAAGGAAATTCACTCCCCATCTTTGGATCAATGGCTCAAAGGCTGAGTGGGGAAGGAGGAGCAGTTGGCTGATTTATGGTATGTGCCCAAGAAGGTAGACCCAGAATCAGTGAGTACTGCAGAGTCCATGAGTCCCCCAATATTGTATCCTCACACCCTCACAGTGTGTGTGTGTGTGTGTGTGTGTGTGTGTGTACTGTACATATTGTGCATCTTTTAGCAAAAAAGGATCCACAGCTTTCATCAAATTCTCAGGACCTCAAAAAGAACTTAAAATTCCCTGATAAAAAATAATAGCAGCTAATATTTATCAAGCAATTACTAAGTACCAGGCACTGGGCCAAGCCCTTTACATAAGTCACTGAATCCTCCCAAGAACCCTCAGGAGGCATTGTAGCTGACTATGAATGCAGGCTCTGGGGCCAGTCTGCCCTAGTTTGCATCCCAGTTCTGTCACTAGCAAGCTACATGACCTTTGGCAACTCACTTTCTCTATTCTCGAGTCTGTAAAATGGGGATAATAATGATAACCTCAAAAGGCTCTTGTGAGGATTAAGTTAGTACATGTAAAGGTCTTAGAACAGCACATGACAAACAAAATTTAACAATCAGCTTTCACAAGATGATATAAGCCAGCTACAGCATCCCACTACATTAAAGTTCTCCTCCTCTTTCTTCTTCTTCTTTCTCTTTCTCTTTCCCCCCTTCTCTCTCTCTCTCTCTCTCTCTCTCTCTCTCTCTCTCTCTCTCTCTCTCTCTCTCTCTCTCCCCCCTCTCTCTCTGTCTCTGTCTCTGTCTCCCTGGTTCCTTGAAGGGGTAGAATTTATGTAGAATTGGGAGAAGCAAAGTTCATATTCAGTGAGAGCAGAGAAGTTCAAAGGGAGTTTAAGAAAGGCTGGCAAAAAAAAAAAGGGGGGGGAATCTATTTTGGTCAAGGGATATTTCCACAAATAGTGGACATGGATCTTCCTTAGGGTAAGAGGCAAATCAACAGCTCCCCTATGTCAGTGCTTATTAGCTGCTTTATCTTCCTTCTTTCATTTAATACTCCCAACAGCACTCTGAGGTAGGTGGCACTAGGTGGTACTAACTGCAGGTCCACAGAGAAGGGAAAGGGGGCTCTATGATACTAAGAAACTTGCCCAATGATATAAGGCAGGAGGGACAGGAGCTGAGAGTGGAGCCCAAGGCCTTCGTGGCTGTAAAGTCCCCACTCTTTCCTCTTTTGTTCTCTGGTGCTTAAACAACAGAGAAACATCCAGGCAAGGCCACTCGGGTGAATGTTAGGGTAGAAAGGAGCGCCCATGAAACTTTGGGGTAAATTCTAAAGTGGAGCCTCAACTCTCACCATCTTTCCAGCAGCCTGCTCCAGGAAGCCTCTTCATGAACAGAAGGTTCCCCCGGCCACCCAATCTCCAGAATTTTCTGCTGCTACTGCCACTGTGGGGTGACTTTCCCGTGGCGGTTCTCTGGGACTATCACTATCCTCGCCCTCATCCACTAGGACTCTTCCCACACAGTTCACTCAATCACCCAAATGGAGGCCATTTGGGGAAACTGCATTCATGGAGACACACAGCCAGGTGACCTCAGAAGGCACACACAAATGCAGTCTTCTACCATCCCAGACGGACATTCTCCTGTATTCCTCCAGAGAGGCCATGCAGGGTATAATCAGGATGACAAGTTCAGGAATTAGATTGCTCAGACCCATCACAGCTTTGTCATGTGTGAATGACGTGACTCTGGGTAATTGACATAAACCCTATGTGCCTAGATTTTCTAATCTGCAAACTGGGGATTATAAGGAATTCCCCCCTTCAAAGCACTTTGGTGAGGATTCAACAAAATGATATTGAAAAGGATCTTAAAGGGGGTTTAAAGCAACATTATGAAGATATCATACACTCAATAAATGTTAACCATGACAGCCTGCCCATACATCCATCTTCCAAATGCAATCTGGAGAACTTGTTGGGTTCCCTTCTCCCATTCTGGAGCACTGGTCCTAGGACTCCTTGACTTGCTTTTATTTAGCCCCAACCACTGGTCATAAATCCTTTGAAAGGTTTCTGAACCCTTTGGAAGGTGAAAATTATGTATCCTCTTTCCAGTGAAATAAACACATGCAAATTTTACATACATTTTCAAGAAAGTACCTTGACTCCCTGAAGCCTATCCCTGGGCCATGCTCACCAGACCAAAATTCTCTTTTTAAATGCCTTCCATTTAAGCGTTTCTACCCTTGAATTAGCTCCCAGAGCCTTACCTCTTCCTGTTCCTTTTCTGTTTCCTCCCTGTTTTCTCTGATTCCTTCTACATGCAAGTGTTTTCAACTCTCCCCTTCTTTTTTTTTTAATATATTTTATTGATTTTTTACAGAGAGGAAGGGAGAGGGATAGAAAGTTAGAAACATCGATGAGAGAGAAACATCAAACAGCGGCCTCCTGCACACCCCCTACTGGGGATGTGCCCACAACCAAGGTACATGCCCTTGACTGGAATCAAACCTGGGACCCTTCAGTCCGCAGGTTGACGCTCTATCCACTGAGCCAAACCGGTCAGGGTCTCCCCTTCTTGCCTGCTTCATTAACTAACAAAGCTCTGTCATCCAATGGCAACTCCCACAACCACTAATAATAATAATAATTATATAATTATTCAGCCTCTAATTTCAAGTATACATTGGCAGGGTTAGAGATAATTAAATATTGTACAGAAAAGATAATTCCTAAATTACATTCCCTTCTAATAACCACAGTTCCTTAGACTCCAGTTCACACGCCACTACATCCACTTTTGCCATTTCTGAAGCCACCTCTTGTTCCATAAAAATACTTTCAGTACAAGCCAAGCTTGATACCTTAGCATATTGTCTGCCATGAGGATAAGTCCAAAATATATAACTTGCAAAGACAACACTTCATTGGGATGTAAGGCTGAAATTCAGCAAGTCCCTAGAGATAATACACTGTCCCTAGAAGTGGACAGCATGCTAAATCAGTAGAAAGATCATGGTCCTTTTTATGTCATGCAGACCCGTACATATTATATGCGTGACCCTAGTCAAGCCCCCTGAGCCTTGCCTTAATGACCTGTAAAATGGAAATAAGAACTGGAGTAAGGATGGTGGTGAGCACTAAACTGGACAGCCTATGTTTATCATCCAACAGTCACTCATTAATCGAACACCTATTTATTGAGAACTTGCTATGAGCTGGCCATCGTAATGAGACTGAGAATTCACTGTGAGCAAGAGATAGTGCCTGTCCTCACATTGCTCACAATGCTTTTGGGAAAACAGATCTTTACAACCTGTGTTAGAAGAGTGTACAGGCACGGGATGCTCTAGGAACCCAAGGAAGGGACATAGACAAATGCTAAGCATTCAGTGGGCACTCAGCAAATGGGACTTCTCTCCCTCCCTTAGCCAACAGCCTCACCCTCAAGTAACCAAATCAATCATCTTCTTCTAGGTGATACCCCAGAGGGTAAGTTTGGCAGTGCCTATCTTCTCAGACACCAGCAGGTGTCATCTCCCATCATCCCCCTCAAAATGCACGGGGAGAAATCCCCAAAGCTTCATTACAGAGGACAGAGAGCCCTTTAGACCAATGAGTTGAGCCCAACTGTTCACTCCATTTGCTAGAGCACTTACTGTTCTTATCTCCTGGCCAGGAGAGTAATAAGAAAGAAAGCAGCCAGGAAAATTAATCAGAACCCAGAGAATTTTAATAAAATGTTATTAGAAGTCAGCGCAAACTGTGGGGAAGAGAAAGAGCTGCAGCCTTGGGGCACCTGCTCCTGTTTTAATTGGATGACTCAGGTCTGGCCAGTCCAAAAAGATGCCCCACTGATTTCTAGGCTCTGCTTGCGAGGCCTGTTTGCCTACACAGAATCACATTTCTTAGCTCCCTTCCTTCAGCCTGCACCTTGCCCAATACCTACCCCCATCCTACTTTCATTAGCAGCCTCCTGCCCTCCACTCCAAAAACCCTACTTACAGCACATTCATGGCACTTTCTATGACAGACAAGAGCCCAGTGTTAGAAATCAAAGACCAGGCTTTTGTTCCCTGCTTCTGCCTCTTATTCATCATGGAACTTTGGGTCAAAAATCTACCCTCTTCACTAGGTCTCAGTTTCCTCATCTGTAAAATGGAGACACTGAAATAGTTCTTTCATTATCTCTATTGCCTTTCTACTAGTCTTTGCTTCTAGAAAGTGCATGCATACCTCATGATTTGCATTAAAAGGGTTTGAATAACAGTTGGTGAATAAGCACCCCTACCTATCCTTAGAGGGCAGGATGGTCTTGCTTTGTTCTCTTCTGCTCCCAATGAAAATTCAAGCCTGAATGAAGGAGTCAGCTACTTTACCAACTATCTGATAGGAATTAGCTTTCTCTTTGGATCTTTCTGCTCATCTTTCCACTAGGTTCAGTCATATCTATAGCCCAGCCTTCCCTTACCTGTGTTACTGGGCCAGTTCCTTATATCCATATAGTACTTTGTTTTTAAAAGGCTGTTTCATCTATTATCTTACTGGACTTTCTCAAGATTTCTATGAGGTAAGTAGAATGGGCATTATTATCCCCATTTTATCTATAAGAAATCTAAGACTGAGGCAACTTAATTGAATTGCTAAGATTATACATCAATTAAATGGTAGTCTAGACTCAAGGCTAAAATCTCCCAACCACACTCACACCTCCCAACCACTGCTCTTTCCACTATACTAACATCCTCTGCTTAGACAATACGAAGGACCTTCCAAAACTAACACCCTAACAATCTAGGACAGTGAAACAGTGATACTAATTTAAAAATTACTAAGGAATACAAACTAAAAACATAATTGAGTAATGGAAAAATGTGTAGGAAGGCCAAAGGCCAGGTAAGTAAAGAAGGGCAAGGAAGAGTGGTTTTTCTTTGAAAATGACACCTACGCCAATGGAAGTATATTAGTTTCTTGGCAAAAGGTTAAAACCTTGCAAACACAGTTCTGAGATTAAAATTTTTTGAAAAGCAATGCAAGGATTTTTTCCTCCTCTTTTAGCTTTTTTTACTTGCTCTTTTATTAATATTCTATATTTCATAGTTACAAAAAAATCTTCCACTGCATAGTGAAAACAAACTGGTAACATCAGCACTTTCTCTTCACAGCTGGGTCCCAGGTTGGCAATGTTTTTCTCCCATAAAACCATAATCCCATAAAATTTAAGGTTATTAAGTTGCAGGTGAATAATTCATGAGACAATTATGAAACATTTATGATGGAATATTATTAGCTTTCAAAAAAAGGAAAACATTTGGGGTCGCCGAATTGACAAACTTTGGTAGCTGTATTTCCATCTCCCTTGATGGACATTCCCTGCTGCCTTGGACATTCAAAGATAGGTTCAAGTCCCTCCAGATGGTGTCTGGATTATACCCCAACAACTCAGCCAGCTGGTGGCACAACTCACCACAACAGATGTGAGCACTGCCTGAGGCCAATGGTAATGGTAAGAAGCACAAAGCCTTGTGGGTGGCATACTCTGTGCTAGACTCCATGAAAATCATTTCCCATGTATTGTGTCCCTAATCCTCACATTGACCCCCTGACATCAATATTATCCTTACCAGCCCCATTATTTAGACCAGGAAACAGGCTCCACAAGTTTAAAAAAAACTTACCAAAGACACATATCCAGCAAGAGGCAGGGCCAGGATTCCAACCCAGGCAGTCTAACCACGAGCCTCCTAAACAACAGCTGGAGAATTGTGAATTGTGGCATCATCAATGTATCATTCACACCTCTGGTCCTGTTTAAGGCACTTTCATATGCAGGATTTTATCCTTACAAGCCTCCGTAGCATTACGGTTGCATTGTCAGAGAGGCGTTATTGTCTCCACTTTGAAGATGAGTAAATTGAGGTCCAGAAAGGTTAAATGATCTGGTCAAGGTCGCATAGCCAGTTAGTATAAGCACCCCAACTAGAACTTCAAGGCTAAATCATAATGACATATACACCATAAAATAAAGGATTGGAAAAGAGTTTCCTTGGTAAACCTCCAATCCAACACAGCATCTCTGAAGGTAGACCCCTCCAGCCTCTGCTTGAGCACCCCTCAACCCCACCCTGCCCCCTCAGTGATAAGGAGCTCCAGTGCTCAATGCAAAAATCCCTTCTACTGCTGTAAAATTCTGAATGTTTTTCCTTACCCTGAGACAGTATTTTTGCCTCCTTACAACCGACTACTGTTTTATCTGAAGGACAATTTTCTCCCTTCTCACCAATCACATATCCCTCCTCATCATGGGTTCTTCCCCTACCACTTTTAGCTTACCACCCCCATCCAGGGTCTTCAACCATTCTTCATAGAACCTGTGTTTTTTACCCATCTCCTTTCTTCTCTTTCTTCCTAGATGTGCCCTATATCAATACTCCCCTTCCAAACAGAACTGAATCCCATCTCCTTCCTACAAGGAGCTATAACCATCTTTTCCCCCGTTGGCATAGGGGAATCTAGCTGAGACCCCATTCACTATTGCCATAATGCATTTATATGAACTTGCTACCCCAGCCTAAAACTTTTGCATTTCAACTACTATCAAACTAAGTTGCCTTTATCACATCTCCCTTCTGTACACTTTCCCTTCATCTCCTGCAGCATATGGTAATTTCAAAGCATCTTCCAGTGCAGATAGAAATGGCATTCCCAATGCCATCCCTTTTGTCTGCATTTGCTCTGCCGAGCTGAGCAGTGAGCATGGCCTGAGCCTACGAGGATGCTCAACGTGGTCCAAGGAGGTGGAGGGTAGTGCCTCCTGGGGAACAGGAGAGCCATCCTTTCTAAGTTCAGTCTGTACTATTAGGTTCTCAGCACAATGCAGCCTGCAAGTGGGTGTTTCAGGGGCCTGTATCTGATCATTGCCTACTGCTAGAGTGGTGGGCCATCGGCTCTTCCGAATGGGGAGGGGTCTTAAAGGCCTCTCGTCCAAACTCCCTGTCTTATAGGAAACTGAGGCCCAGAGAAGAGAAGTAACCTGCCCAGGCAGTACTTAATGTGGGACTGACATCCAGGCCTCGCTCCATGGCATTTGAATCTTAGACACCATCTGGTCCAACACCTCATTTATACTTGAGCAAACTGGGGCACAGAGGGTGAAGGTCACCCAGCTCAGGATTGCTCAGAACAAAGACCAGCCCAGGTTTTATTACCAGTGCTTTTCACAGAAGGAAAAAGGAAATGTCATCTCCCATCTTTCTGTGCCTAGGGCATCTGGCCCGTGTCATGGATAATAACACCCATGTCATTTGACTTCTTTCAATACCACAGACACTTTTCAGCGAGAGCCGGGTCTTATCTTGACTATTACCTCACTGCTGCTACATGTTCCCCAGTAAAAACTGACACGCTTGATTCTCTAGGTCACCCCGAGGTCCTCATTAAGTGAGGACATCAGGGAGGAGAATTTCAACTCAAGGTGGAAATGGTAGAGAAATCCAAATGCACCCTAAGTCAGCCACTTCACCTGCCATCAATGACTCTGGCCTAAGAATTCACTCAACGGCAAGTGCCACACTGAAAGCCCAGGATGAGAACTCTCTAAACTCTTCCACCAAGAAAGCCACTATAACATCACTCGACTATCAATACTCTGCAAATAATACTGTTGCCAACATGCTTCAAGCAAAATTCTGTTCTCCATTCTCTTCAGACAGCACACTGTTACCAACCTTCTATCATCATTGCTCGCTTTTCTGCCCGGAAGTGGGGACAGTCAGTAGCTGCAGACAGAGTTCCATTCCCACACTTAGGAGGGAACCAAGGAAGTTGAGAAAATATCTGCAATTTTTCACAAATAATAATAATAATAATATTATCAAATAATATTATCATTTTAATTTGGCAGGACTTGAGTGGGGGGCTGATGGAGTCAGAAAAGAGGGAAGCTCGCCTCCACCTCCCTCGGAGCCACTGTTATGTAGAGAACACAAAGGCAAGGAAAAGACCCACAACATGAAGCCAGGTGGCCAGCCAGGCCAGGGATCTCCCTTGAGGGCTCCCAACTCTATACTTCCCAGCCAGCCTCCCGCACCACGTGGAGGCATTGCAATTCCTCACACGCAGACAACAGGAGGTGACATGTGGATTCCAAGCAGGTGAGCTTGTCTCTGAGAGCTTTGGCAGTAAAGCTTGGGTTAAACAAAGCCACCTGCAGCCTGAAGCAAGGGTTTGATTATTCAGGCAGCACCTCTGAGGAAGGATTAAGAGGACTCTATCATGGGGATAGCAGAATCTTAATTGAAATACAAGTCGCTAGATTAGCATCCCTAGAGAGAACCTGGGGCCTTCAAGTTTCCCAATAGAGAGCTGCTATCACTCTAAGGATCCAGCTCATCTTAACAGTTCTGAGCACAGGGATATTGCAAGCAGACCTTCTTCCCTAATCTGCACCCCCCTCCCACCGCCATACCTAAATGGGGGTCCAGAGAGTGATCAGCACACACACCCTCATTTGATTTTGATTTTCAATTACATTGGTATAATGTACTTAAAATCTGTCTTTTATTTGGAAAGATAAACAGCAGTTTGGTAATTTCATTGCTATATCAATTTGCAAGGAAAATTCTATTTAAACTCAGTGACTGGCCCACGGCCACCATCCCAGACAGCAGCAAGCTGTCTAAAGGGACAGGAGAGGTGCCAACTGAGTCTCTTGGGTGAATGATGCAGCTGGTAGGAAACCTCCCCTCATCCCCCCAACTATCCCCTGAGGAGTGTTCTCAGTGTCTAAAGACTTAGAAACAAAGACTGAATTTTTTTCCTTATTTTTTTCAGCTGTGCATGTAGCTAATATTAGAGATCTATGATGTGTCTGGCTCTTCGCTGTTTTTCACACACTAACTCGTTTGATCCTCATGACCAATCCCTTTGAAAAGCCTGTTCTTATCCTCTAATGGGTGAGAAAATGGAATGAACAAATTTCCACATTCTGTAGTCCTGATGCAATTCCAAGGTTGTCTGTCTACAACTGACATGTTTAACCACTGCTGTTAAACTGATTTTTACTCCATTCACCTGGCCCACCTCTGACCTGCCTGGAACATAGTAAACACTCATGAAATGTTTGTTAAATGAATAAATAAATCTATATATATAAAAGCCTAAGCAACCGAACGACCAAATGACTGGTCGACTGGTTGCTATGACACGCACTGACCACCAGGGGGAAGACACTCAACACAGGAGCTACCCCCTGGTGGTCAGTGCACTCCCAAAGCCAACCTTGCATATTTTAGATACATAATTGTAATGATTTAAACCACGAAAGCCAGCAAACCTCCTACAGCCAGCCAACCTCCCACGGTCCCTCCCCCTGGCTGCCAGCCCCCTGATGGGCCCTGATCAGGGACCAGCCGGCCAACCTCCTGTGGTCCCTTCCTCCGGCCAGCCACCCCACCCCCCATCGGCCCAATCGCTGGCCAGGCCGAGGGACCCCAACCATGCATGAATTCGTACACTGGGCCTCTAGTAAATAAATAAATAAATAAATAGCCCAGCCAGCATGGCTCCATGGTTGAACATTAACCTATGTACCAGGAGGTCACAGTTCAATTCCCAGTCAGGGCACATCCCCAGAGTGGAACTTGCAGGAGGCAGTCGATCAATGATTTTCTCTCATCATTGATGTTTCTAACTCTCTCTCCCTCTTCCTTCCTCTCTGAAATAATGTGTGTGTGTGTGTGTGTGTGTGTGTGTGTGTGTGTGTGTGTGTGTGTTTTAAAGAAATGAATGATTGAATGGTCTCGAACTTACTCCTGATGTTGGCCATCGTCTGACCATTATGCACTGATTAAGCCCTAATCCAGATCACATACTTAACCCCCAAATCAGCTTTAGACTGACCCTCCTCATCAGACTATTATACACTGACCTCCTGATTCCAAGTCAGAGGCTGATTCTTTACCACCCTATGTGCACCTTAGCCTGTGCACTGCCCAGCTGCAAATCCTTTAGCTCCTCAAACTCTAGTATTTTACTCCCACTGGGCCTTTGCACATGCTGTGCCTTCTGCCTGAACTTGTCCCTGTGTCCTCATATAAGCATCAGTTTGGTCATCATTTGGGGATGCTTCCTGACCTTCCGGTCTGGGCAGGTTTCTTTATTAAACTTTCTTACAGAGCCACATCTCTTGTCTTTCACAGCCTTTATCTCCACCTATGATCATTCAGCCGTTGATGCCTGGCTCCCCTGCCAGACCATCTGTTCCAGAATGGCAGGGAGTGTGTCCCTTTCAGAACAACAATGCATCCTCAGTGTTCTTAGCACCTGGCTCGTGTCAATAAACATTTGTCAGTGAATGTCTAGACGAGTGGTCAGCGAACTCATTAGTCAACAGAGCTAAATATCAATAGTACAACAATTGAAATTTCTTTGGAGAGCCAAATTTTTTAAACTTAAACTTCTTCTAACGCCACTTCTTCAAAATAGACTCGCCCAGGCCGTGGTATTTTGTGGAAGAGCCACACTCAAGGGGCCAAAGAGCCGCATGTGGCTCGCGAGCCGCAGTTTGCCGACCACAGGTCTAGACCATGTCCTAATCACAGCCACAGGCCACTAACCTTGGTCAAGAACTGAAAGCTCACATGATTCAAAGTTATCAAGTAAGCTTATTGGTATAATTGAGTAAAAGGTAAGAACTTACAAAAGAATAACTCAAGGTGTAGGTCCTATTGATATTAAATGGCCTTTCTAAATGAAAGATAACACATTACTATTAAGTTAAAAAATCTAGAACGTCGCCGAAACCGGTTTGGCTCAGTGGGTAGAGCGTCGGCCTGCGGACTGAAGGGTCCAGGGTTCGATTCCGGTCAAGGGCATGTACCTTGGTTGCGGGCACATCCCCAGTGGGAGGTGTGCAGGAGGCAGCTGATCGATGTTTCTCTCTCATCGATGTTTCTAGCTCTCTATCCCTCTCCCTTCCTCTCTGTAAAATATCAATAAAATATATTTAAAAAAAAAATCTAGAACGTCAACTCACGTACTAATGAAACATAAGAAATGTTTTCATTTGTTTGGCATATTTCTCATCCTTGAAATTTCTTTCCCATTCTTCTTACACAATGTCTAAAGGACTTAAAGATATGATTACTACCTATCTAAAGGAAATTCCATTATATAAAATTTGAAGAGATAGCTCAAATTACTTTATTCACCAACCTTTTGCTGGGGAAGATATATATGAGGTAGCATTAAGCCATTGAGTAAGGCTGGAAATAGATGCACTATACATAAATTTCATTTGCAACCTCATCTTTAAAATGTAAACCATCTGGGGAGAAGATAAGCGGGGGGAAATGACTGTGTGATGTTTATACTTGCTTTGCTGAATTAATTACTTCATTCATCAAGTAGTTCCTGGATGTCTAGCATGAGGCTGTGTTAATGAAACACAATCCCTTTCTCAGCAAAGCACTTTAGTTGGTTATGTGTACTCTGTAAAAGGCAAGAAAATGAGCACCAAAGAGGTTTAGTTACTTGCTCAAAAGTCACATGTGCAGGGCTAACGTCAGAACTGGAAGTGTGTTTTCCTGACAAGCTCTCCAGTTGGCAGAGGGGCCTCTGGATACTTGCAGTGAAGTGAGAGCAAGTTTCCAGCTGGGGCTGACCTTTAGGTCGTAGTTCCAACCAGGGATCATCCTGGCTGAAGTCAGAGGTTCACCTTATGAGAACAGGAACACTCTCTGGCTTAGAAAGAAATCAAACCATCGGTGTTATTTTACTCTGTAGGGGATGCAATAGAACACAGGGGAGCAGGGTTGCCATTGGTGCAGCAAGGGAAAAGACAGCACCAATTAGGAGTCAGAAAATCTGAGCTCCTATCCTGTCTGGGCCACTGACTCTCTTGAGTCCCTATTATTTTTCGGAGACAGTATCTCTGTGGGTGGCCACTGTCCCCCACTGTAAAATCAAAGGGCGGGACTCTAGCAGGGATTCTCAGCCTTGGTTCTATGTTGGAATCACCTGAGGAATTAAAAAAACAACCCACTGATGGCCTGGTCCCCACCCCAGAGATTCTGATGGCATTCGTGTGGAGCAACCCGCCCCCCCAGCACTGAGAGATTTAAATCTCCCCAAATAATTCTAATGTGCAGCCACCAAGCAGGGAAATCACTGGGCTAAGCAGTCCTGAGGGCTTCTTTCAGCCCCAAGATTTCATAATTTTATAGTGATAGGACAGTAGTTCTCAAATTTTAATATGCAGAAGAATCACCTAAAAAGCCTGATTTAAAAAAAAAATACATTGCTGCGGTCCATCTGTAGAAATTTCAACGGTGTGGGTTTGAGGTAAGGCCCAGGAATCTGCATTTACGGCACCCCAGG
This sequence comes from Plecotus auritus, assembly GCF_963455305.1. Lineage (NCBI taxonomy): Eukaryota > Metazoa > Chordata > Mammalia > Chiroptera > Vespertilionidae > Plecotus > Plecotus auritus. The sequence goes on from NC_137773.1 coordinate 20,540,628, forward strand.
TCCCAGGAATGCACTGTGAGACACAGCTATGTCAGGACTTGCTGACAGGCGGTACTCCTTTTGTTATCATCGTCATAATCATTACACAGGCATTCAGTCCCAAAGCTCACAGCCAGGAGGGACCGTGGTAAGGCAGAGCTGTCCATCCACCAGAACCAGGCTCATCTCACGGCCTGGCGTGGCGCTGACAGATGGCAGGGGAGGGCCCCTGGGTTTGCAGGAGGAAGGACATGCTGCTGCAGTGTGCCACTGCGGAGGCAGAGACAGGCCTAAGATTGATAGTCCACAATGCTGTGGAAACCTACCATCCACTGAGCATCTTGTGACATCAGAAGCAATGCCACTGGCCATTATCAAATCACCCAGGGTGCCCAAGAAATGATGGGCACAGAAATGATGCTACCTTCACTAGGTGCACAGGCAGGAAACAGCTCCGAACCTCACTGTAATTTAGCATTCATTTGCATTTTTAAATGAGTGAGGCTGTGGACCGTTGCAAAGCAATGACAGAGAATTTTTATAATAATTAGCCTGGTGGGATGGGGGGAAGGGAGGCAGGGAATGGCTCTGCCTCACAGTTTCACTGGAGGGAAAAATCACAATTCAGCATCTCTGGTCACTAGATCTGATTATGATGTCCTGGTCTCCAGTGACCTTGTGGACCTCGGCACCTCTTCAGAATCTCAGCTGAATATTCTGGTTTGTATCTGTCCTCCTTCTCTGGGGCTAACTCCAACCTTCCCTCTTCTCTCCCGCACACAGCCCAACTGGCTTTTTGTGTGTGTTGGCTGAATGCCACTATGTTCCCTTTTGTTCACTCTCTTTATGGCTGAATTCAGCTCTACTCTATACAAATACTCACTCAGTATGTGTCAACAGCATGATGTGTCTGCTAAAAATAACTGACATTGATGGAGCTCTTCACAGTTTGCAAACAACATTCCCATTCATTATCTCAAATGAGTCTCCCACCATCTCTGGGAGGTAACCAGGGTAGCATTTATGGTCCCATATTTTAAGACAAGAGAACTGAAGCTTGGGGAGATCTAGAGACTTGCCCAACATCACACACCTAGTGAAGAGCTTTGCCAAAATTGGAATGGAATTTTTGAACTCTGAAATCTGTACGGAGTTGCTTCAATCTCATGATGCATTACAAGGAGTATAGAGTTCACAATGAAGAGGGATCAAGTCTTCTCTGTACAGTGTAAATCATCCAAACACAGCAATGACTCACCCTCTGAGCATCATGCTTGTAAAGGAATTTTGAGAAGGAAATTGCTAACGAGAAAAGCAAAGATTTGTAAACCTTGTCATGCAAGGAATGACAAAAACTAGGACTGTTGAATCTGAAGAACACTCAGAAGACTGATAAGAACTACCATCAAGCAACCAAAGGGGATTCATGGGAAAGAGAAGACACACTTGTTCTGTGTGGCCACAAAAATATTATATGGAGGCAAATTCCAACTCAGTATGAGCAAATCAGTACTGCACCGTGGTTAAGGGCTCTGGAATCCAACTACCTAGGTTCAAAGCCCAGCTCTACTATTTCCAACTAAGTGATTTGAGTCACATTTGTCATTTCTAATCCCCCTGCTACTTGTCTGTACAAAAGAAATGATCATGGCTATCTTATAGGATTGTTATTACCACCAAATAAATTAATGCAAACAAAGCTATCAACACTCAACATATAATAGTTATGATGATATCTTTGTTTTGTACACCAATAAAAGAGCTTTAAAACTCAATTGACCCAGAACATCTAATAAGTAGATTTTGGTCTTCTAGATATAGTTGAAGAATACAGTAAGGGAAATTGAAGCAACAAATAATTCTGCCCAGCCATAAAGGACCTTTGCAAATAGTTACCAGCCCATTAATTTCTTTCACTAAGGTAATTTCTGGAGATCAAATTAAGAAAATAAGAAGTCATTTGTTGGTTTGAGTGACACTGCCCCAAGCTGGAGAGAAACTGGTTGACATCATGACCACTTTTATACAACATTGTATTTGGTCCTAGCTATTGTAATAAAGCAAGGAAAGAAAAGGTATAAGAATAGGAAAAACATACAAATAAAATTTTAAAAATCTACATGTAAAATATTTTAATTAATAAGTAAATTAAGCAAGGTCACTGGATAGAATGTCAACATAAAAATTAGTTGAATTTTCACTTATCAATAAGACTGGAAATTTAAAAAATAAAAATTTAAAGAACAAATCATTTAACAATATCATCAAAAACACTGAACTCCTAGGAATAAATATAAAAGATGTATAAATCTGTACAGTAAAGACTATATAACATTATTGAGAAAGACAAAAGAAGATCTAAGTAGAGAAATATATTCATGAATTAGACATATTGTCATATTGTAAACATTTAAATTCTCCCCAAATTGAACTACAAATTCTACATAATCCCATTCAAAATCTCATCAGATTTTTTTCATCAGATTTTTAAATATCATTTGATTACCTAATCCTAAAAATTTTATGAGAATTTAAAGTGCCAAAACCAGCCAAGGAAATCTTAAAGAAGAAAAACAAAGCTGCACACATACACTATCATATTTCAAGAATAACTACTAAAGCTATGGATTATACACATACATACACACACACACACACACACACACACACACACACATGCACACACACATACTGTGATTCTATTTTTCTTTTATTTTTTGTTTTATAGTTTTCAGCGTAAAGGGTCATACATATATTGTTACATTTATTCCTATAAATTTGATGGATTTTGATGCTATCATAAATGATATACTCTTTTAATATATACAGTGATTTCCTTGCATAGTGTTAATGTAAGAAAATTGCAAACAAATGAAAATGGTGATGCTTCAGTTTAGTGGGTAAAGAATTTCTTAATGAACAAAAAGTAAATCAATTGATATCCATATGTGGGAGGAATCTTGATCCCTACTCATACATACCATACACACACAATCTTTTCCAGGTATCTATACTAATAAAAGCATAATACGCTAATTAGACTGGACAGCTGAGCAACCTTCCAGATGTCATTCTGGGTGTCCTTCTGGACAAAGCTGCCATGGCGGAGGCTGAGGCAGAGGTGGTTAGGGGTGATCAGGCAGTGAGTGGAGCAGTTAAGGGCGATGAGGCCAGCAGGGGAGCATTTAGGGGGCAATCAGGCCAGCAGGCAGAGGTGGTTAGGGGCAATCAGGCAAGCAGACAGAGGGGTTAGGGGCGATCAGGCAGGCAGGCAAGCGGTTAGGAGCCAGTGGTCCCGGATTGCAAGAGGGATGTCTGACTGCCAGGATCGGGCCTAACCCGACAGTCAGACATCCCCTGAGGGGTCCCGGATTGGAAAGGGTGCAGACCAGGCTGAAGGTCACACCACCCCTCCTGTGCACAAATTTCATGCACAGGGTCTCTGGTATTTAATATAAAAAGGAAGAAAAAGAAACAATAAAGCATATAGAAGAAAATTTATAAAATCATTTCTATAATTTTCAAGATGGCAAATTTTTCTTAAACAGGATTCATAAAGTCTTTGGATTAGATATGAAGTGCTTGAAGAGGAATAGAGGTAAATACGACAAGAAGAATTTGTTGGGACTACATTGATAAGGACCTCAAATTCTAGTTATAGATGTTTGAGCACATTTATCTAGACCAGGATATAGCAAACTTCTTAAATAAAGGGCCAGATGGTAAGTATTTTAGGGTTTGTGGGCCATAATCTCTCTGTCCCAACTACTTAACACTGACATTGTAGCATGAAAGCAGCCATTGATAATATGTACATGGTGAGTGTGGCTGTTCCAATAAAACTTTATTTACAAAAACAGAAGATGGGCCAAATTGTCCATTGCTGTTCTAGCCAGCAAGAGCCATGGAAATTTTTGAGCATTTAGAGACAGGATAAGATCTGTGCTTCAAGAGAATCATTCTCACAACAACTATAAAATAGAGTGATGAGAGAGAACACTGCTTTCATCCAGAAGATGTAACTAGGGCAGAAGACTATGAACACCAGGAGTAGCAGTAACATTTTTCCTTTTGGTCTTTTTTGGGTACCTCCATAGCTGCTGTCTCACTCCTAAGGATGAATTGGGATATAAGACATGAACCCCATCACCCTCTCCATGCCCCCACTTTGCCCCCAAACATACATGAAGATGAGTCATGATTATTTTGTTGGTCAGAGTTCAGAAAAGGGATTGGCCTGCTTTTTCTAAAGGTGGCACTGTCAGAGAGACAAGCAGGCTTGATTCTACTTCCTGGAGAACCTCTGTTCACCCGTCTACACATTTCTAGGTGTTTCCTCTTCTTCAGGCATAATGGCCAGGCCTTAGCTTTATCAAGGAGACAGTGGGAGCAGGATACCATCTTCCAACCTTTTCGGTCTCTCTGCTCCTTTCCCTGTGTCCTAGCGGTATAAGTTTTCATAGTGTTGAACTGGCAGGTACCTAAATTTGGGGGAGTAGGCCATATGGGCTTCACTCTTCACTATCCACCTGAAGCCTCTGGCCTCAACAAGAGGAAGCTAACACCTGATCCAGCCCATCCTTACTTTGGGGTTTAAGGTCAAAAAGCTCAGTTAATATTAGAGTTATTTTGCATATATATTTTCAGGATATATGTACTCCTAGGTCCTCTGGCTATATACACTGAGTGGCCAGATTATTATGATCTCTGAACACATAATAATCTGGCCACTCAGTATGTGTGTGTGTGTGTGTGTGTGTGTGTGTGTGTGTGTGTGTGTGTGTATGAGGCCCAATGCATGAATTCATGCATGGGTGGGGTCCAGCCAGTCTGGCCAGGGGGAGGGGACATGGGCGGTTGGCCCGCCTGCCTGCTGGTCAAACTCCTGGTTGAGGGGATAATTTGCATATTAGCATTTTATTATATAGAATATACACTGAGTGGCCAGATTATTATGCGTTCAGAGATCATAATAATAATCTGGCCACTCAGTGTATAATCACAATAACCCCCCCCTTAATGGCACCCCAGTATCCCCTAACAGCTATCCCTTCACTTTCCAGGGAAGCCAGGCCTACAGTAATTGGAGGAAGAATTATTGAACTTAAACTTCTAAACAATGGAGACAACGGTTAAAGGAAATGCATTCCTCTATTGTTCTTGCCTCTCTTCTTGTATCCTTTGTGCCCCCTCTCCCCTCCCACATCACTAAATGAATTTGAGAGAGAGCAACAGAGAGGAGAGATAACAAACCACTCCTGACATCTGAGCTTAGTTACAATACTCATGGCTCCTGAAAACAAAGGGGAAAAGGCATGTGGCCTCCCATTCTGAGCCATTTTCCCACATTTCTCTACACCACTCTTTCCTCCAGGAAGATATGTTCACCTTGTTAATCATTCTACCTGCATCAGAAAACATTACCTCCATGACGGCGCAATAGCAGCCTCATTACTGAAACCACAGCGCACTGTCAGATGGATTTCCCCAAAGGCCCCAAACCTTTCCCATTTTATTACCATGTCACTCCTCATTTTAACACATATTAATCACAAAGATACATTTTTCTTGGGCTATGGATTTGAGTGGCCCTTTCTAAGCACTTGGAAAAGGTTGGTTCAGGAGGAAAAAGGAATGATTAAATTTGCAAAGTCGAATTTCTATCCCAATTTGTATATGCAGAAAGAAGAAACTGTCTAGCAGACTTCAAAAATGTGGTACGGGCTTGTTCTTTTGGTGAGTAGGAAGCTGTAAAGTATACTGAATCGGTGTCAGGATGAAAAATCTCCCTGGTTTAAAGTATGGCTCCACTACTTACTAGCAATGAGACCTGACCCTCTGTTTCTGCATCTATAAAATGGGAATACTTCCTTCCTAGGTGACTGTGGGTCTTTAATGACGTGGAATCCCATGCCTGGCCCACTGGAAGGGTTCAGTATACATTCACCAGTGTTTGGCTTCTCTTCCCTGGGTTAAGAGGGCCACACTAAACCCCCATCTCTCTTGGTAAGAAAAAGGACCACCCAGATCATTTTTCAGCAACAGCCATTGCTTTAACTCGTACGTAGAAAAAGGAAGCTAAGTGGAGCAGCACTGGGTAGGAGTCAGAATGAAAGGAGAATGAGTGAATCTCATAAATGTCATGGTTTTGTAAAGTCAGGAAAGAAGAAATGTCTAGGGTTTTCCATGGATGGAATTCGTGAACTGTGTTTTGCTTATGTAGCCGTAGGGTGGCTCAGCTCTAGCTTCTTGCCTCTATTACGTGTTTCCATCTACATTCAATCTCTAAGGAAGTAGATAGAATCTGATTGACCTGTCTTGGGCCACCTGTCATCTCTATGGGGTGCAGAGGATCCTGTGATTGGCAACCCCACCAAAACCACATGGAGTGAGAGGAGGGCAGTGATCCAGGGATGGACAAAATGTAGCCTGATACCCACTGGAGAAATTCACCTTCCGCCAAGAAGGCACTATGGGCTTCTGTCCACTAGTTAATGGGAAACAAGGGTTAGGGTTTATCCTCTCACGCCTGAAATAGTTAGGTCATCAGAGTCATGGTCTGAGCAGATTGGCCTGTGTGTATAATTTCTTCAGAACATCTACCCTGAGTCAAGCCCTCTATTTGGCCCTTGACTTTCAAACTTCTGAGAGACAGGATTATTAACCCCTTTGTACAGGTGGAAACCCAGGCTCAAAGAGGCGAAGTGCGCTGTCCAAGGCCACGTGGTAAGAAGAAAAGTAGAATTTGAACCCACATTTGTTTGGCTTTGAAGTCTGCACTCTGTGCTAATACAGGGACAGGATGCATTCTGGGCTCTGATGTGGCAAAACCCAGAGTTCTGAGGGCTTGGATGAGATTTTTTTGCCTTGGTCTTTCCCAAAACCAAAGAGGAAGCCTGGAGACTGGGAAGGAACCTCAAGGAAGTGTGGGGGTATTGAGACCTCACCCTTTGCTAAACACAATCCATACTTCTGGTTACTTTTAATAGAGTTTGGAAGTTCATAGTTTTTTATAAATAAGGAGAAATTGAATATGATTTTTAAACTTCAAAGCTGGGGAGGAAGAGAAAATGCAATCATATTTCAATCTTCTCCAATGCTTCTACTCCTAAGGTTTATTTATATTTAATAAAGAAACTGAATTGCATAAGAAAAAACCATCTCAAAAAGCTAGAAGTTATATTTCCTCATTGAACAGTGGTTTCTATTTCTGCTTTACTCCTATGAGGTAAGGAGGAATGGCCTCGGGGTTCCCATTTCTCAAACATTGACTCTTCCATATATGGCTTTCAATTGGATTTATGATTTGTCTCTTATTGATTTGAGCCCCAGAAAACACCACCGCAATGACAGGCCTCTTGTCCTTTCCCAATGACTAGACTAAATGATCCAAATTCCCTATTCGGGTTAGAAAACTTAAGGCCACAGTGTGAAGGTGATTTTCTCACAGTTACCATTAGGAAGACAGGGCCTTACAATATGAAAATAGACACCTCTCCTCCCCACCAAAAATAACATAAAAAGTTTTCTTTTGCTTTTGTCCTCTACTAGGGTATGAGCTCCATAGGGAAGAATGCAAAACCATATCTTGCTTATTCATTAATGTGTTAATTTCTGGCACCTAGCAGAATAGCTGTTTATTAAAAAAATTGTTGAGTAAAAAAAAATGAATGAATGAATGAATGGTAGTGAATGGTGTTACCATGACTAAAGCAGTTTTCCTGGAGGCTTCAGGACAAGGCTGGGTTCATGGCCAAGCCAGAATTAGAACTTGGGATTCCTGATGACAATGCTAATGATCTTTCTCAGATTATGCCACCTGGTGAAGGGAATCAGGACAGTGTGAGGTATTCCCACAGAATCTCTTGGCAGCCCATGAAGACAGACTTCTGGCATGACAAAACTCAGTGACTCCTTTTGACAAAAGGTGTTATGAACATTTATTTCAACAGCTCTGACTACAGAGGTGGCTATAAAAAGCGAAAGCTGTAAGTGAACAAGTCCTTGCTCCTGTTTCCATTCTGGCTGTGCCGTTTCTAGTGTGATTTAGAGCCACTGACTTGACCAGCTTCAGTCCTAGTGTCCTTATCTGACAAGTGGGGATAATGAGTCTATTTGGAGTATTACTAGAATAGTGAGTAATGAAGGAGATAGTGGGCAGAAAGGGATTCGAAGACTTCACAGTACTATCTATAAGCATCAGAACCATTAATATTGTTACTGTTACTGTCACTTCATGATTTACAGAATATTCTGTTTTTTCCAAGCCTTTCTTTTGTCCTCCTTTCTCTTCTCCTAGCCATAATAATTCTTCTTTGTTTAATTATGAGGAAGAAGAGAAGAATGAGTTAGAGGGAGAAGAAAAAGAAGAAGAGGAAGACAAGAAGAAGGAAAAGGAGCAGCTACAATTTATGATCACTTCTATATGCCAGGCTCTACAGAGAGTAATTCTGATCACCACCAACTTCTATAAAGAAAGTGCTATTATCCTGGGTGAGGAAACCAAGACTCAGTGGTAAGTTAAGTAACTATTTCACACAGCACAATAAGTAAATAGCAAGCTGGGATTCAGATGTGGGTCTACTTAACTCCAAACCCCTGCCTTTTTCTACCCTGCCCTGTGCTCTCCCGGGATTAATGGAATAAGTATTGGGCAGGAGTGAAGGGTAAATGCAACCAGACCCAGGTGAGTTTACATCTAGCTGTTCACTGTTGTGTTTTACTACCAAAGGGGCCATAGGAGACCATCATAAACACAGAGATAGGTAGGAGAGCTGCACCTGTTTGTAAATGGTCCACAAATCTGGTGGAAACTTTTTCTATTGTGGTAACATACACATGAAACCATTTTTAAATGTACAATTCTGCAGCGTTTAGTACATTTATAATGTTGTACAACTATTACCACTACCTGGTTCTAAAACACTGTCATCACCCCAAAGGAGACTCCATAGTACCCACTAAGCAGTCGCCCCCAGTACCTCCATCCCAGCCCCTGGTAACCACAAACCCCCTTTCTGTCTCTATAGATTTATGCTAACACTCTTAGTTCCCTCTTGCAAAATGTACCTGGACAAGACCCTTGAAAGATCGCTGTTTCAGAAAACAGCAGCTCCCTTTCTGCTCAAGCTTCTGCCACAGCATTTTTGCCTGGCTCCCCAGGGAGCTACCCGCTAATTACCTAATTGAAGGGCACAGATGCAGGTGAACAGTCAGCTGCCTCCCCCAGGGGAGCCATTGCACCAGCCATTGAAGATGCCTGGGAACATTAATGCCCATTAGAGCTGTCCAGATCTCTGGGGACCAGCCAGGCTTTTCCGGAACACGGGTGGGCGAGACTGCAGAGTGATGGAGTGGAACAGCGAAAAGTTGAAATTGGACAGACCTGAGTTTGAATCCTGGCTCCTCCACATATTAGCTATGTGACCTTGACCAAGTCACTCTACCTTCCCAAGCCTCTGTTGCCAAAAATTTATGATTGAGGTGGTAAAACCTATTGTTGTAGAGTTGGGAGACATTACAGAGGGGGATTAAATGACACTTAATATCCGTTTGCTATTTACTTTAATCCTTGGATCCCTGTCAACTCAGGAAGAAGTTATATTTACTGTACATGATCTGAAAATTAAGAGGAAGGTAAGGATCTATGTTTACCAGGTGGAAAAATAAACACACATTATGTCACCTCTACTGAGATAAAAAACAAATGTAGTAAATTTTAGGTCAAATCTTGGTTTCACTCCTCTCTGTGGTTACTGGTCCAGGTTCAGAACCCAGGAGCCTCTGAGACTAGGATTAACAAATTAAAGACTTCCACTTGTTTTCCTTTATAATGGTGAAAATTATATCAAACACTAGTTATTGCTATTATAATAATATATGTTAAAGTGGGTTGACAGTTATTTCACAAAGTGCAGGAAATCAATTGTTGAAAATAAACTGTGTCCTAGACATTGTGCCAGGTTGAATTCCAAAGCTATTTTCTCCATGCTAGTGAGGTTAAAAGATGAATTCTGCATAGTGAGGTTAAAAGATGAATGAAACAAGAATACTGTAATCAGACAGTTTTTATTTCAAATCCCAAGTGCACTAACTGCATGATTTTGAAGCAGTTACTTCATCAAGGGTCAACATGTTCATTTATATAATAGAGATGATAATAGTACTAACTCCATAAAGTTATTAACTGAGGATTAACTGAGATAATCTAATAAAGTATTTAGCATAGTGTACCAAGTCAGCAGTCAATAAATGTTAGATATTAGAATCATAATTGTTAACAATAAGAAGCAAATACAACATACAAAGATAAGTTCTGTTGGGCCATTTGGATATTTAGAACATCAAGTTATCAACTTAAAAATTAGCCTGCTATATTTGATCAAACATTTAATTAACTCACCCCTAATGCCTTGGCAGGACCAGACCAAATGATTTCACAGGACTTAGAGGTCCTGGTTGAGTGCCTAAGTCTACAGTGGGGCCCTCACTATAATAGGAAACACTAGAGGTGGACAAGGGTCCAGGGGTAGGGGGAGGAGTTCTCTTTATCAAGTAGAGGGTGTTACACATTGGGGTTGACTAACACTGAGATGTGCTGCTCAGATCCCCCTCCAGGGACGAAGGCCTCAGCTGGAGAAATGCCTTGTCTACTGCTGGTGACTGATGGGAATAAAGGCTGCCTCGCTTAGGCCAATTCAGAACAACTCAGATGGGACTTCTCAGCAGCAGAGCTCCCTGCGGGACCTCTGGCTTCTCTGCCAAGCGGCCTCCTTCCTTTCCTTTCGTGGGTGTGGCTCCCAGGAAGATGTTCTGATGAACTTCCAGCCCATGACCTTCACCTGGAAGTCAGCTTCCTAGGGAACACAAACCTGGCACAAGTGTGTTTTCTTTACTCAGCACAACAGTTCTGGGAAGCATATTAGATAAGGACACTATCTTTATTGAAGAGACGGGACCAGATGTGAAACTGCTCAAGGGCACTTGGGTAGTTAAAGATGAACCATCATGGGTATCCGTATAAGCGCCACTCCACTCTGTTTGACTACCTATGTCTTTTAACAGCTTTAAAGCTTTATTACCAGTACAGACACCCAAAGAGAGTCTGGGTTCTCTTTCTCAGGACTGGAATCAAACTCCCCATGGATAACTTTGATGTTCTAAATATCTGATTAGCCCAACTTTGCATCAGTGTTTGCCTGCTCCTGAATCAGTCATCTGGGTCTTAGTGGTGAGATCATAGTAGAATACAGATGATTGATCATTTGGCAATGATTCTGACTGTGGTAAGAGGGACTTCCTTGCAAAGAGGTGCTGAACAGACAAGTTCAAAGCTGTCCACAGCATCACCGCGTGCCATCCTGCAGCCTCTCCATGTCTCCCTGCTTCCAGGCTTCTAATCCTGACATGGACTTGAGTTGAAATTGTTCCTATTGCTGGTTTAACATTTATGTGTTCTTGACCATGATGAGGTTAAAAAGGAGAAAAAGCCAATGGGGATCAAGGACATACGTCAGCAAAGCCCCGGATACTAAAGGTAGAGGAAAAGGCTCACAGAGACTCTCTTCCTCTGCCACTTTTCATTTCATTTGGGAAAGTTGGGAGCAAAGAGGTTCAAGATTTTTTAAGATCACACTGAATCTGTGGCACAATGGTACCCATTTTTCCAGGCTCTCGGCCTAGTGTTCCTTCCTTTACAAAGAAAAAAAAGAATTCTTAGAGCAATTACCAACTGAAAGAATTCAAAAATTAAGATGAAACACCTTTAGGATAAAAAAAGTCAAAGGAAAAATGGAATATTATTTGTATAAATTTGATTTATATGCCATTTTTTTCAACATTTACTTATTCTATAAAGTCAAGGGACAATCCGCAACACTCATACCATGTCTAACGCTGATATAGTTCTGAGGCAGCTATTTTGACAAGTAATTTTGAGGCAAATATATTCTTTTCATCCTTGAATGGAAGAACTAGGATGTTTAGAATTTGTCAAGCAGACCCCTAATTAACAGATCAGTTGTTTGGGGCTTTGAGAAGGATTATCAGAGGAGGATTATGGGGCAGCCTAGGCAGGCAGAAAGCTCACAGATGGGGGTGGGAGATCTGAGTTCCAGCCCAGCTCCACCCCTGGTTCTGATCCACTGAGCCAGTCATTTCCCTTCTCTGGAAGTCAGCCAACCTGGGATGTGAGGGCTGCATCTGTCTGATGGGCAATAGATCCCTGAGCTCCTCTCCCAGGAAGTGGCAGGTGACCACTGCAGATCCCAGCCCAGTCTCTGGCCCAGACCCCAGGCCTGGTCGGACATCTCAGCACTGGATGTCCCTAGACTTTGCAGAGGCTGAGAGTGGACCTAATGTAGACTGCAGTGGTGGAGCCACGGATGAGAAGAGCTGAGAGTTTTCAGCCAGAACTACTCCATCAGCTTATGTGTGAAATAAATGACAGCAGGAGGAAGAAAGAGCTTTGTGTTCCCCAGGTCATAGAGAAGTGAGTGGCCGAGTTGGCCTGGAGCCCAGGTTATCTGACAACTAACCTCCATGCCTCTGACCAAAGCTTTCCCCACTTCCACCTCTCTAAAAGCCTTGTTAGATGAAGTAAATGGTGAGGGTTTGTACTTTTTGCAAAGAGAGAGTCTAATTATGCTGCTCCATTTTTTCCCACTATCTGAACAAGATGCCCTATAAAATTAGTACAATAACAATGAAAAAGAGCCCATAATAATTTATTGTGTTTACCATGTTGAGTACTTTGCTAGGTGCTTTACATACATTATCTCATTTAAATGTCACAGCAGTCCCCTAGTGTATCTATTATTATCTTCAATTTACTGATGAGGAAATGAGGCTTGCAGAGGTTTCCTAAGGCCTTACAGTTAGCAATCATTAGGACCCAAATGAGCAGCTCACTTTCTTTACAAGAGAGCACAGACAACACGTCTCAAATGTAGGGGCTTCAGAGGAGGGGGGCTTGTGTATGAACTAGAAAGTTAGGTAAGTGGGAATCTGCAAAAGGTACAGAGCCCAGGCTGGTGAGACACAAGCACCCTTGCTCCAGGCCCTGGACCCCTGGGACTAAAGAAAAGGGTGAGGTCAAAGCAGAACTTCTCAGCACGAGGGGCCATTCCCTTAGAGAGGTGATGGGAGCTGTCAATCAAAGTCAGAATGATGGAGAGGCCTGGATATGCCAGAGAACGCTGTTGAGGGCTGAGAGCAGAGTGGGGGGTGGGTCCTGAGAAGAGAACAGCTCTCTAAGCAGAACCAAGACACAAGATCAGAGAAGGATGCATGGCCTTAGGGACCTTGTCACCTGCAGGAGTGTGGGTTCTCTAAGGAGAGCTGGTGGGTCCCAGGGGCCTGAGGAAGGCTTAGCCTAGTGATGATGACTGAACAAGTAGCCCTAGCTGTGAAGAGATGAAATTGAGGTGCCAGAAATGTTGAACCAGAAATTCAAAGATTTGAGTTCTAATCCAAGTGAAACTATGCCTGCATCCCCTTACCTAAAACCTTCAGTGCCCTTGTGTCCCATCCCCACCCCCATCCCCGCTGACTATAGGATAAAGTCAAGGTCCTTAGCAAGGCATTCAGGATACTTCAAAATCAAAATTCTACAATCTCCTTAACTTCCCACTCCTGGTTTTTTATTCTCAAGCCATTTCTCCAGCCCATGCCTTTGCCTGTGCTATCTTCCCAACCCTTCACCTGGATTCCATCCCTTCCACCTTCAAATATGACGTGTTACTTCCTCTAGGAAGCCTTCCTGATACAACTCCCCATTAGGCTAAACAGGGTATTTCTCTTCTCCTTCCTTGAATTTCCTGGCTTATTTCCTGTGTTAGCCATACTATGCTGGAATTTCCAATTTATGTGCTTGTGCTGGTCTTTCCCACTAATGTACATTTCTTGAGGCCAGATCAGTGTCTGGTATATGGCCCCATGACTAAGGTAGACTCAGCACATAGTAGCTAATCAATTAACATTTGCTGAATGAACAAACACAGAAATGGTTTTGTTGCTATATGACTTACAATTCCCCTGTGACTCAGTTTACCTAGCTAAGACCAAGACTCCTCTCCTGCCTGCCTCACAGGACTGCTGAAATGGATCAAACTGGGTGATAATAATGAAAAGCTTTGAGTGCTTTCAAGCCAGCAGCAGTGGAAGGAGTTCTTATAATCTCCTGCCTCCCTTGGGCTGCCGGAGCGCCTGTACTATCTTCAGCTGCTTTGTCGGTCTTCAGAGCAAGTTTTCCTCCCAAAGAAACCAATTCAAGTTTGTGCCAGATAAACGATGATAAAGATCGTAGCAATACTCCCCCTCCCCCCCCCCCCCCCGCCTCCTCCCTGTCGTATTTTCATGAAGACAGGCTGCCCCAGAGGAGAGGAGAAAGAGTGGAAACGTGACAGGCATGTTCTCCCTAGTAATACGTCTGCACACACAGCAGGCCAGAGAACTCCCGGGTGCAGAACTCCCGGGGGAGACAGGAATAATGATTTGAGATCCCAGGGATTCAGGTCACAAGTAGGAAACAGGATGAATCCTGTTTTCCCAAAGACATCTTAGATTTGTTTTTTGCCCAAGGAATATGTGGTTGAGTAAAAATTCAGGGCACAGGGCATCTGGGGTGTAGGGATGTGGGCTTCAGTCCAGACAAAGGGTCAACTAGCTGTGTAACCTCAGGGGAGTCCCCTTTGCTTTCTGAGCCTAGCATTTCTTCATTTGTAAAAAAAGGGGGACAATGATGCTATGAAAACCAAAGTTTAGTGAGGACCAACTGTGAACCAACTGGACTCAACTATGTGCTCGGCACAGTCTTCCGGCTTTGATCACATCCCATTCTTCTTCACAGAGGAGAGGAACAAAGCCCAGGATGGCAGGGTGGCTGGCTGTAGTCACAGAGCTGGCAGGCTAGGGGTGCTGTGCCCGACTTCAAAGCCCTCACTCCTACTGCATCCCCCAGCCTGACCATGGGTCCTCATGGAAACCAATGGAATGATGTTGGGGGGTGGGGTGTTAAAATTTCACATTTTGGGGAGGTACTATAGTTTATCCCTAATGATGGATTAGCCTTTAGGAGATAATAATGATGCTTTTTAGAACACTGGGAAGGAGAGAGAGAGTGAGGAATGAAAGGAACTAAATAAAATACTTTTATTTAATTTTGGCTTTCTCTTGCCCAAAATAATCATTCCAACTTGATGGAGATAGAGTGGAGGAAAGTAGGTCTTTATTTTTTGTCCAAATGTTTGCTAGACACAAGAACAGGTAAAAGAAATGTTCTTCTATGCAGCCCAGACTCTCAAATGTGCCACTGTTGTTTTGACCTTGGACATGACACTTAATTATAGAGACTTGAAAACCAAACAGACAGGAGTTAGACTCCCCACTTACAAGACTACTGCTATTTCTCTATCTTCATTTGGAGAAAAGGTACTGGAGCCTAAAGGTATAATTTCTAACATGACTTAGTGTGTGTTCCAGGTGCCTGAAGCTCGCCCTGTCGTGATGTCGTTTGGACATCAGATGCTTTAACCATAGCCAGGTGACTGGCCCAGGAAGGTGTGGAAAATGCTGGAGAAGCGCTCAGCCTGTACACCTCGACTCAAATCCCAATCCTGTCCTGCTTCATGCCACAGTTTTTTTCCTCACCTAGAAAAGTATATTGCTATAACCAAGTCACGGGGCTGGCATGGAGGTCACTGATTCCCCAACCATGACCTTGGGGCCCACTACCTTCAGTGCTCTCCACATCCCCTGTTAATGGTCTAGTGCAGTGGTCGGCAAACTGCGGCTCACGAGCCACATGCGGATCTTTGGCCCCTTGAGTGTGGCTCTTCCACAAAATACTACAGCCTGGGCGAGTCTATTTTGAAGAAGTGGCGTTAGAAGAAGTTTAAGTTTAAAAACTTTGGCTCTCAAAAGAAATTTCAATCGTTGTGCTGTTGATATTTGGCTCTGTTGACTAATGAGTTTGCCGACCACTGGTCTAGTGTATGCCCAATCCCCCTTCAGATCCTCAGTCTCTGCCACCTCCTTGGGGAGGCCCTCCCAAGCCCAGATGAAGTCTTCATGTTAAAACACTCACTGAACCATGGACTCTGCCTTCA